>NC_137911.1:15915090-15955090 GCF_963457725.1 Sprattus sprattus
CAGACTGTCAAACAGCCTCAAAGTGAAGTGTATTGAGTAAAACTGACTGATGGCAAATGCATGTCAGCCTTACAGTCTCTGCTCTCAGCTTGGTGCAAGCTGCAAAACCAGTACAAAAGGCCTGCATGAGAGTTGCCAGCATTTATTATCAGATGATTCATGCATTTCCATGTGCCATGGTCTTATCTTGAAAGCCATCTAGAGTCTGAAATCCATTACTTATGAGAGCGCCTAAACACACAAACAGCTATGCCAAGGCTTTGAGTCCTCTGCTCAAGCTGTATGTGAATGTATAAGTATCCCATCGCATTACTGTTTGCCTCTTTGGGTCGATAACTACATGCTCACAAAGGCAACAGTGGGAGAGAAAAGAGAGGTGTGTTCGCTGCAAACACACTGAGGAGGATGTTCTCAGCCTCAGTGCTAGAGAGCTGTACTAGTGGTCAAGTAGTCAGTAGTTTGGCTGCAGTGTTCGAGAACTATGTCAGTAGTCAGCAGTTGAGGTATAGCGTGGTTGGGTGGCAGTATAGTACACAGTAGTTTGGCTGCAGTAGTGGCAGTGTAGTAGTCAGTGAGTTTGAGTGGTAGTGTAATAGTCAGCAGTTTTGCTGCAGTAAGTTGAGTGCCAGTTTGTACTTTAGTGTACCAGAATCAGGCTGAGGGGGTAAGAGCCGAGCTGTCCTCCTCCCCTCCTGTCTCCTGGGGGGTGAGGCGGGGAGAGGAGCCCCCTCTGCCCTCCCTGTCTCCAGCCAGTCTGCCTCAACATCTGGAGCTCCCATCACTGCTGGGGAGGAGAGGGGGGGACTGTACCCATCACTGCCAGACTGCCTGGGTCAAGCAAACACTCCAGCTCCCATTTATCATCCTACCAAAATACACACACACACACACACACACACACACACACACACACACACACACACACACACACACACACACACACACACACACACACACACATACACACATACACATACACTCTCACTCCCTCACACACACATACTCTCTCACCCCCTGTGTTTCTTTCTCTCACACCCACATACACTCACACACACACACACACACACACACACTCTCACTCTTTCTCATAGACACATACATTCACAAACACTTACTCTCTAACTTTCTGACTTTTTCTCTCACACACACTCTCATACCCGCACACAAGTCTTTCTCTTCTCCTCTTCTCTCTCCCACACATACACATACACACAAACATTCACACACAGAAGCCGCATATTCACACATTCATGCAACTCAAACATACCGAGTCCTCTCTCCTTGAGGAACAGAGGAACCATTCCCTTCTGGAACTTTCTACACAAGGGAGCAAGTTGTGTTTGATTTCTGGGTTCTGGCCCGGCCCTTACGGTGGAACCTCTCTGATTCTCATCCACACCGTGGGGACTAACCCTAGTCACGCAGCACATGAGAAACCCAGAGGATCAGCCTAAATCATGCAGGACTTACCCAGTTGTCCCAGTGCCACTGACAGAGGAAGTCTCTGCACACAGTCCAGGCATCTGTTCGAGATCAGCTGTGAGCTATGAGTGGTCTGTGTGTGTGTGTGTGTGTGTGTGTGTGTGTGTGTGTGTGTGTGTGTGTGTGTGTGTGTGTGTGTGTGTGTGTGTGTGTGTGAGTGTGAGTGTGAGACGTGGTGTGATAGAGAGTTATATTGTGTGTGTGCATCTGTGCTATGTCTGTCTGATGCGTCTGGTAGGAAGTGTCCCTTCATCAGCAAAGGGTGCAAGAGGCACATGTGCGTGTGTGTTTGTGTGCGTGTGTGTATGTGTGTGTGTGTGTGTGTGTGTGTGTGTGTGTGAGTGTGTGTGTCCGAGGGATCCACCGGCTCCGGAAGAAGGCAGAGAGGAAGAACCCCGCTCATGCTCTCCCAGAGAAGACCTCTATTCTGTCTTTATTACAGCAGGGGTTACACACACACACATACACACACACACACATACACACACACACACACACACACACACACACACTGCACTGCCCCTCACAGCTGCTTCGCACTGCTGGGGTGAGGGAGGGGGCACAGGCACTCATATCCTGACTGGAGTGTGTGTGTGTGTGTGTGTGTGGGCAGGTAAGGGGGGATAAGTGTGCAAGTGTGTGTTTTACCTAGCATTATATTCAGTGGCAGAATAATTTAGAATTCTTATTTTAATCACTGGAATGGAATGGTGTAAGTTCATGCACTTTATGTTCATGTCAAAACAAATGGATGTGATTTCAGCATACACCTTAAGAGACATCCTCCTTGTGTGTGTACAGACCTTGAAGAGTGTGTGTGAGTGTGCGTGTGTATGTTTGCTCTTTTAGACCTTTAATGCCCTGGAAAGGTGTGTCTGGTTTTTAAGATGCTCAAGCAAACAGTGTGAGTCCATTAGAGGGGAGAGCCAAGGAAACTGGATGCTTTGTCGCTGCCTGCAGCTGCATGTCAAAGCTGTAGACTGTGTGTGTGTGTGTGTGTGTGTGTGTGTGTGTGTGTGTGTGTGTGTGTGTGTGTGTGTGTGAGGACTGTTCAAACATTTGATCCTCGTGCTGAATGTCAGAGGTAAATGGCATGACGTTGTGTATAAATTATTAAGAGGATGAGGAGGTCTGTGTGTGTGCATGTATGTGGTTATTAATACACAGGAAAGCACTTAGCTGAGAAACACTGCAGATACTGGTTAGCTGCTGTGGTTGCAAACTCGCTATGGCAGGAAACATCTCAGCCTGTGATCTCTGCAAACGCTAATGGAAAATTCAGTCAGACTGAAAAAAGTGTGTGTCTACTCATGTGCACATCTGTGTATGCGGTGTGTGAACGATAAGAGATCTGTGACATATGCACTTCATCTAAAAATAAAACCCAGTCGTCTCGAGAGGACAAACATGTCTGTGTGTTCATTTAATTTCTGCCACCAGTTAGTCCTGCCAGGCAGGTCTGTGAAACACCATCTTGACTGAATTCAATTAACTGTCTGTGTTAATTTGAAAGCTATATAACGGACAGGAAATGACTGTAACTTGGAGCAAAACCATCGGTAGTTCCCTAGACCTGAGCTCATAGTGGTTCTTATGGGTTCTTGTGGAATGGAACACTGAACTCTTGGTACCACTCCTGGGTTTAGCATCTCAAGCAAGACAAATAGAACATCAGGCTCAAGTGCAATGTGAGCACTTTGGGTAAAAGTATTTGCTAAATGATGTGTTTTAAAAAGCAGGACTGAGCAATGCATTTATCACAAGTCCAAATCTGGTATTGCAGGTATAGAAAGCACATGTGGTTGCGATATACTGTGTCACCTTAATTGATCGTGTCTTATAAGTGATATAAGGCAGAGCCTGCCTGTGTGTGTGTGTGTGTGTGTGTGTGTGTGTGTGTGTGTGTGTGTGTGTATATGTTCATATGTGCATCAGTGTTAGTATGTGTATGAATGTGTGCACATATTTAGGCTATGTACATGTGTGTGTATATGTTTGTGTGTATATATATATATATATATATATATTTTATTTTTTTGTTCTGTATATGCATATACGTGTGTGTGTGTGTGTGTGTGTGTGTGTGAGAGTGTGTGGGTGTGCACATGTGTGTTCAGGATGAACGAGCACCTGGGGGATGTCCACGGTGTGGCATCTCCAGCAGCTGTTCTCCTGTTCCTGCTCGTCCCGTCACCGCACAATGCCACCGATACAAAGGGACAGGAAGTGGCACTCGCCTCCCCCGAACCAATCAAAAGCTGTCATTATGCCCTCCCTGTGTCACCACGCTTACAGGAAGCAGCGTCTCGAAATATCCCAGCTGTGCGGGTGTGGAGCATTATTCTCTGCTCCTAGCTGCTCCTCGACAAAGGGAGATACAGGCAGAGTGCCACCACACACTCACACACACACACACACACATACACACACACACAATACAGTGTGTAAGAGGAGGGCATGTGCATATGTGTGTGTGTGTGTGTGTGTGTCAGAGCGCTGGGAGTTATTGTGCATCTGGTGAAAAGAGGTCCCCTGCGGTGCATCGCCATCCATGGCTCCTAAGTTCCCCAGCTTCTGGGTTCCGCGTAGGAACAACGCCTCTAAGAACACAATGAGCACCCCTTCACATACATACACAGACACACACACACACACACACACACACACACACACACACACACACACATACATACACAATCACCAGTTCACCATTCACATGTGTAACAGCCCTGCTCACTTTTCAGAATAAACAACCATTCAGGTGATGCGTAACACCTTCCAGATGTTTGCGTAATGTCATCGCAAGGTTACAGCAACAAGAGAGCCGTGTTGTTGGTCCAAACCTCTCAGTAGGTATCAGCTGTGAAGAGGCCCCTTGTATAGATACCACACCGCTATTTATTATGCCAGTAACAGAAAGCTGTAGCTGTTCCATGGCACAAGTTCAAATTAAGACAACTCTTCGATGGTGAGTTTATTTGTTGTGCAATCTTTGCTCATTGAATCAGATATTTTTTTAGGAAAAAAGGAAAACAAAATATGTTCCTCGCAAGATAAATTTAATTTCCTGGTCTGGCAACATGCTGTTGCTGAATAACATTTATTTTTAAATGTGAGCGGGGCCGTGAGTGTATGTGTGTAAGTGTGTGTGTGTGTGGTTCTTCCTTAGAGGGATGTCTCAGTTTTCTCCCAGAAGGGCACCCTGAGGCTTGGGTATCTCCAGGAGCCAGGATCCCCTCACCACTCCTCTGGCTCCCAGCATGGTCATGTTTTCTCTCTCTCTGTCTCTCTTTTGGGGGCTCAGACGGGTCTTGTTTTGAGGTGTGGTAATCTCCGAGTAGCAGGCTGTTTCCTACTGTCCCTACAGGGACCCTGATGGCCATTATCTGCAGGCAGCCCAAGCAGACGTCTGCAGCCCAATAATTAACTCAGTACGTTGACACAGGTGACCTCCACTGTAGATACTTAACATCCCCATACACAAACACACACACAATAATCACTGATAACACACTGATACATTCATTCAGACACACATGCAAAACACACACACTCCCTCAATTAACACACACACACACCGACTTACACATAAAAGCACACACACACACACACACTTCTGCAAACAGAGATACCCTCATTTTGGGATCACACATACCTACACACTCAATTGTAAAACTACAAAAAGCAGTCATCAAATTGTTTATTTAAGCTTGCTTCGGCGAGGCATTTATACTCCTTTATGTATTTTAGTGGGGTGTGTAGAATCCCTAGTTGTCCTTTATGGTTTCTTATCTCCACAGAGCTGTTACCTTTGTCTCGCTTCTCTTTGTGGAGGTCATCAGGCCGTATCTCTGAGCACTCTGTTGTTTGAAGAGAGGCCCTAATTAATGTGATATAGTGAGGTGTAACATGCTCTCGTTGACACACAATTGTTTTCTCTGTCCCTCAGTGGAGTCCAGGCCAATCTTTCCTGTGAAAGCATAAAAGATCAATGGTATACGGTCACCACGAAAGATCATTAGAATGCTGCTCGGAAAAACAAATGCGCTCAACCAAGTCATCTGTAGCCAAAATAAACTGGGATATAGGTGAACATGCCACGGGAGAGGGTGCTTATTTTGGTTTTGATCTTGTGATTTATGTGCACTTTTGCAATACAGTTCGATCCCCCTACACAGTACACACACACACACACACACATATACACACAATGCACTGCTCACTGGCGTGTGATTTTTCTTCCACCTTCCTGAACCCTCAATCTGTTGTGTGGGAGTGCGAGGGTGTGTGTGCACTCAAGATGGCACAGAACACAAATGGCGATGTGGCGGTGGTGGTGGTGGTGGGGTGCACACATGGAGGGGGTCTGATTAACTTAGCTTTCTGGCTTGCCTGCCTGTTCATGAAGGATCATCTAATCAGGTCAATTGGTGCTCCGGTGTAGTCTTCAACCCTTGTGTGCGGCCATCTTGAGGAGCTGGGGTATGGTTATCGGGGTTGGGAGTTGAGAGTGGGTGGGAGGTAGGGGGTGAGGGTGGTGACCTAGATTGGCGGGGCAGAAGGAAGGAGGCGGGGGATCAGCTGTGTGCTTCTCAATACCAATTTCTCTTCATTAGCAGGAAGAATCAGAGATGAGCGGAACTGTGGACATGTGTGCGTGTGTTTGTGCGTGTGTGTGTTTAAAGGGGGGAGGGATGATCCCTTGAGGCGAAAAGCTGAAGAAATTGCTCATGGGGTTGTGGTCAAGATAACATCTTTGACAACGTATCTGCTTGATGCAGGAAGACATCCACACCAACACATGCACTTTCTCTTCCTGACTCTAATTTTCACACAGAAACAAACACATGTATATACACACACATGCACGCACACCCAGCCATACACCCCTCCACACACACCCACACCCACACACTTGCTCGAGTAAGCACCCTTGGGCTCTGTCTCAGGACCCTCAGCAGCTGAGGTTGTGGCTGCAGCCGGACTGTTTCTCTCCGTGCTCTGACCCCTTTCACTACCTCATCTCACTCCCAGAAAAGGGTCAGTCATGACAAAACACAACGACTCAACATGGCATCTAAACCCAGGGTTCAGTCATGAACGCACACAACACACGGCCACTCAACATGGCATCGAAACCCAGGGTTTAATCATGAACACACCCACCACAGGGCTACTCAACTTTGCATCAAAACTAGACATTCAATGATGAGCAAATTCCAACAAAGGGTTTATCCAACACGCGTCCAAACCCAAGGTTAAGTCATGATATCACCTAACACATGGCTACTCAACAAGGCCGGCAAACCTAAGGTTGAGTCTTGAACAGACCCAACATGTTACTGTCTAAGCTGGTATCAAAACACAAGGGTTGCGGTCCAATATTACAAAATTAAGTCCTATGTCCTTTCCTAACATCTTTTCCTTCACCTAGATGGAAAATGTCATTGGGTCAATTGAAATATGTGAGGGAGCATTCATAAGGACTTAAGAAAAGACAACCACGGTGCTAACAGAATCCGACTTCACTTCCACTATGCCATGTAATTATGCAACAGAGGATGTTATTGGCATGAATCTTAAAAAGTAATTGTGGGACAGCATTATCTCCTTTCTCTCTAAAGGATGGTTCAGTGTACCCTACATTAAAGGAGATAAGAAAGAAAGCATTGAAACACCTCTCCTTAGTATTTAGAGAATTTGACCAGCTCTTATCATGGCTGCTACTTAAAAACCTCCGGGTCATTTCACTTAGTGAAGAACCTTTGTAAATGTAAAAGACTATCGGATCTCAGCCAGGGTTTCTCAATTAACTCACCTAACATCTGAGTAACCAACAGCTATCATCTATAATATCATCTATCAATCTATCATTAACACATGGCTGTCTAACATGGCCTCCAAATCCAAAGTCCAGTCAGTCAAACAGATCCATAGCTATCTAGTCAACCAAGGGTCGTCACCTGGGAATGTGTGCAATGTATCAATGTAGTTGTTTCAGCGGTGGTGTGTGTGCCTATCTGTGTGTGGTGTTTGTGTGTGTAATACATGTGGATTTGAATGTACCCATATCCATGACTGAGACGAGAGAAGTCCTGCTGGCTCTGGCCACAGGATGGTAAATGGCACGGGAACTATGCCAGTCTTACTCACCTTATTAACAAGTACTGACTCCTGAGTTACCCAAAGTTCTAAACTAGATGGGTTATGGAGCTGTCTACATGATTGCCCACTCTATATGTATCTCCTTTAAGTGTGTGGGTGTGCCCGTGTGTGTGTTTCTGTATGTGTAAGTGTGATTGTGTGTGTGTGCAGGTGCGTGTGTGTTTGTGATAGTGACTATGGCATCCCAAAATTGACTGCCCACTAATCTGGTATACAAAGCAGAAAGGGTTTGTTCCTTCATAATTACTAAATGTAGACAGCAGTTCTTTGGTCAAATAGCTACCCTTTGAACAGGAGCCATTTTTACAGTAACAGAGTAGGGAACGAAAAGTGTAATGTCCCTATATACAATATATGCCACTTAACATAAACATGTACCTCCTTATGTTTGAGAGTGTCACAAGTCTTTCAAAAGTGTGTTTTTGTGTGTGTGTGTGTGTGTGTGTGTGTGTGTGTGTGTGTGTGTGTGTGTGTGTGTGTGTGTGTGTGTGTGTGTGTGTGCGTGTGTCATGTGTTACAGTACGTGGCTATGTGTGTGAAGGGGGAGAGTAAACGCGGGTCATCACGATGTATAAATGACTGGCCGCTCTGCCTAGTCTGGCATGGAGAGCACAAAACGGTTTGTTCTTTGTGCGATAACAACAGAGAACAGGCAGCGCTCCACCGCTCACCCCGCAAGTGGGAACCAGTATGTGGGACACACTTCACCCGCTGTTATGCTGAGCCATCTCTCGCTCTCTCTATTTCCCTTCCTCTTTCTCTCTCTCCTTTCTCTTTCTCTTTCCCTTCTTCTGTCTCTCCCTCCCTCTCTCTCTCTGTCTCTTTTCCCTCCTTCTCTTTATTTCCCTCCCTTCCTCGCTCCCTCCCTCTCTAGCTCTCTTCCTCTCTCAATGTCCACCACCTAACCTCCTGGTTTCCTGGTTGCCAAAGTTAACAGAGAATTCATCCATGGAGGCAGCTTTCTCTCTCTTTCGCTCTCCCTCTCTGTGAATGCGATTGTCTGTGGTGATAAAATGGTTCCCCTGGGGAGAATGCCGACGCAGAAGATAGCCTGTTCCTGCTGGATAAGTTTGTCTGAGAAAAAAAAGACATCTGGATATGATAGAAATATAGCCTCAAACAATCTTATGGACATGCAATATAAATAAACCCACTATCATTTTGCATAACAAACACTTCTGACTAGAGATGTTGTAAACTGTAACTTGTGACTTGACAAGAACTGTCAGGTAACTGAGTGAAGTGCACTGAAAGGTGGATTATCCACACGACCCTTTACCAATGTGCAGAGACTTCGTTTTCTGATTTATTTTCTTGTATTCTAATTGCACTTTCTAACACTTCATAGCTTGCTGGAATATGCAATATTATATTCTTAAGTCTGTTTGAGGCTGTCAAAAAAGAGACATTGTTGACGGCGGGCAAGCGCCTTGAAAGATTTTCTTTGGGAACGGAGGGGGCAGCGCTTGTGGGAGGAGGTCGAGGGCGCAGCTAATTATGCATGGCGATTGTTGATGGCTTGATTGTCTGCGTACAGCTGCACGGAGCACCGTCCGGGTAAGGAGGAGGAGAGGGCGGGGATGCAGAGCGGAGCAGACTCACTGACGCCAGTCTCGAAATTCTCCCATCCATTGAAAGAGAGACTCGATTGTGTCGGGCTCTTTCCGCGCGCGACGGGCACACAGCACCTGATCCGCGCGCAGCCTCTCCAGTGTCACGCGGATCGCAGGCTCTGAAATCTGCAAATAAACAATCAAAAGAGCGATACGAGAACAAACTGGTCAACCCCAACCACTGCTGATTGTTTTTGCAAAGGGGTGTGAGTCATTTGTCACTAAAGTATGCCTAGGCTGCGTGTGATAAACGAATGATATGAGGATTAATTCAAGTACCCCAAATGACTGAGTGGTTAAGCCAATTAAGGCTTTTGCCAATTAATTTGACTAAGACTATACAGGAATGTGAATAGCCTAATACCTACCATGTGTGACTTAATACACATTATACTTAATTGTGTTACTATTCATTTATGAAGGAATAGTTTATTTGTAGACGTAGGTAGGCTACTATTTTTTTTTTGTCTCATGTTACTGTCAGATTCAGATTACGATATCTTAAGAACTGAAAATGATTTCTAAATGTAGCCTACCAGTGACATAATAATCACGATAGGCTAATATTCCAGCTGAACTCTTCATAAAAAGGTTAATGAAGATCCTTCAATTTTAAATCGAGTGCACATCTGGGCAAGTTAATGCATTTTTTAACAAATGCTCTAAATGTCGAGTGCAAAAGGACATCAATCGCTTAATGCAGTATACTAAAACGATTGAGGATTGAGTGAAATAAAGACATAGCGAAATAAAACGTACAAGTCCTGAATCCATTTGAACAGACCCGTTTAAAAGCAACGGGAGCTGGCAGTTCATAACTTTTAGGCTATTAATTTAGGGCTGTTCATCAATGAGTCATAACTAGATGAGTATGCAATCTTGGGACTGACTATTAACGGCTATGTAGAGTACGTGAGGGAGTTAAAAAAAAACTTGCGTCTTCCTCTGAACTAGATTGTCCTGTTCCCGAAAAAGAATCCAGGTGTTCGCCGATAAATCTGGCTGGCAGTCTCGGTCATTTGTGCAAGAACAGAGGCGGGCGCAAACATGTTGAGTGACTAGTCTAGTAACCAATGGGATTCTCCACTGGTCAGCGCGGACTGTCTGCCAGTGGGCCGTCCTGGAGCGGGTGAATGGATGACGTCGGGACACTGGCGCCAGGCTGTCTGGGACTGGCGCGTTAGATCAACACAGCTGGAGTGGAATAGGACATACAGCTGGCTAAAGGGTGCATTCCTTCACAAAAACAGGATTGTGAGAAAGGGAAAATAAGACCAAATAGGAACAGAAGGGACATGCTTTGATGTAAACTAAAAATGAAGGAGGTAAAAAAGGATAAGCTTTGGGAAATCTGAAAGCTAAATGAGCCTAAACTTGAGTGGGACGTTAGTGGAGGCAAACTAATAGTTAATGAGTGGCAAGGACAAGTGACTATCTGGGTTCTTCTAAATTAGTATCTTTTGACTAAGAAACAGTGGCTTACAGCACTAGACGTGGTCAACACCATTAATTTAACAGCCCTACTGTGTTTCATGGGCATACAATTGGCTTTCACAACTGAATGGATAGGACCATGGAGAAATCATGAATAGCCTACCCTAGTTTTCTGTCTATTGGTAGCTATAGGCTGCCATTAAGCTGTCATTGAACTGACACATATGCAATGCTAGGCTACATAATAGCATAATAATGATAGCTTAAAAATATTAATGTAGGCTTAGCCTCATGCGTCAGTCATGACAAGGTTCTGGAGCATTTTAACAGTCTGACATGTGATAGAGCAACAATTCAGCCTGCCTATTCTATGTAATAAAAAATACGTATGTGACTGTTCAGGAGTTTAAGTACTATCCCTATTCTATTAAATTGAAATAACCTTAACCCAATTTTACCCTCCGACACGTCCCCAATGTCTTATAGCTATTAAAACAGCTTGGGTTTTGAGAATCCCCTTTTCTCACCCTGAAGTTACAACCATACTCCGACAACATAGTCTATTTCCTCATTCCACGAACGATCTCCCAGTTGACAGATAAAAACACCAATGATACCCTTCATATTTGCATATGTCACACCTCGTACCAGACGAAAGCTTTCATATTGGGTTTTCAGAGCATGAGGGTTTGTTTGTGTGTCATTATGGGCGGTGCTTCACTGACAGCTCTCTATAAAACTAAGCACTGCACCCACGAGAGGCACTTCAATTCGCTGTTGTAAGGGATAAGGCTCCAACAATCATCGAGACGTGGTGAATTTGGGAACAAACTCGCGTGTGTTGTTGGACTTACAATTGTCGCAGATCGTCGCCATTCTTATTTTTTCACCTCAACATCGTTTGATTCTGAAATCCGAAGAGATGAAGGCCATTAGTCCTATTCGATCTGTGAGGAGCTGTTACGAGGCTGTCTGCTGCATTTCGGAGCAAAGTCTCACCATCTCCAGGAGTAAGACACCCACGGAGGAGCCTGCTTTGTGTGATATGAATGACTGCTACTCCAAGCTCAAGGAGCTGGTACCGAGCATACCCCAGAACAAATCTGTCAGTCAAGTGGAGATTTTGCAGCACGTCATTGACTACATCTTTGACCTACAGATCGCTCTCCAGGAGGAGAGTTCGGCAAATGATGCGCCCGACATGATCCTTTCATTGAAGGTAAAATCGCATTATTGACACATTTTTAATTGTATCATTGTATCTAAACTAGAATGGTTTATGCTGAGGAGATTTGATGTGCGTTATGCGGTCAGCCTGTTTGCAACACCCAGTGATGCATCGGTCTAACCGTTAGACTCTAACGTGTGCGTCTTGTTATTTCAAACATGGCATAATGAAGCAACTGAATATGTATGTCAATCATTAAAACGCTCCCTGTCTATTACAGTCGTCAGAAATTGCCTGCAAATATTCCAAAGAAGATGGAGGAGTATGCCACTAGAGGAGGACCCGCATTTGTGCATTCTTAACGTAAGGCTCAATCCATTTTATGCTAGGCTAATTAGAAATAGAAGGCTTCCGTGTATTTTTGAGAGAAAAGATTGTTTAACCAGTTTAGTTATCTGGCCAATTAGTAAGGCTATGCTACAGCCCCATGTCTTCCATTGCTGACAATTAGCCAGCATTAACCAGCTCGCATGAGCCAGGATTTCTTTCTCGGCCCGAGGTTAATGAACATTCTTATGTTGGCGCCAGCCTGTCTGCGAGCCTCGACAGTGCTAGTGGGGAATGTGCAGATGTGTGTCTGTGGGCGCTCACCGAACTCATGGACCGTTTTTATCCCTCTGCAGGTGTGACTGAGCTGTGTCTCTTTCGTTTGGCCTGGAGGACCGCTTGGGGGGGAGGCTGTGTAGGAAAATGGACGTCTGATGGAAGTTCCCCCTGTCGTCACGTCTTTGATCACTAACTGGACCCCAGAAGATACCAAAGCGCAGCATCAACGTTACCGGGGACCTTTTCACTGATTGTAGCCCTTAACAATCAGACTGGAGTTCGTCTCGTAACGTTCCAACATTCCAATCAAACATTACAGGACTTGCTGTCATGCTTTCCTACTTTAAAAACAAAAAGCCTTCGTTCCCCTTGAACCTCTGTTTATGAAGGGAGCATATGGTCCTTTTCTGTGTACATATGTTGTTATTGTTTGTGAATGGATTGGGGTGGGAATATTTCAGTTTGTAGGAGGGAGGGTTCGAGGAAATGATTCAAACTCAATATTACAGAGTTATTTGTAAGTGTTTGTAGGGATGGTTCTTTCTACAGACTTTCAAATTGGCTGAGTTTTATAAACTTTTTATAAAAGTGCTTTGTATGTATCATGTTTTTTTACACAACAAAAAATAAAACAAGCAAAACAAAACCACAATGTACTTTTTTATTAGAAAATGTGTCTACTGATTTATGCCCTATGTCTTATACAGTTAGACAGGACTGACCTTTCTGATCGTTTAGAGTTATCAAATAAGACGCCTAGGTCATTTTCTAAAATGTTTTTTTTTTCTTCATTAATCAATTGAAACTTGACCAATGGCCAGGGCTTGAAGTTAATCCCCACATCCCAGATGGGATTATGTAGCTACATAACATCTGATTTTGTATGTATTTGCCAGGTCCATACGGGATCAGGGCTGAACTAGTTCTAGTCAACTGCAATCTCTTAGCTGTGTCTGTGATACACTGGCAGGTGTTCACAAGTTGGCTTTGATTGAATAACTTCAGTAGTCTGACTGCAGCAGTCCATTCCTCCAGTTAAGATTTCCCCCAATATTTCTTGGATATTCCCCATCAATACACTTAATGTCTATTTCGTTAAAAGTGTGAGATACAAATTGAGGTCATAAGCCAATAATAACAGAAACCCCCATGATCTGCAGTAGTGGGTAGTCATCATCGTTTTGGTTGACACTTGAGAAACTGTACAGTTGATGTAGCTTTTAACAAATGAGTAGGCCCATATAACTGATGAAAATGACAGATATTCCAGAAATGTATGTAATTATTTAGTGACCACCAGGCCAGTTTTGTATGGGCAGTGAAGACCCTCATTGGATGTTAGCAGTAGATATGTGGCGACATCTGGTGGTAAAGAAAATACTCTGAGCAGACCAGCACGAAGGAGCACCAGGATAACAGACCAACTCGACAGAGGTCAACTGAGAGAATAATTCTTACGCACTACAAATAAAACCGAAAGAAAAAAATCAATGAATGTATGAAAAAGGACACTGACTGGTGGTTCTAATGTAGCACAAATGCTGATGCATTGAGTGCACTTTGCGCCATCTAGTAGTTAAATAGCGAAGTGCAACCTTAATGCTGCCAGATCTTAAATTGTCAATCTCTACAGTATTACAAGAATTTGTCAGTTTTTACCTTGATGGCCAATACTTTGGCTATGATCATTCCACATTCACTGTGATTACTTTACCCCCCCCGCCCCCTCCATAGCCTTCTACATAGTCTTTATCCAGGTGCAGTAGTAAACAGACAATATAGATATCTTTATTGTTCTGGCGCTATATAAATAAATTCAATTTAATTAAACAAATGCATTTTCCAGTGCTCCAGTAAGTACTTCTTTTGTTTCAGCCATAGCGGATGTGAGGCACCCCCAGATAGGTTGACCCCTGTGTGAGGGACCCCATAGATGGGTGAAGCACTTGTGTGGGTGCTCTGGAAGGAAGAAGTACAGTTGGTGGATGCGCGACGAATGCCTGTGTGCGTGAAGCTCAAGCGTGCGATCCCCGAAGGTGAGGGCAGTGTGACGATGGAACCGTCACTACAGATGAGTATGTGCTCTGACTGCCATGCCATCGAGGCTGTAGCTTTGGCGTTGTGGTCAGAGTGTTGGCACCCTGTAGACCCGGGTTGAGTCTGGGCGGGGTGACCACGCTCTCCCATCGCTACAGTGGACAACTCCTGATTCAGATGGTCCGATTGTGTAAATGGATTGTGATGAAAAATTACTTTTATTGCAAATACAGAAGGCCAAATACAATGTATTGTTGTATTAAAGGGACCTTGTTTGAGACATGTATGTTCAAGGTACTACCAGGTTTGCATCTGCAGCATCACATTGAGACCCACCTGGGGTCACAGACCCATCTAGGGTCACTGACATGTCTTGGGTCACAGACGCCAAGGTCAGTGTCTGTTTGCATCAGTGCCAGATTTCTTCCGATGGCAAAGAGCATTTGAAGCTTGCAGCTTCTGTGGTAAACTCGTCACTTTACATGCACTGTCATTGTCACTTTCATATAAATGTTTGGACTACACTTACATTACTGTCACTCCCATTCTACTGTTTGCACTAGCAGATATACCATCAGGAAAACTGCTCTACCTGTAACTCCCTCACTGGGTTGTATGAAGGTTAGTAAAGGTCAATAGGTTAGCATAGTTTATTATATGTTATATGTATATGTTATAGTATTATATGTATAGGCTGTTTTATGTATATTTAGTATGATATGTATAGGTTGTTATATGTTTAGCACTGCGTATTGTATATTTATCTTGTATATTTAGTAGGGTTACTTAGGTTATTATATTTTTATTTTGTGCAAATTATGTTCATAGTACTTGTACAGAGTGTATGTCATGGTGTGTTATGTTTATATAATGTGATGTTATGTTATGGTAGGTTTTTTGGGCAGCGCCTTGTCATAAGAATTTACATGACCAGTCTGACCCTGTGTCATTTTGTGCATCTGATAAATAAAATACTTGTAACTTGTAAACACACTCAAAAGAAACATCAATACATAAAAATGAAGTAATGTATGATAATGAAGTAATATATGATAATGTGTATGTATATACTGTAATATCATTTTCAAATTAAGCAACCATTATTATATGTTTCCCATCGCTGCATGCTCCATCACTCCTAGTGAGGACCAAGAGCAGCATCGAGAAACACTGATAGTGTTTATTTAACATTTACTTTTGGGTTTTGCCTTAGCCTTCTGGTTGTGGTCTGGCAAAGATGGCTTGTTATAAAGAATATGGGCATGAGATCCGAAAATTTTCCATCAAACTCACAGACCAATTTGGATAGCTTTACAGAAATTCTACTCACTGTGGTTTCAAAGTGAGCCTCAGTCTTCAATCAAATGCTCAGAGAAACTGAAGGTATGGAATTGGGTCTCCTGGATGCCAATCACACACAAGGAAACAAGTGATGGACCGGTTGGATGCAATGCGCGGCATGGAAAATTGGAGAGTTTTGTTTCAAAGCCCCTGGCTAGAACAAGCCTTGATTTACAGGTCTTGCATTCAGGAGCTTTAAGTGAGATGGGCTTAACAGATGTGAAGCTGGATTTTATGAAAACAATTCTGCTGAGTTAGTTGTTCTGGACAGAGTTGACCGGCAGGGGGCGCCATGGGGCTTCAGTCCATTTTCTAAAACTACCATCTCATAGTAGCCTATTTGTAGCCAAACTGCACCATGATTATACATGTTTGAGATATTATAATGCAAATTTTGTTTTCTGATTTGTGTAATTTATGACAACTTAAATATGTGATGATTTGCCAACATTTGGTCAACAGGCAAATTGCTCCTGATCAATAACTATAAAAAGCTGTCATATTTTTAGATGAAACTGTCAACTGAAATAGCAGACTCTATATTATGCTCTAAATTCTTCTGCTGAGTTAATTTCCTTGTGCTATTGGTTGGGGACAACAGCCAAATCCTCTCACTGTCACATGCACATACTCATACCCAGCAACCTAACAAAACCAATATAACAACTGCCCAACCAGAGATCCTGCACAGCAGGATACAACAACAACGCACAACTGGCTGGTGACAGCCGCAACACGAGCCACATGTTGTACCCGGGATCTGCAAAGACCCTCCTTCACAGTACAACATGCGCTGTCTGTGGTGGCACAACAACATGACTGCCCAACCATAGTAAGCTGAGCAGCAGGATACAACAACAACAATGCAGCCTTTGTGAGCAGTTCATTGGGGTTTTCAAGCAGGCACCTTAGTGTATATATATGATGTGTTAGGACTTTCCCAAACCAAAAGCCCTGGGTAAATGGTAATGTTCGTGCTAAGCTCAGATATATCTTCTGCCTATAACTGGTGACCCAGAGGCTTGGGACAAGCTGGAGTCCACCTACCTCAGCTCTGACCCCCAACGCATGTGGGGTGGCCTGCCACACATCACTGAGAAATAGCAGTGATGATCAGCCTGCCGCCTTTCTACCTGATAACCTCAAAACTTGTTACGGAAGGTTTGAGGAAACCAACCCCCTTCCTTCCGCAAGACTAGCCAAGGACCGGGACGATTGCTCTCTGTCTCTGACCTTGGCTGACGTGAGGTGAGAGCTCCAAAGGGTGAACCCTCGGTAGTCACCTGGGCCCGAGGGAGCTCCAGCCGCGTCCTCAGAGGGTGCGCCGACCAGTTTGCGGAGGTATTCACCTCTATATTCAACCTCTCACTACATCTGTCTGAACTCCCCACCTGCTTCAAGCAGGTCACCATCATCCCCATACCTAAGAAACCATCCATCACTACCGCCCTGTAGCACTGATCTCCACCATTATGAAGTGCTTCGAGCGGCTGGTCAGAACCCACATCTACTCTACCCTTCCAAACACCCTGGACCCCTTTCAGTTTGTATACCAACACTGTAAACCCAGACAGTTCTACTAACTCATTAACATTAACCAACTTAAAATGTATTAGTTTTCTGAGCAAGTGAAGACGTTTTAATTGTATTGGAATGTATTTGTTTGAGTAAACATTGCCTGATAACTCAAATTTGTTTAGTATCTGATGTCATCAACGTCGTTGAGAACAATATTGCAAAGCTTTTGTGATGAGAGACGGAGACAGCAGACTTAAGGTAGAGAAGTCGTTTAGTAATCCAGAGGTTGGAAGGTTGCTAGTTCGATTCCCCACTCCTCCTCACCAAGTGTATAAGTGTGAACCCCTAAACTGCTCCTGATCTATAAATGCAAAATTCCTTGCAAATCACTTTGGATAAAAGCGTCTGCTAAATCACAGATGTAAATGCACTGGGAAGGCGGTTAACCAATGACAGTTCTCTCTACAGTAAGAGCTTGCGCAAGAAGTTGGAATGTAAGGAAGATACCCTTTCAAAAACTTGTAAGGGCGTAATAACTATTTTGTGAAAGACCCAGAGAAACAGTGAACCAAACAGATCAACAGATGGTGCTATTGCCCTAATAACGCACACCACCCTCTCACACCTGGAAAAAAGCAGCCCATATGTGAGGATGCTGTTCGTGGATTACAGCTCAGCATTCAACACTATTGTGCCTGCCGAGCACGTCCCGAAGCTCAGGAGCCTGCCTTAAAACACCCCTGTGCAACTGGATCCTGGACTTCCTGACGAGCAGACCCCAGGTGGTGAGAATGGGCAACCACACCTCCTCCTCACTGACCCTGAGTACCGGGGCCCCCAAGGGCTGCGTACTCAGTCCCCTCCTGTACTCCCTGTACACGCAGGACTGTGTGGCACCACACAGTTCTAACATCATCCTGAAGCTTGCAGACGACACTACCATCCTGGGTCTCATCTCTAACAACGATGAGACCGCCCATAGAGATGAGGTTAGAGGATTGGTAGCATGTTGCCAATACCACAACCTGTCTCTCATCGTCTGCAAAACCAAGGAGATGATCGTGGATTTCAGGAAGCTGCACGTTTGTCACGACCCCATACCCATCGAGGGAGCTGCAGTGGAGAGAGTCTCCAACTTTATATTTATTCCTCAGGTACATCAAGGATGACCTTACCTGGTCCATGCAATCAGGCTCGGCAGGCAAAACTGCCCAAAAGCGGCTGTACTTCTTGAGGAGACTCAAGAAGTTTGGCATGTCTGCTAAAACCCTAAAAAAACTTCTAAAGATGCACCATATAGAGCATCCTCTCAGGCTGCATCACTGCCTGGTATGGCATCTGCTACGCTGCCGATTGCAAGGCCCTGCAGAGGATGGTGAAGACAGCGGAGCGTATGACCGGCAGCCATCTCCCTTCCGTGCAAGGCTCTATATAACTAGATGCCTGAGAAAAGCACAGAACATTGTAAAGGACCACAGGCTTTGGAATATTCACATTGCTGCCGCCTGGTAGACGCTACCGGAGCATCCGACCACGGACTACCAGACTTACAAACAGCTATTTCCCAGGCTGTAAGGATCTACTGAACAATCGTCATCACCATTTACTACACTACACTTCCTACATACATTTGCACAATTTTTTATTTGATTTAATATTCCTCACTTCTTCACACTTTAAACTGCTGCTAGCCCATCTTGTACTTAAATTGTTGTTACTTGTTAATGTCGTATGCTATAGTGTTATATGTTATTTTGGTATGTTACTTTGTTATCTCTGTGCCATCTGTGTAGATGTAGCCAGCCAGGTCTTAAGAATTTTGCTGCGCTTAAGCAATTTGTTGCATGCGACAATAAACTCTTTGACACAGACTTTGACTCCTTCATCAGTGTTCTGTTGAATCAGGCCCACTACACCTTCAGAAGGCATCAATGGTTATGTCTGCTTCGCAGCCCCACCCCCCTAAATACTCATGACAATGATGATGATACACTTCAAGATACACCTTGACTAGATTTTTACATATCTAAGTCTTAGTTCAGGTTAATTCACGACCCCAAGTGGTCTGTGTGCGCCTCAGCCACAACCACTGGCTTGCTTTTTCAGGAGCCTCAGACAACTCCTTCAAACTACGTTGAGTAACCATCCTCGAAAACCAAAATTCAACAGAAGCGCTGTGGTTGCTGAGGTGAAAGCTTACATTGGTTCTTGATAACTTGTTGCAGTTGCTGTACAAACATTTCCTA
Source organism: Sprattus sprattus (assembly GCF_963457725.1). Classification (NCBI taxonomy): domain Eukaryota; kingdom Metazoa; phylum Chordata; class Actinopteri; order Clupeiformes; family Clupeidae; genus Sprattus; species Sprattus sprattus. The sequence goes on from NC_137911.1 coordinate 15,934,701, forward strand.
GTAATGAGCAAATGAATGAAATTACACTCTTTGTAACGTTGCTGTACTGAGTGTTGGTAGCACTTCACAATAGCCAGAGCTTCTTTTGTCTTTCTTCTTTAATGGCCCATTTTGCTCAAAGTTGCCCCTAATGTTTCCCAAATGTGCGCCCCTTAACCAGCCAGTAGTCAGAAGGGATGTTATACAACCAAGAGGGAACACTTAGACAAGTAGCCGGGTGGGAGTCTGAAGACAAACCACAAACACCAGGAGGGCCCCAGAGATGTCTGCGGAAAATCAGGATGATAAGAACCTTCAACAGGGTGGGTCATTATACTCCCCAACATTCACTGCGTCCTATCTACATACGAGTTGTATCCTCCGATCTAAAATTAAACACATGTACTTGCCATTTTTGATCAGTGGTTTCTTCTGATAGCCTACAGTCACACTGAGGACTACATAGCCTACATTGGTGACACCATAGGCTTCAACCAAACAAACATTCTCACCCAGTGTGAAACATTATGCTAAACACAAGAATGGGGCGTTGAAAAGATAGTTCTGTTACAGCCTGTTTTTCTTCTTTGCCACGTTAAGGTCACTTATTTATGGCATCATAAATACATCAAAGGGTCAGACTGACATACATATACAATGGTTCATGAAATACTTTATATATTACAGTTAAGTAGCCTATGCATCAACATGTTTCAACAATAAAACGTACGTGTTTTAATAAAATGCATTACATTTTGATGTAATAACATCAACGTTAGTTACGAAAATAGATTATGTAAACACTTCAAATACTTAAGGCTTTGTTGTTCAAATGACCCTCGTTTTGAGTATGGAGGAATATGAAATAAAGAATCGTACTCGGGATATGTTTGAATGATAGAATACCCGTAATATGTGTGTCTTTGTTATCTTTGTTTCCACGACGGTCATTGGTTATTGCACGCCCAGTTTAAACTGTTACATATTAATTTATGCAGAACGGAACAAGTCCTGCGTGCCACAGACCAATCACAAACAAGCTCAAACCGCGGGAGATCCAAATTTCGCGGGACGCAATTTGGCGCTAAAAAAGCAGTTCAGTACTCTGATGATGTCAAAAGCCAAGCTTTTTGTCGGAGTGGCGACATAAGGACAAGAGAAACGGATACTTGTTCAACTATATCTCGTCTTCTAAGGAAAAGCATCTATTTTTTGGCAATTGATTTGCTAGAAGCACATCTGCGGGTTTCTACATCTGGACTCAGGAGTACTACAGATTTGCATTTATTTATTTAACTGACTTTGCTACCGTAATTAGACGTAAGGAAAAATCGCATTTGCACTTTAGACAAAGAATAGCTTGCAGTGCTGGTCTTTGTGGCATTTAAAGATTTATACGGGAATATTAGAAAAGTATTTTAAATGCATATTGAATTTATGCAGTTTGCAAACCTTTGATTTGTTAAAAAAAAAAAAAATACAATTATACCAACTGTGTGTGCCGGCATTAGGAACAGTTTACGAGTAACGTAACCTTTGCAAAGCGAACTTGCTTACTAACGTTATTTATTACACAACTTGAAGGGAACTTGAAAACACGTCGTTTTTTCCGCTGAAACGGAATTATCCTTTTATTTCGCATTTTACCAACGTTTCTTGGTGCTTACTTTAATCCACATTGAAGATGATACGGGTACCCAAAGGAGTCTCTCCTGCATCAGGCAGAGGTGCAGTTGGAACTGCTTGCTCGCAGAAGAAAGTTTTTCCCGGAATATCTGATTTTTTCAGTACGGGGATATCGAGTCCATTGATGAACACTGTACCGGCGGGATATTTCACCCAGATCTGCAACACGACAGCTGCAGAGCAGAGAGCTAACTGCTTGTATGCAACCCCCCACGGTCCCCAAGCTAAACCCGTCAGAGTGTCCTCCGGCAGATTACCGGTAAGGCCATAACATACATTATGGATCAAGCAGGATCTATGGATCTAATTCGAGTTTGGTGATCGATAATGGAACATCCCACTATTGTTTTTGACTATTTATGTCGTTTGAGTTTGGTTATTCTTCGTGAACTCGGCTTTCATTTCCTCGGATGCCATATATGCAACGTCATTATAAGAGACGTGTGACCACTGAATGAATGGCTAATGTATTCCCAAATGCTAGTGTATATTGCTATAACCTTGACGTTACAACATGCACCGTTGGATGATTTAGCTGTAGTGGAGATGTCAGGTTTTGGAGATATACTAACCTAACAGACTGGTGCAAAAAAAGTCAAGCCGTGTTGTGAACGCCCTGTAATGTTTGACCCCTTTACTCCACAATCCAGACATTGCAGGTCTGTAGTTGAAAACTCAGCAGCTATAGCAGAAGTAGTCTAATTATGAGAACAAGGATGAACTGCATTAAAAGAATGATCATTGTGTTCCTCGCGTCTAGCTATGCGTTGTACGGGGGGAGGGGAGTGCGTGTGACGAACAATATCCTTTATGCTCCATAGCTTATAGTGGACTTGTGTTGGGTGGGGGTGCACCATTGCGTCTGCTCGCCCTGAACTATCAGTGGTGCAACAGGACAAAGCATTCCACTGCTCTAGCCTGTAATTTCCTGACATTTGAACCTAGCTGGTCTTTGGTCCTGACTAACTGCATTCAACAGTTGGGTAACCTATAGATGTTTTTGAGTAATTTACACCTATTAGATCTGTGGATTGCTCCCAGCTGTTAAACATATCGGCTGCCCTTCCTCCTCTTCCAATGCTTTTCTCTTTCTTGCTGTCACCTGTCTGTCTGAACTCGCCCAACCTGTTTAACTATCCCGAGGTGGCTCCCGTCGCATCTACTAGGGTTTGGAGTTCGGAGGGCTGGAGCTCATGCACGAAGAAAGGCTTAAGAAAGTGGGCGACCCCAGTGCAGATGATAAAGCAATTGGGACTGATTAAATTCCCACTGCACAATGTGCTGGCTGACAGATAAGCACTTTTTGCAGTGTCTTGTCACACTCACCCTGCCCTTTGAATGCAAATGATATGAACACTCTGTGGTTTAATACCAGGAAACCAAAAAGTGGATTAAGGACAGTAGCAGGAAATTAACAAAAGACTGATTAGTTTCAGGACTGTATGTGGGGATTATGCCAATTTATTGACACACCTGGTTGGTTCAGTCATCTTAGTTATAGGCCATCAAAGGTTTTACCACGGCTGTCCCTGAAGAGTCAAGAGTATGCCTGTCTCAACTCTAGGCCAGATATGCTCCAGTCATTGGCAGCCATTTTGGATGTCACCTGTGACAATGAAGAAGAACATAAGAGAGGTGACAGGAGAGGCTAACCACCGGCTAAGGACCTTCACACGGCAGCCAGGCATTGTGCTGAGCCACCAACAACTTCTTGCTTCCCATTCGGTATTTCACAACCGCTTGTCAGAGCCATTCCTCCCAGTACCAGGATTTCAGCAAGTAGGTGTGAGAGGTGCAATTGTTTCCCCTGAGATGAGCTTTTTCTCTATCATTCAGTTCAACTCATTCAATTCATGTTTTATTTGCTAAGTGCTGGTCAAATATAACAAATAATGAAAAAAGGCCATTGATCTATGTGCCTGACCGAAATGAAAAAATGTCTTTCGTTTTGTTAGATTTTAGTTCTTATATTGAGCTTATATGTAGGCCTGCATGCATCACCCATCCTGGCTTCTTCTAGAGTTGCTGCCATTGAGTCACTGGTACAGCACATATTACAGCATCGCTCATTAAAGACATTTTTCTTGGAAATGCTTCACAGTTGAGGTTCTTTTCAAGTTAAAAGAAAAGGGACAAAGTTCATAGATTACTGGAGCAGCACCTCAGTCAAATACTCACGTGGTTTAAGTCTGGAAACCAGCCAACCAGGACACGCCACTTTGCATTTCATTCAGCTTCTCAGTGGAATAACATCAAACATTAACTCACAAGAGATTTATGATGTTATATTGATTGCTTAATGATAATTTAAAGATAAGTAATAATTTAAATTGTGCTTTAAAGTCCATTGTTCAGTTTCCCTGATTTCACATATCGTAAAATGAGCATTCCATTAATATTTTGAAAATAGCAACTCATAGAAGAACATTTTGCTAGCTTCCTACTCCTGTGTGAGCTGATATTTGTATCAGTTCCATTCCAAGTGGTTTACATGCCCCATCGGTTCTGACTTACATCCCCCATAACCCCCCCACCTTGTGTCGCCCCATCTTGCCTGCTCCCTACTCCCTTAACCCCAACCCCTACCCCCGGCTGAACCCCAATTCAGTGGGGCCCAGGTCACTGAGGCTGTTCGATTGCCCCCCCCCCCCCACCTAACCACCCTCTTTCCATCAACCCCCTTCCTGATGCCCCTACTTCCCTTCACGCATGCAGCCACTTGTGGGGTGTTTTACATCTCAAAAAGAAATGCTCCTCACCCAACACACTTCTCCTCAACCAACACACTTCTTCCCCTCTCTCTCTTTCTCTGAGGGGAGTGGTGAGCTTTTGTGGGGGTGGCAGATTGGGTGATCACTAATCTGTCTCGTGTTAACTTTAACTGAGTAGGCAGATTTAAAGCTGTCATAGGTGGAGGTTGAGGGTTTGTAAAAGGAGGAAATCCTGGAGTTGTGACTCATGCTTGAGAACCTCAGGTTAGCAGGCTGTGTGTAAGGGTGTGTAATTGGCATTTGGCAAGTATTGCCCTGACCTGTTGCCATCCCAGCACTGTAACCTTCTAGAATTTGTAGCTATAATTCCTAACAGCTACTCCCGTTACCAAGACATTCACAAACAGTAAACACATGGCAGTCTTGTTTTCCCTTTATACTCATGTTATCATAGTCCCCTCGCCTAAGCCCAGTTACTATATCTATCGAGTCACTTAAGCAGCTCTCAGGCAATCCCACTGGTGCAGTCTGTGTTTGACAGCTTCATTCAGTGGGATTTATGGTGACAGTAAGTGCTGTTTTAATAGATAAACGGTCAGAGGTGTACCATGTTTTTATCTTAAGTCACTCAGAGTTGGGAGTTGAACTTTCCTTAACATACAGTATATGATGAAGCCAATCCCCCTCCTTCATATGTGAAGCTGTGGCATGTCCTGTATGGGCTGCTTCAGTGCTATGCGTGAGTGACAGGGTATGGGTGTCGTCCTTGTAGAGGAGTGTGTGTGAGAGAGAGAGAGAGAGAGAGAGAGAGAGATGCATGTGTGTGTACACAGCAGATGTATAAGTCTCAGAAGTGTTTTATGGTCCAAACACTTGGTGAAGTGTGTATGTGTGTGTGTGTGTCTTGATGACTGTATGAAATAGTGAAAGCAAGAGCTGTTAAACAAGTTTCACTCTGACATTCCCTTTCCCGCCTGCTGTGTCAGCTCAGATGTCATGGACAGGTGTAAGTGTCGCCACGGACAGAGGTTAGGCGTCTCTGAGGTCAGGAGTGAATAGACAGTAACTGCCCTCATCCCCCAGCGTGTGGTCGACCCATAAGCCCCCTCCCCCCCTCATGTTTAATTTGGAGACACTGACAAATTGTCATCCAATTGTCACATAAAGTTCAGTTAGTGGGAAGGCTGGGATGACATTCAGTGAGTTACAATTTTCTTTACAAATGGGACCTTCTTGTCGGTGCCTGTTCAGTAATGTGTCACCACTATAGGAGAGCATTCCTGAGAGGGTGCTTCTGTCTTATGTTTTCAGTGTATCCGTGAGCGCGTGTCCCTACGTGTGTGTGTGTGTGTGTGTGTGTGTGTGTGTGTGTGTGTGTGTGTGTGTGTGTGTGTGTGTGTGTGTGTGTGTGTGTGTGTGTGTGTGTGTGTGTGTGAACACACAGCTGCACCACACCCCTTCACTCCTCTCTCACTCCCAGTTGCCCCCAAGCACGGTGACAGTGGTTCTGCATTTCCCCGTTCTGCTTCGCTGCCCCTCGCTTACACTGTGTGCTGTTTATTAGCCAGCCGACAAATGAGAGCCAGGTGTGTGTGTGTGTAGAAGTGTGAGTTTGTGTAGGACAATGTGTTTGATCTGGTCAATAGATGCAAGTCAAATTGTGTGTGTGTGTGTGGGGGGGGGGGGGGGGGGGGGAGAGTGTATGCTGGTAGGTGGATGCATATGGGTGTGTGTATGTTTTAGTGTAAGGTGAGTGTTAGAGCATGTGTGTGAATTGGTGGAAAGTTGAGTGTGTGTGTGTGTGTGTGTGTGTGAAACCAATTAATGCTTCTATGGTAGAGTAAGGCTCCCTGTCTAGTGGTGAGTAGAGTGTATAGAGGTCTTAACTCTGTGGGGCCCACACTCACCAGGCACTAATTGCCCAGTTCTGCCTCGCCTGGCTTAAGACCTTCGGCTCGTTTGGTAGTCCCAGGCCGTCTACACCAGTAAATAGACCCACTTGTTCAACCAGTCTATGGCCATGTGTTTCTGTGTGTGTGTGTGTGTCTTTGAGGGATAGTGTGTATGTTGGTTTTGTTTCTTTTTTGGAGTAGGCAATAGGCCGTAAATATGTTCCCACTCTTGCTCTGCCAGTGATTTAATTTACAACACTGTGTGTGTGTGTGTGTGTGTGTGTGTGTGTGTGTGTGTGTGTGTGTGTGTGTGTGTGTGTGTGTGTGTGTGTGTGTGTGTGTGTGTGTGTGTGTGTGTGTGTGTGTGTGTGTGTGTGAAACCTGGGCACAGTCTGAAGCGTAAAGGGTGATTAGAGCCTTGGCTCCAGTTGGCATAAATAGAGAGGGGTGGTGTGCTGCCTTTGTGTGTGTAATAGACTATACACTTTCTGAAGAGGGGGGTGTTCGTGTCATGGTCAGGTGACCCTGGTGATGGAGTCGGCTTAGGTGCTGTTATACAAGGGGGCGGGAATGCAGAATGCAGGAGCCGGCCAACCAGGGAGGGGGGTTGGGGTGGGAGGGAGAAGGGACTTCCTGTTTCTTTGTCTGCCAGTATGTCAAGCAAATGGCTCTTAAGAACTGAGAGACTGAGTTAATGTGTGTGTGTGTGTGTGTGTGTGTGTGTGTGTGTGTGTGTGTGTGTGTGTGTGTGCGTGGTGCAGAGGAAACTGTGATGACAAGTACTTGAAGCTATTGGCTTATTCAAGAATTGGGTGGTAAAATGCTTGTGGTGAGCACTAGACTGTATATGACATGACAAGCTTGGACCTGTCTATGGTTTCAGCTGCGGGTTGACAAAAGCACAATGATGCATTCATTTAATGGGTTGAGTCAATTTATTCCCCAAATCATGTTTATTATTTTGACATTCCCAGGCCAAGAGGAAGCTGGACCTAGAAGATCCATTGTACCTTCCGGGCTTCCGTACCCCAAAGGGTAAAGGAAATGTGCCCATTGCACGAGTCCCCAGTCCCAAGAGTGAGTATCCCCACAGCAACCAGATCCACACTCTAAAAATGAGATTCTTGTTTCGATGCGAGAATTGAGTTTAAAACTAAATATTTGTGTGTGTGTGTGTGTGTGTTTCACCAGCACCCAAGTCTCCTGGCGAAAGGACCCGGTACGACACATCCCTGGGCCTGCTCACCAAGAAGTTTGTGGGTCTGCTCAGTGAGTCGCCCGACGGTGTTCTTGACCTGAACTGGGCCACTGAGGTTCTGGAGGTCCAGAAGAGGCGGATCTACGACATTACAAACGTTCTAGAGGGGGTCCAGCTCATCCGCAAGAAGTCCAAGAACAACATCCAGTGGCTGTAAGTACAATTAGAGATAAAGACAGTAACATCCAGTGGCTGTAAATACAGTTAGATAAGTACAGTAACATCCAGTGGCTGTAAGTACAGTTAGATAAAGACAGTTACATCAAGTGGATTTAAATATAGTTACATAAAGACAGTAACATCCAGTGGTTATACAGCATTTACATACAGTGTGGACACATGTGTCCAATTTCCGATTTCAGTCCGATTTAAATTGGATATTGGACACATGTGTCTCCCCAGAACTAGATTCATTGTGTCCGACTTGAGTCCGACTGGACTCCGATGTAAACCCCTGGACACACGATTCGATTCCGCTGGTAATTGGACTGGGCACGCATGTGCCTCTCGTATCTGATTCAAATTGGACAACAACAACTTTTGCAAGTGCTTGAGATCGTGCCCACAGACATATACATGCATCATATATAATGTATATGATATGATAAACGCTGCTAGACGCTCAGTTCTTGTGCTCCCTCTCATTCACGTTGAAATACTGAAAGCGAAACTGAAACTTTGAAACTGGAACGCAACTGTTTGGGACAGAACGCTAATTCAGTGAATAAATATTTTCATATTACTTTCCACCAGTTGTTAGTCATGTAATCCATTCATATCGATGTGAATCAATCAATACTAATACAACTTTAACTGTGGTGTGTTTTTGTTTCATTTCACAACGTATTTACTGTATAATCAACGGTAGCAGATGTAAACATTCCGCATTTGATTTGAACTGACGCGGCCAAGATCTAGATTGGTCACTGCCATGTGCTTTAGATAGAGCAGTTAACCCCCCATGGATACCCCATGGAGAGAATTGGATGGGATCGGAGTGCTGCCATCATGTGCCCGCACTGATTGTTTTAGTAATTCACTGAAAAATATATTAGATTCCTTGTCCTATTCCATAATGTGTTAATGTCATGTAATTCACATGATATAACAGATGTATATAAAATAATATTTGTTTACAGTAATGATTCAGAGCGCCATCAAAAAAAATATTTTGAAGGTAATGGGCCTGTTTATGGGGAAACCATATAATTCTATGGGCAAACAGTAGGCTAGTCATTTTACCTAGCGCTAGCAGCTTGGTAGCAATTTAGTCACATATCAATGCATGGAAAGAGTTATGCTGTCAGGTGTAATAATAAGAAATGAAATCCCAATGCCATGCATTAGGCCAGCTATTAGGCCAAAACCTCTGTTAAAATAGATCTCAGAAGTGGCTTATGTGATCATGTTAAAAAGAATATATGTTTGTAGTATGTTACTGCTACAGTGTAAAAACTGTACATTTTAGGAATGTGACTTTCTGCCACCAGAAATGGTTAATATGCGCACACCTAGAGGCTATAAGGTGCTCCTAAGTTAACTTGATGTTTATATTCATATGTATGTATCTAGTTGATATATTTATCCAAAGCTTACTCCTAACTGGCCCCACCATTTGAACGTCCAGCTTTCTTCTCGTCCTCTTTAATGATATTTGTAGGGCCCACACATCAAAGCCAGTTGCTATGGTTGGTGTTCCTCCCCATCTGACTGTGTGTGCATATGTGTGTGTGTCCTCTCAGGGTTGGGGGTGTGTTTGAGGGCTCTGCCGCTGGAGAGAAGACCCATTCGCTGAGGAGGGAGCTGAGTGCGCTCGAACGAGAGGAGAAGATTCTAGACGAGCTGATCCAGTCCAGCACCAACCAGCTGAGAGAACTGACTGAGGACAAAGACAACCAGAGATATCCTTTCAGTGTGCTCACTAACAACAGCCAACAGACTGGCCCTTCACAGCTTTCACTAGCGGTCATGTATTTTGCCGATATATTTGGTGACATTGTCATGTAAAAGCTCTTGTTGTTTTTCCATCAACCACAGAACTATATAGTGTTCAGCACAGGAAGCCAGAGTGAATGATAGGGGTAGATGTATTTGTCTACCCTCTCACATGACAGTGCGCCGTCAACATGAATTTACAGATGTAATTTCAAGAAAAAACAGCTAGAAATAAACATACATTAAAAATAGTAGCAACCTACATAATGTTGCTTTAAATTGCCGCCTGTCCTCACAGACGAGGGGAGTCGAAGGAGTGAACGGCAGGAAGGAAAAAGGGAAATGAAAGATAGAGTTGCTGTCCATCCACTTCCGTTTCAGAGTAGATCTGTCCTCGGCAAGACGGTTAGACTCTCCATCGGTTAGGGTGGGGTGGTTAAATAAAGTTTATTTGCATTCTTTCAACAATGGGTATCATCCCACAGATAATGAAGATTACTGACATTTGTCACCCACCCTACCCCTCAGAGTTGACACCTGAGTAAATGTTGAGAAGGGAATCTAGTGCCAAATTTCTGCTTTTCTAAGAACACTCCGTGAATCTTTAGGAGGGTGTTGCCACCACGTGGGATGACAGTAGAATCGTACAGGGAAGTAGATATTCATTAAAACAATACACATGGTTTCCTTTATCTATCAATTGTCAAGAGGTTTAGGAAACGAGTATGAGTTCTATGTGTAAGTGGGCCTAAAACTATGACTAAAACACTGATGGAAGCGTCTGATAGAAGTGTGTTGAGCCTTAACTCCGTCACACGTTAGGCTATGTGAACTATCAGGACATCCGCTCCATTGGGAGCTGGCAGGACCAGACGGTCATTGCGGTGAAGGCGCCGACAGAAACCAAACTGGACCTGCCTGAGCCCTCAGAGGTGAGTACTGCAGGAAGCAGATCCCTGTAACAGGTGGCATGTGGGTAACCAGAGAATCCTGGTACAAGTGCAGAATCAGTTTTATGTATGCACTTTCCATATGATCTTTTTTCTAATTCGTCTCAGTTAAATATGGCTTTTGCATCTGTATGCATTTCCTTACACATGTAAATGATAATGGTCTGCCCCAGTCCATTTTGAAAAAACATTAGCTGGTATCCTATGACAGCAGGTTATGCTCTGTACTGGTATGGCTAGGTAGTTTACATTGTTGAAACTCGTAAAAATAATTCCTGACCCCCCTCTCTGTGGTTAACAGGGCTCCCTGCAGATCTACCTGAAGAGTAAGAACGGGCCCATCGAGGTCTACCTGTGCCCGGAGGAGATTCTGGAAGACACCAGCCCAGTGAAGAGTGCCACCCCCAGGAAGAACCTAATGCATGGCATCACCTCCTCCGTGGGCACCTCCTCCGCTGGCACCTCCTCGTCACTGCCCCAGCTGCAGATCAAACAGGAACCAATGACAGGTACAGACCTTGTATATGGTTGTCAACAAAATGTTTCTAGACCTATATTGATAACAATAATAATGTTGTTCTGAAGGTGAACAGTGAAATGTTTCTCAATACTTGTACTCTTAGCTCTGACTACCTATCTAGGATGGCACACTCACATAGCGAATGTGTGCCTGGTCATAGCAGTCCAGTACTCCAAATATTTTAGATGTGTGTTTCATATAGATATTTTGGCAGTATACAGGGCCAGATCTATGTACAGGTACAACTGCGTGGACACAGGAGGCGTGTAATACACTGTTATTACAATCATTTTTTTTATCCTGCCTTCAGAATTACCTCATTTTTGGTTGTCTAGACGTACTTATTTTTTGACAAAGACACATTTAGTGCCCTTTAAACCTACACTAACACAACTTAAACTCTCCATTCAGAAAACTATTTTAATCACTAAGTTGATGACTAGACCTTGATTATGACAGACTCTTTTTTTGGCAAATGACGGAAATATGCTTTGCACATGGTGTCATTGTGATACTCTATACACGGGTGTGTCCACCTGCCGTCATGTCCTCCTAGTTTACTCTTTGTACAGAAATGTACTGAATAAATAAATAATCTGATGTGTCCTTTTATTACTGGTTCTTGTTTTCTTCTTAATTCTTCAGTTTCTTTCTTATTATCTGCTCTGATGCATTGTTCCCTATGGTCTTGTACTACATGGTATGGTATACTACTCTACTGTGCAGTAGTGTATATACTACTATGTTCTATTCTGTAAAACTCATCCTTCTCTGCTTCTCTCTGTCTTATCCCAGACCTCCCTAAGCCCCAGACTCCAGGCCCTGTTCCCAGCAGCAGCAGCGTGGGCTCCACTCTGCTGGACGTGGAGAGGCTCCTGGGCCTGCCCCCCAGCCTGCTCCAGATCACAGAGGACCAGCTCCCCGGCACCGTCTTTGCCCCCGACACCTCTGTCCCCTTTGTCAGCCTCTCGCCCCCCCTCGACCACGACGACTACCTGTGGGGGCTGGACGAGGGCGATGGCGTGACAGATTTCTTTGACACTTACGACTTGGGAGACCTGCTCAGAAGCTGAGGAAAGGAAAGACGAGGGGGAATGAAGAGACGTGTCCCAACTAGAATGGTGTGAGAACAGTGCCCTCTGCTGGCCACCAAAGGGAGGAGCACTGTTGACATACACGCAATGAAGCCATGATTACTTGCTTTAGTTTAGCCCTAATTACAGATAGTTGATGTTAACTTTATTTGAATTTAATTATTGCATTGGAATTTCTGTTTAAAGTATTTTTGTACTATAGTTTTAGTCTGTAATTGTATATTGAATTTACAATTGAATTTGTAATTGTAAATGCGTTGTGTAGAGTTTTGTCAATTTTCTTTCTAATTTGTATATTTGTCTTTAATTCACACATTTCAGGCTGTCGGAATTATTTTCTAGAGTCTGCTGAAGTGACGTAGAGTTGGTGGGAAGTTGTGTGAGGGAGGGGGGTATCACAGTCTCAGGAACTCTCTCCAAAGCTAAATTATTACAACTTTCAACCAACAGGGGGCAGCAGATACTTTTTTTTAAAGTCGGTCAAGCTTTTGCTCATATACAAGGTCTTGTATGAGGTGTAGTCCTAAAGTGTTCGGTCTTATGAAAGTGGCAGCTAGGTTTCCATGTTTAAATAGTTGGCAGGTTTGTTTGCTATCAGTAGACATTTTATGGGTTTCTTGTCATCCATTGGATGTTGTATTGAATTACCCATTTATGGCAATGGTATAGAAGACACCTTATCTCGATACTATTGAGAGAATGTTTTTAAAGCTATTAAATTCGAAGGCTTTATTACATTGTGAATTTAATACTGCTCATGAGGTTACAAAGAACCTTTCCTGATGAGAAGTATAAGTTTTAACTGTTTGGGGTTTTCCTTTCTCCCTCAAATTGGAAAAGTCACTCGCAAGAGTCTTATTTTTCCCTCTGTGGGAACTAATGTGATCAATGACGGATTTTAAAACACTGTCCATTCAGTGTGTAAGGCCAGTATGGAGTGTGTATATCGATCAGTGAACCCAGACCAGTACTTTTAGTCTTCACTAAGACCAACACAACCTCAAGAGTTCAGTTCAGGGTTTACATCCACCGCTGGATCATAATAGAGATCCAACTCATTTTGTCCTGTCCTAACAAACTTGAAAAGTGTGTGTGTGTGTGTGTGTGTGTGTGTGTGTGTGTGTGTGTGTGTGTGTGTGTGTGTGTGTGTGTGTGTGTGTGTGTGTGTGTGTGTGTGAATGTGTATGCGCGCACATATTTGTGTGTGCACTCGCATGTTTATGAATCTTGGCATTTTGTAAATGGGTTTTTAGTTTGGGGGTGATTTTTATGTTATTTTATTTTTTTGTGTGTGTGAAGTGTAGTTTTGTATAAAACATTATTTTTGTAATTGTACAGAATTTGTTTGTATTTATAAGTTTGATTTCAAGTGTGTATTGTTATGTAATGGCCCATTTTTTAAAAGAACCCTCTGTTTTTGAAACATGCAGCACTTAAGGTTTCAAGGTTGTGGTCTTCAAAAAAATAAAATCAATAAAAATTACAACTTGGGTGTAAATTAAGTCGTATCTTTAATTATGTAATCAGAAATCAGATAAGGGGTTTATTGCCAAGTACATTCACACATACATGGAAATAAGTCAAGGAAACGGAGCCATGGTCATTTACCACAAAATATGCACAATGGGGGGCCACAAAATATACACAAAGACCATAAACATTAAAAAAAAAAACATTATGTAGAATATAAAAATCTAAATACAAATAAACTAATTTACAACCCCAACTCAGAAAAAGTTGTGACGTTATGGAAAATGCAAATAAAAAAAGGGCAGTGATTTATAGATGTACATTGAATAGTTTTTATTTGCAGACAGTATGAACACAAGATATATCATGTTTTGTCTGGTAAACTTTATTTGATTCGAAATATACATCCACTCCTGCCATCCAGGCCTGCAACACATTCCAATTTAGGGGTAGTTATGAGGTAGAATAAATAAATAATGACGTGATCTCAAACAAGTGATGTCAACAGGTCATTGTAATCATGATTTGGTACAAAAGCAGCATCCAGGCCTAGTCCTCTAGGAGCAAAGATTGGCCCAGGATCGCCAGTTTGCCAACAAATACGTGAGCAAATAATTGAAATGTTTAAAAACAATGTTTGTCAAAGAAATATAGTAAGGGATTTGGATATTTTACCCTCCACGGTGCTTATAATAATTAAAATATTCAAGCAATCTGGAGACATTTCAATGTGTAAGGGGCAGGAGAACAAGCCTTAGCTGAATAACTGTGATCAACAATCCCTCAGACGCCACAGCATCAAGAACAGTCATTCATCTATAAGCGATATAACCACATGGGCTCAGGGTTACTTTGGTAAACCTTTGTCAAGCACTTCAATATGTAGTTACATCCACAAATGCCAAAAACTTTACTGTGCCAAAAGGACGCCCTATGTTAACCGTGACCAGAAGTGCAGTCGACTTCTCTGGGCTCAGAGGCATCTGGAATGGACCATCACACAGTGGAAACGTGGATTATGGTCCAAGGAATCAGTATATCAGGTCTTTTTTTTTAAGAAATAGATGCTCCAAAAAAGAAATGGACCATCCCGACTGACCAGCAACAACTCCAAAAGCCAAGGTCTGTCATGGTATTGGGGTTGTGTCATTGCCCTTGGCAAAGGTAACTTACACTTCTGTGATGGCACCATTAATGCCGAAAAGTACATAGAGACATATGTTGCATTCAAGACGACATCCTTTCCAGGGAGGCCCATGCGTAATTCAACAACATAATGCAAAGCCACATTCTGCACACTTTTCAAAGGCATGGCTGAGGAAGAAGGGTGTGTGGGTGCTGGACTGGCCTGCCTGCAGTCCTCCCCAATAGAGAATGTGTGGCGCATTTTGAAACTCAAAATGCAACAACAAAGACCCCTTACTGTTGCACACCTTAAGACTTGTTAGCAGGGAAAATGGAACGAAGTCACACCTGAAACGCTTCCTCACTTGGTGTCTTCAGTCCTTAAACGTCTTTAAAGTGTTGTGAAAAGGAATGGCAACATTACAAAGTGATAAATGCTTTACTGTCCAACTTTTTTTTAAATATGTTGCTAGAATCAAAATTGAATTAAGTATTTATTTAGAAAATACAATAAAATGTATGAGGTGAAACATCAAATAATGTGCTCTTGTATTGTTTTCAATGTAATACAGGTAAAAGAGAATGATCAAATTTAATTTTAATTTAACATGTCGTCTCAACTTTTTCAGATTTGGGGTTGTACATAAATGTTACAAAAATGTATACAAAATCTATGTGTATTGTATGTGACTTGTATATGCTTCCTAAAATTTTCCTCCATCGAAATTTAAATATTGTAACCTTTTTCCATCACGTCTTGATTCAATATTCTTCTACAAAAATCCAAACAAGAGTTCAAGCCGGAGCCAGTTGGGCCAGATTTCCCCGTTGCCATGGTGCTAGCCCCCCCCTGGCCAACTTGCCCTGTAAACATCAAGAGTGGCATATTTCTTACCCTTTCCTTGGGTTTTCTCCTGTTTTTTCCCCTACACACAGCAAGTAGTGTTTGTTCCTTCAGGAAGCCCCAGCGAGTCGGGTTGGGTTTCCCCAGGGGCAGAGGGATGAGTGAGGGTTTTGAGTGTGACCGGAGGTCTGGCGTTGACCGAGACACCGCTCCTAACTCATCTAGACAGGTGAACAAAACCACACAGGGCCTCCACCGACTACTCACTCACCCCTTTTGTGCAGTGAGGATGAACCGTGAGGGACAAGTAGACAATGGCCTTTAATGGATGCCACGTCAGAGGTCACCGCTCAGGAGGGGTAGAGAGATTTGGGCCGAAGGGTGGCATTCAGGCCAGGGACTCCAAAATAAACCCACCCCCAAACCCACTCCTTCCACCACAAGTTTGTTCTTGATTTGTCTCTGCATGATATGTCTTAGGGCCACATGCATCTGCGAGGGCCAGCTTGGTTCCAGGAAATACTCACATTCTGGTAAAGAGTTACACTGCTAGTGTTTTCAATACTTTTTATTGGCTGAGGAGAGCTTTTGATTTTGGATTTCACATCGTTGTGAATGCAAGCCTAGACTTGTTGCCAGGCCAACCTCCCATCTAATTATCGAGCACACGCTAGGAGAAAGGGGGAGTCAGTGTGTGTGAGAGTGAGTGAGTGAGTGTGTGTGAAAGATGAGTTGGAATGCTGGGCCACCAAGATGGTTTTGTTTTCTTCTCTTGCTAAGAAGTATTCAAATTCTCTCTGATCTTTCAAAGACCCATTGAAACTGAACTGTGAATAGCACTCAGTGTATCATACAGCATTCAGTCTAGCATATATCATTCAGTGTAGCATACAACATTCAGTATAGCATACAGCATTTAGTGTAGCATACAGCATTCAGTGTAGCATATATCGTTCAGAGAAGAGTAACTCAGTAACTGTGGCCTTGTAATGGCAGGCTTCTTGAAGTTTACAAGATCCGTTTCAAAGTGGTGCCAGAGAGGCAGAAAATAAATACACCCCTCACACACTTCTCTCTGTTTATAGCCATTTGAATTAGTTGCCGGCACCTTTTCGCTCTCTCCTTAACTGCATTCAGCTGTCACATAAATGTACAGTGCATGCTGTCCATTAAATTATAGGCCCTTTGTGAAGTTTCATTCCGTGTTTCCCAACAGTCACTCCCATAGTAACTTGCATGAGCCAGACACATATTTTTATATGTCTGCTACTATAGATGGCCTGATTAGTGTGTTTATGTGTGTGTGTGTGTGTGTGTGTGTGTGTGTGTGTGTGAAAGAGAGAGAGCGAGCGAGAGAGCAGACACCTAGGCTGGGTGCTGCTTATTTCTGTGAGGGTAACACCCTTGTGACAAAGACAGCCGTGTGTGAATAAATAAGATGGTAGCTGTACATGCAGCACAAAGGAGTCAATACTAAAGCCTTTCACTGCGACTGTTGCCATTATGCAAGTCTAATGTGTGAGCTGTGGCTGGCATGGCAGAAGTGGTGTTATTGTTGAGAAAGCTAACGTCACTACGTCACCGAGGTATGTGAGAAACAATGAGGTGAGAGGTACAGGAGCGTGACTCGCGATTTACATGTTTTTGTCAAAACAGTCACGATGGGCTGCTGTCAAAGCCCACATTGTCATGGTCAGGTCCTCTGAGAGTGCATGAGAGAGATTTGTGTTACACTCAGTAGCCTGGCCCCTGCTCTCTCTGTCATTAAATAAAACAGCACATAACCTGCTTCTTAAGTCTTAAGCCTCGCTGCCTGTTGGACCATGGCAGAGGGAAGAAGGTTATGTTTTCTGGTAAATCAGGGGGCCTCCCTGGTCTGATAAACGATAGCCCGTCTCCTGTGTTTGAGTCAACATGCTGGGAGGGATGACCTGCAGTGCTGGGAACCTCTCTCTCTCTCTTTCCCTCTCCACGCCCCTCTGTATTTCTATCTATATCTATCTTTTCTCTCTGTCTTTCACTCCAGCTTTCTTTCCCCCCTCTCTGAATTTCTATCTCTATCCATCTTTTCCTCTCTCTCTCTCTCTCTCTCTCTCTCTCTCTCTCCATCCCCCCCCCCCCCCCCCCCCCCTCTCTCTCCGTGTCGAGTAACCTTTACTGGAAGAGGCTGCCAAGGCCAGTGCAGAGCAGGAGCTGCAGCACAACCCCCAGCCCTCTCCTCCCAGGCCATTGGTCCTTGGGTGAGATGTGCAATAATGGGGGAGGCGGGAAAGAGGGCGTAGGAGGAAGTGTGTGGCTGTGACTGTGAAAGAAGAGAGAAGAAGAGAGTGAAGGCTGCCACTGGGAGAGGGGGGATTAAGAAGGAAAGCGTAAATCAGAGTTATGGAGGTGACTCACAGCATGTTTGGGTAGAAAGAATTTCTGTGGAAGTATTTCCTAAATTGCTTCTCGTCTGTAGCACTCCCTTTCTTCTTCCCCTCCTTCTTCTTCTTATCTTTCTTCTTTTTCCTCTTTTTTACTCCCTCCCCTGCCCTCGCTTTCTATTCACATAGAATTTCTCTCTCTGAATTCAGGCCAGCTCCATTCGAGTGGGCACTGTTGGCATGACAAAAGAGGAAGTGTATTAATAAAAGCATTTGTGAGAAAATGGAAAGGAAACGGATGGAGTACTGGATAACAAAAAGGCAATCTTGCAAATTCAAAGGTGCCTACAGTTTCTATGTACACCTTTCTCTCTCTCTCCCTCTCTCTTTCCCTCTTTCTCTCTCTCCCTCTCGCTTTCTCTCTCTGGCCGTCTGTCTTCTCTTCAGTCCCTCGCACTGTTCTATCACATCCTGATTGGTCTGCTTCATGGCTTCTTCCTCACACTGCTTATCCCAGCGTTCACACATTCCCAATGCAGCATGCAGGCATCTCTCCCCTCCCCTTGCACACAAAGCCAAGGCCTGAACCCAGACACCACAGAAGGAGGGCATTGTTACTGGCCACGGATCTCCACATTACATCAACAATAATGCATGGGCCCAACCAGAGTTATGCTGACACCACAATGCCCACGGGTGGCCAGCGAAACCACAACTGGTAATCAGGTCACCATACCCCGGCTTGCTCTAGTTTATTATTCGGCGAGGAACAGCATTCTTTTCTGTCGCCCGGTGAATTGGTTCCACTGAGGACCAGCATTGGGGACCGCCTTCTGTCTGTCATCATGTGTAGCTGCTCCAGTTGGGCCTGGCGTTGGGAACAAGGTTCTTTATGTGGCCTGGTTTGCCGGTTCCAGAGAGAATCGGTGTGTATTCTTATTCCACTCAGCACAGGGAAGAAGGAGCCTTTGTCAATGCAGCCAGCCAAGGAGATGTGAGTGAAAAAACATTCATAATTGCAAGCAGAAAATGACTTCAGCTTTCCCCTGGGTGCAGTATGTTTTCAGTACTACCTACTAAAAAAAGCATCCACACATGAACCCCCCCCCCCCCCCCTTTTTTTTTAAAGACAGTAAATCTGTAGCTTGAGACGACATGGATTTAGCCTTGGCTGCAAATGCACACCAATCAATGGCAGACAGCCTTTGGTTTAAAATGCCTTTTCTGTGGGGAACAAGACACAACAGAAACCCAAGAAGGGGGCTGACTGGTAAACGTCTGGCCTCCTGATGTGTAGATCTGTTGGCTGCTTTGCCTAGCCCGACTGTCAGTGGGCCAGTGCCAGTGTTTTATTTCAACCCATGAGGCCAGGACAGCATTGTGAAGGTAGTGCCATATTCAATGTCTCATTCAGTTGCCACAGAAACTGTAACAAGATTTAATGTTAACTTTAGTGTCTCAAGACTTCAGCTTTTGCTGATGGTTACCATTTGCCTATAATTTATCAATTTTGAAAATCCACCAATTGTCGTTTGTCTGGTGGTGTTGTCTGAAAGTATGAAAATTATCTGTTTACAGACAAAGTAAGTGTCAGTTAGAAGCAGATCTCCAAAACATCTTCACCATGCATTATTTTTGCATTATTATAAATAATGACATTCTTTACTGTCACAAGGCCTCTGGTTCTATTGTAACTTGAAGAAACATAAACTCAGATAATTAGCATCCATGCATTACCTATTTAGGGGATGCTGACAGAATATGAAAAAGTGTACAGTGTGTCTTCATGTGACTAAATAGGCCTAGTCCTACGGCAGCTCTCTGGTGTAGATGTCACCATGACGATCAGGATGCTGTTTGGGTAGGCCTACTCACTGGGCATTTTCTTTGTTAGTATGCAGGATGTACATTTTCTACATCTACAGAAGCTGCTGAGCAACAGGTAGTTTTGACAATCACGTGTGTTGGGGGTGTGATTCAAACTCAGCCTTTGAGAAGACTTGGTGGACTTCGTTTCCCCCAAAACATTCCCCTGCAATAATTACTTGCGCTTCTTTGCAAATTATGGAGCCCCTGAAATACAACAGCAAGCAAGTATATTTCTGAAATAATATTGCAGCTGAAAAACCTCACCAAAATATAGAAGCCTTTTATATGGCCGTCCGAGGTTCTGTAGATTCAGGTGTGGAAATGCTGCCGTTTTTCCACTGAAATTAGTTCCATATGGCTCTTGGCCTTGGACTTCATTATGCAACTTGAACATAAAGCAGAGAAGGCATAAGGAAAGGGAAGGGGGGGACAGAGAGATAAATCTCTATCACATTGCTGTGATGTAGGCTAAGACTGCTTTCACCAGCATGCCTTACACCTGGAGGCGAGGTGGGGCTGCAACTACAAGAGCTAACATTTCCTCCAACGCACCTTTTTTAGAAAGCGAAAGCATAAACATTCTAATAAATTCTTTATAAATTGTGCTGAGAATATGTTCTCTATGAAGTTAGAGTGCCTTTCCACAGACTGATCACTAAACACGTCTGAATGAGACACTGCTTTTTACATGCAC
>NC_137911.1:15960090-15965090 GCF_963457725.1 Sprattus sprattus
GCAGACAGTGAGCAAATCTGTAAGTTCCCTGGAAGCCAACAGAGATCCAGTGTGTGTGTGTGTGTGTGTCTGTGTGTGCTTGTGTTGTGGTCAAAGAGCACTTCTCCCTGTAGACTGACATAGAGCCTGTAGTGTGTGTGTGTGTATATGTGTGCGTGGTCAGAGAGCACTTCTTCCTGTGTGTGTGTGTGTGTGTGTGTGTTCTTGTGAACTCCTGTCCCCATCATTCTACATAAAGCTTCTGCAGTCCGGCTGTTAGCAGTGGAAAACACACGCTGATGTCACGTGTCCGTGGAAACCACAAACACACAAACGTGACCTGGCCTGTCCACCTCATCTTTCCCTCATTGTCCAGTTTAGATGGCAGTTACGCTTACTGCAATGCCAGGCATAGTCGGCCAAAGACTAGCATTGCTGTCAAAAGCCAACAGAGTGAAACAATGGGCATCTAGCATTGCCTGATTATCTGAACCAGTTCCAAAGAACCATTGAAAGTGTTTCTCTCTAATAATGCAAACAAAGTCAAAGTCAAAAAAAGTCAAAGTCAAAGTGTGTTTATTGTTGCATGTACCAAATTGCTTCAGCACAGCAAAATTCTTATGACTTGGCAGGCATCATTCATCTACGCAGTAGACGTCATACATAACATTAAACTCTATAACACTATGACAATAAAACATATAAAATGTAACATTAAGATACAACAATTTAAAGAACAACATATATTATAACAATATAACATATAACATATAACATTAACATTCAACAGTTACAGTACAGTAGAAGGGCTAGCAGCAGTTTAAGTGTGAATGAGAATAAGTTAAAAAGAAGTGTTAAGAATAAGTTAAAGTTTTTTTTAAAAAATTGTGCAAATATATCTATGAAGTGAAATGTATGAGTGGGGGAGCAGGGAGTAGGTGGAGGTGGCAACTGTTCAGTGGTTCAGTGTTTCTGATTCAGGAGCCTTACAGCCAGGGGGAAAAAGCTATTTGTGAGTCTGGTAGTCCGTGTTCGGATGCTCCGGTAGCGTCTACCAGACGGCAGCAATGAGAACAGAAACAAGCAAAGGCATGCTTAGTTCTTTAAAAACCTTTAGTCCTTGGTGCATAGTTAGTAGTTAAGGAGTCTCAATGGGATGAACCTTCAATTAAGAACCTGTACTTTTGTACTCTGTAAGATTAGGACTTGAATACAGTTATTTGTGGAGTAGCAGTTTATAAATCACTTAACAATTCAGTACCTTAGCTATTGCTTGTTTTTAATCATTGCTCTGCCCCTGTAATGATGCCTAGTGCTTTTGCCCAAAATGGTGCCAGATAGGTCATGAGCCAAAATGCCTTAGTGGTGCTGTTTCCACTTCCTCAACAGTGAGATGAGCTGTGTGTGTGTGTGTGTGTGTGTGTGTGTGTGTGTGTGTTTGTGCTTGCGCTTTGGCGCGTGTGTGTATTTGTTCTTGCCCACGTGTGTGTGTTTACGTGTGTGTGCTTGCGTCTGTGCCTACGTGTGAGCCTACGCGTGTGCCTACGTGTGTGCCTATGTGTATATCTACGTGTATGTCTACGCTTGTGTATGTATGTGTTTGTGCGTGAGTGTGTGTGTGTGTTTGTCTGTGTGCGCACTTTCAACCTCTGAGAGCTGTACTGCTGCCACACCATTGAACACCATTAAATACTGTTGTGGCACAGCTGGCTTAGTTAGTGCACCATAAAGCTGGTCTGGTCTGGTCTGGGTGAATACTTTTAAAGGTGAAATAGCCCAGGGGGCCCCTGCAGACAGTCATGGTTCATGTTAAAGTAAAAGCAAGCCCACTCGCTGAGCTCTCCACTTAATGATGTGGTTTACCTGCTTACCGTAGAGGAAATAGGACTCATGCAGTCATACTCTCCCAGTGTGGGAAAATGCTGGGGCTGACTCACTGTACAGCACAAATCAGGTAGAGTCAGCTTGACGAGGAGTCTCAAGGGTTGACACAGTGTTGACATGCCTGTCATGTGTATAAGTGCGTCTCCACAGCAACCCTCACCTGACACTGTGAAGTCATGCACTGTAATCCCCTGGTGTTTTGACATAAATATCTCAGGTTTTTCTGATGACTAACAGACAGAAATCTCTCTCTCTCCTCTTTCTGTCTTTCTCATCCTGACTCTGTCTGTCTCTCTTTCTTTCTCTCTCTCTCTCTTTCAATCTACTCTCTCTACTTCCATCTCTCTCTCTCTCTCTCTCTCTCCTCATTCTGTCTTTCTCATCCTGTCTCTCTCTCTCTCTCCTCATTCTGTCTTTCTCATCCTGTCTCTCTCTCTCTCTCTCTCCTCCCTACAGTCTCTGGAGCTGGATCAGAGTGCTCTACAGAGGCTGAAGAAGACAGTGAAGGCCATACACAACTCTGGACTAAGTAAGGCACTCTCCACACACGCACACACATAAACACACATACAGCAAACACAATATACTGCTTTGAGTTTTCCATTTCCTCAAGACGCCATTAGTAGAGAAAGCTTGCTGCAAGTAAGAGAGGCTGTCTATGTAACACATTTCATATCAGGGCAGAAGATCTGATTTACTCTCCTGACGTAAACAGCCTGTCTCCTAGAGTCATTTTATGAGTGTTATGTAAGATTAAGTGTTTCTCTGTGTGATGACTTGCTGCGTGAGGGAGACAAGTGAAAGTCTGTCGAGAACAATAAGAACTCATGAAGACTGTTACAGCCAGACGTCAGTCTGTGTTGCATACAGACACACACGCACACGCACACGCTCACGCACACGCACACGCACACGCACACGCACACGCACGCACGTAGGCACACACACTGTGGGTTTCTGTTTGGAAGCTGATACACACAAGGTTTCTCTTGGGTGGCTGAAGACAGGGATGTTAACTTACAACACACACACTCACACTCACACACACACACACACACACACACACACACACACATTCCCTCTGCCCCTCTTTCTTATTAAAAATGTGGTAGGATATCTCAGTCTCTGACTGTTCAAAATTGTACAAAACGGTTCTGAGGTTCAGATGAATGAACCCTTCTAGAACCCTTTGTGGTTTTAACTTTTTGGTTTTGGAGTTCTTTTATGTAATCGGTGCAATCTGTTGTGAGGACAAGCCAAAGAACTCAAACTAATTTGAGCACTATGCTGTTGGCTCTGAAACAGGAAAAAGTAAATCATTTACATTAGAGTAACGTGAAAGAGGAAAGAGAGTAGTGTTCAGTTTATATCTCTAGTTTTTCAGCCATGCCAGGGGAGGCTGGAGCTCCCCATGTGTTTAGGCTGAGGAGCTCCCCCATTGTATATTTCCATATAACCGTTTGACCCACTCTGCTTGCGAAGAACCAAATGCTGAGTCCTGTTTTCCTGAAGATGATGTACGCTTCCCAGCAGCGTGTGTTTCCCGCAGCCCAACTTTTCATGAGCTCTGGTTCTCATTTTCTCCCCAGCCTCACATGTCATCCTTCTTTTTTTCTCTCTTTTTTTTTCCCCTCTCCTTCTTTTACTCACTCTCTCGCCACAGCGCTGTGGGACTGAGAGGTTTGAGGGCTCTGGTTGGGCAAGAGGAGATGTTTTTGTCAGGGAAACGGTAGATAGATGCCCCAACTTTCACACCACACTACTACACTGTGCTGGGTGCCTCTCTATCTCTCTCTCTCTTTCTATCTATCTCTCTCTCTCTCTTTCTATCTATCTCTCTCTCTCCACCACCACCACCCCCCCCTCATACATACACACACACACTCTCTCTATCCCCCTCTGCCTATCCTAACCAGAATCAGATGGGGCCATTCCGGTAACACCGGGGGAGGGGCCCCTGCTTCCTGACAATGCTGGCTCTGGCTGTCTTTGGACACCCTAATTTAGCAGTGATTGCTGCCGTCTGTGATATGTGTGTGTGTGTGTAGAGGAGGGTGATTAAACGGGAAGAAGTGTGATGTATTTATATGCTGTGAACCAGTGAGAGTGTGTGGGTCTGTGTGAAATTAAGTCAGTATGCGTGTGTGTGATATTAATGACTCTTGTGGTGTGAGTGTGTTGTATAGTTTGAAAGGGTGATGTGTGTGTGTGTGTGTGTGTGTGTTTGTGGGTATATGGTTATACGGTGTGAATGTATGTGTATGTTTTCTTGTCCATGTTTAATGTGAATCTAAAGTGTCGTTTACATGGAGCCTAGTTTGTCAAACTGATACGGATAGCTAATACAGATAGCCCTATCATCCATACGAACACTCTCTATCCGCACCTCGTTTCTGTAACGATCGCAGTCCGGGGTAGAAAGTGAGTAGATTTGAATCGGTACGGGGGCTGGTGTTCGTCTGCACGGTTTCACGCAACCTGATGACGTCACTGCCCCACGTGATCTTTTCCGCCATCTCCAACCAGTATATAAATAACTTGTTCTCCCTCAAAATCTCACTCATGGTGGGCCTCGAATTCACTAACATTAACCCAGTCTTCTGATTTTTGAGTAGCCCCCTATCTTGATCTAATTCTTCTTATTCAGACGTAACATAACTTTCATGAGCACAAATATAAATTGGCCAGCGATTTAATTTGCTTTTTTATTCATAAATGTATGTAAAATGCTCGGAGCAATGCATCATGGGAGATGGGATGACAGACATGTCATGTTACTGTTCCAAACTCTTTATTATCAATAGAAAAAAGAATTCATTTTCGCATATCCTTTAGTCTGACCACTGATTTTATTAACCATCATAATGTAATGTTGTTAATTGGAGCTTGAATGTCTTGTGTAATTTGTTTATCCGTTTGCTGCTTCCTTTACCTTGTGCTTTTGAGTCTCTTCTTCTAGGTTTTTCACGTTTTTTCAGTTGTGTAAATAAAGCGCTAAAGCGCCACCCACAGGCGTGAGGTATGTACTACAGTCGGTTCACCGCAATCTGCTGCCTCCGTGTTTACGCAAATCTCTCGTTGCCAGCCTCCGTATGTACGAAATTAAAAGATTCGATTGGTGTGAAAAGTAAATCCGA
>NC_137911.1:15967590-15977590 GCF_963457725.1 Sprattus sprattus
GTGTGTGTGTGTGTGTGTCTGTATCTGTGTGTGTGTCTCTGTGTGTGTGTGTGTGTGTCTCTGTGTGTTTGTGTCTGTGTGTTTCTGGGTCTGTGTCTGTGTGTCTGTGTGTACACGCCTCAATGTATCTCAGCCTGAAAAGATTACAGAGTTGTTGTTGTGTTTTGGAGATCTGGGGCTCTTCCACAAGCCCAAGCGGTTACGGTACTTAAGAAAAATCCCCAAAAAGCCAGAAGACTACATAAGTGCATCGTAGTGCAAGAACAATGCCAAGAAAGTATGTACTGTTCAGTCTGTCTCTCTTCATAGAGAAAATGTGTTATATTTAATTTAGAATAGAATCTTTGCTGGTTTGATGTGTACACGTGCTGTAGATGTATCAAGATGCATAGACATGTCGTAATACTTTCCTTATAATCATTGGCACATTTATCATTATTGGTGCAAGTAAAAATATTCAAATGTGTATGTGTGTGTTTGTGTTTGTTCTAGCGCATGTGGAGAATAAGGACCAGTACATTGAGGTACTGGAGAACCTGGGAAACAGCCACCTGTGTCAGGATAATAATGAAGTCTCCACTGGTTTCCTCAACCTGGCTGTGTTCACACGGGAGGTCACATCGCTCTTCAAAAACCTGGTGAGTGTGAGTGTGAGTGTGAGAGTTTGAGAGTGTACTTGTGAGATTATGTGTCTGTGTGAAGACGAATGCTGGGTATGCACATACAATAAGTGAACACCAGTGCGGATAGTGGGCCCTATCTTGCCGATCAGAAACGCAAGTAGGACGGCGCCAAGCGCAAGTAGCTGTGTGGGCGGCTCTATGGCGCAGTTGCTATTTTAACGGCGGAAAAAACACACTTGCGTCCAGCGCAAGTGTCAAAAGGGTTGGTCCAAAGGAGGTTACTCAGCCATAGGTGTGGTTTGGGCGTAATATGCAATAAACCAATCCGAGCGTCATTTCACATTTCCTTTAAGAGCGAGGAGCGCATAGTCCATAGCGGCTTGTTATTTTGATGGCGGAATTACCTGGTGGAAGACCGGAAAAGTTCACAGCCGAGGAGACCGACGTGAGATTTACACCAATTTTTTGGCAAGCCATATATAATTACAAGGAAAATAAAGTATTTACCACTTGAGGAAATCATTGTGATACCCATATCCAAGATATTTTAAAAATAGGCATACATCTAGCGTAGCCTACACATTGACCCAAATGATTCAGGTTAATTGAAGCTGCGTGACATTTGATTTATTGTATGGCTTTGTAAAAAGCCGGGAGATAGATATATATGGGGATGCGAGAAACCCTCCAAAAGTAAGCAAAGTCAAGCAAGCATGTCAAGATATTGACGTGATTGTTTCTGCAACGGGGCACCCGAAAACGTTGCCGAAAACGCTATAATGACGTCCGGAGACGTGGGACATCCAAGCTGGAAGGTAACACACGTTCTCGTGCCTTCACGGGAGGTGGATCTGCCTCGACCCAGGATCTGACGGCAGCAGAGGACATCGCCACGTCTACCCTCGCGCCTGAGAGCCTGCAGGGATTTGGGGGCATGGAAATCGGCACCCAAGCCAGTGCACCAGCTGACCAAACCCAAGGTACATAAATAAAGTCCACATACACAGAGATGAGTTTACAAGATTTATAATAATACTGGCATTAAATAAATGCAACAAAGCCATACAATAAATCAAATGTCACGCAGCTTCAATTAACCTGAATCATTTGGGTCAATTGTGTATGCTAGATGTATGCCTAGTTTTAAAATGTCTTGGATACGGATATCACAATGATTTCCTCATGTGGTAAATACTTTATTTTCCTTGTAATTATATATGGCTTGCCAAACAATTGGTGTAAATCTCTCGTGAAGACGACAGAAGTAAAGTGTAGCCTATAGGTCCTTTACTGTGCGGGCAAGCACATGCGCCCTTAAAATAGCGTTCTGAATACGCGTTACAGACTTTAGACATTGCGCCTCACATTAGACCAGCTTTTTTTTGGTCAATGGCGCACGGCGCACGGCGTTGTTTTGAAACTGCAAAATACCACTTGCGCCAGAGAAACGCCTTCTCTGTTCCGCTCCCGCCCATGTCGACGCAAGTTCATTTCGAAGCGCGCCTCTGGAGGAAAAATCGCGCTGTGCGCCGGGTGCAAGATAGGAATTATACATGCGTCGGTGACAATGTCAATTGCGCTGGGTGCAAGATAGGGCCCAGTGTGTTGTATGGTATCTCTGGGGATTACCATGTGTGTGTGACTTGCCTTTTGGTAATGGATGCTAATGGAACGTGATTGACCAAGACAAGGATATGACTCAGAAGCAGAAGCAGGTAGTCAAGGAGGAGAAATGTATCAACAGCTCTCCAGGGATTTGTGTTGGCATTGTTTATTAAGACCAGACTAATTCCTCAATTTAAATGGATTATGAACCAGCCTACTCCAATGGCTCAGTGTCTGAAGGGAGTGAAATCATACCTGGGTGTTTATTCTCTCTACCCAGTTCTGGTGTTTGTCCTAGACTTGGCCTATCCCTGAGTTAACAAACTGTTTTTGGGTCAGTGCTCCTGAACTTCAATAGGCTTAAATGGGAATCAATTGTAGAAGAAATGCATTGAAGATCAACATTCATATGGACATTCCCTCTGTTTACTTTGACTATTTTTTGAGTCAGTTGAGTCTCGCACAGTTCCAAGTTATTGTTTTTCAAGAAGATAGGTCTAAAAAAAAAATCTTGTTATTTTTTCCTTGGATCTTCTAACCTCCATCTTCTGAGATATGATATCTATGAGCTCAGAGGAGAGGTGTTACAGGATAGGTGTGACAGAGGAGAGGTGCATGCAGGGGTGGTGCTGAATGTGTGTGAGTGTGTGTGAGTGTGTGAGTGTGTGTGAGTGTGTGTGAGTGTGTACTGGAAACGTGGCTCACGTCTCTCTCGGGTCAGGAGGCTTCCATTAGAGTTGGCTTCACTCACCCTCACAGAGAGGAATAAATCATCTTCTGGTGACCGCATACAGCACAGTGTCCATATAAAATAAACTTAGGAGGTTATCATTAGTCTTGCAGGATGGCCCGTGTCCTCGGGCACGTATAAATAAGGATGATTTAACGGCTGCGATCTCCCTAAAAGAGGGGTTCAGCCAACACAGAAAGCCAAGACATGAAGTCGGCAATCCAGCTTGTGTGTGTTAAAATGGCTCCCATTACCCAGCGTGCATCTGTGCATCTGTTCCCCTGATGCCTTGATTTATCTGGAGCAGAAGAGGCAGTGTTTCTATAGCTGTGTGCTTCGATGGACTCAGGAGTGTGTGTGTATGGGGTAAAGTGAGTGTGTGTGTGTGACCTTGCATTGACTCATAAGTGCTTATGTGTATACTTGCGTGTGTGTGTGCGTGTGCGTGTGCGTGTGCGTGTGCGTGTGCGTGTGCTTGTGTGTGCTGTGGTTAGACAGCAGGGATTCAACAGCTGCAGACAAGGGCCTCTCATACTGGAGTGTTCCGGAACCCTCCTACTGATAGTGTCCATGGCGATGCTAATTTGTTCCAGACGGCGCACATGAGCGGAAAGGCCCCTTGCCTCCGTCTCCCCACCAAGCTGTCAATCAACCAGTCTCCAGGGACACTGGGTCTGGCTAAATCAGGCCAAACTGTCAATTTCCCCCACAAGCCTTCCTCGCTTCTCTCCCTGCCACAGATATAACAATATTTACTCTTCTTGCAGAAAGTTGTTCCCCACATTTTCACAGGAAACTCTTCACGGGGAGAAAAAGTCCCATTTCTATCGACTCTTTAGTTAATCTTTATGAGAGCAGGAAGAAGGACATGTTTTTGGGAACTTTGGCCTAGAGGAAGGGGCTTGTAGTTGTTTGTGTCATTATCGCAGAAACTGGCCCTAGTGGGATCTTATTGAGTTTTGGTGACTGACTGGGTTTAGCTCAAACACACTTTCTCTCGCTTCCTCTTTTTTTTTCTCTCTCTCTCTCTCTCACACGCAAGCATGCACACACACACATCCCCCATATGGTTGACCTCTTCCAGTTTAAGTTTACTCTCTCTCACTCTCTTAGGGTCAGGACATGTTTACACTAAGATGATCAATAGACCGGTTAGTTTAATTTAGTTTAGTTTGTATTGCACAAAAAGATTTTGTGCAATGCTGCTAAATGCCTCTGAAGGAACTGCTGTTTGGATGACTATGTTTATGTGGGGGTTGACATAGAGGTCAAGGCATGCAGATATGACATATACTCAC
This sequence comes from Sprattus sprattus, assembly GCF_963457725.1. Classification (NCBI taxonomy): domain Eukaryota; kingdom Metazoa; phylum Chordata; class Actinopteri; order Clupeiformes; family Clupeidae; genus Sprattus; species Sprattus sprattus. The sequence continues at coordinate 15,971,847 of NC_137911.1, forward strand.
ACAGACTTACACTCACACACACAGAAATGTACACATACAAACACATACATACGTAAGCATACATACAGTACATACACACACACACATACACACACATACACACACATACACACATACACACATACACACACATGGCCAGTGGCACTAGACTGCCTCCAACCCAGTCGCTCCTCCATCCTATTATGGTTTGGCTTGGACCTCGTCCAAGTGGTACCCCACACACCATACCACCCCTCAGTTAGGTCGCACACACACACACACACAAACACACACACACACCCACACATTCAGCTGCCAACCTTAAAGCCCAGTCTCAGTTTACATGTTTGATTTGAGGTTTTCTGTTTTCTGCTGTGATATGCCATGTCCCTTCCAACTAGGCCCTAGCTGGAAGGGACATGGCAAATCACAGCAGAAAAGTGTATTTAAGAGGTTTCTAAAAAACCTCTAGAAGTTTCATTGGCTTTCTTCATAGTCCCCCATACTCCTTTGCCTCATTTTCCTTACTTTTTGCCATTTAAATTCAGAAAGACCTAATTCTAGCTCCCTGTAGGTCATTGTCATTGGGTCTTATTACAGAAAAGTATTGTGTGAACTGGAAAGCCGAGTTGAAAATGTTGAAAATTGCAAATCCATTAAAGAATCAGATGTAGACTTTCCCATAACGATGTTGATATGTGTGTGTGTGTATGTGTCTCTGTGTGTGTGTGTTAATTGTCCTTTCCATCAAAATGCCAAACACTTTAGTCATGTCTGCTTTGATTATTTTTGTCTTTCTTCTCAAGTATGTCCGTTGTTAATCTCTGCCCCTATCTAAGGTAGACTATCCTGTTTAACAGCACCAGTGGCTCAGGAAGACTGTCTGTATGTCTGTCTGTCTGTCTGTCTCAGTATCTGTCTGACAATCTGTCTGTGTCTTAATGCTTCTGCCTCCCACCCAGGTTCAGAACCTGAACAACATTCTCTCATTTCCTCTGGAGAACCTGCTGAAGAACGAGCTGAGAGACAGCAGACTGGTGAGTGTTCTTGACTTCAACGTCTCTAGAACGTCTCTCTGTAATTCCCTCCAGTGTGAAGAACCCAGAGACACGCCCACCTGGCTGTATGATAGACATAATCCAAGATCATAAATCCCCAGCCATCAGGAGGTGTGCCCCTGTCTGTGAGTGTTGTGCAACCAACACCCTCACATATGCAAAGTCAAGTTTTTTCACAATGTCAGGTGAAGTGTTTGTCCTTGTGGAAGTGTGTGTGTGTGTGTGTGTCTGTGTGTGTGTGTGTGTTAGTAGGAGGTGCGCTGTGCATGTGTGTGTTGAGTGTGTCTTTGAGTGGTTGTGTGTATGAGTATGTATGTTGTGTTTCTGTGTGTTTGTGTTTCTGTGTTTATGTGTGTGTTTGTTTTTGTGTGTGTGTTTCTGTGTTTGTTTATGTGTATTTGTGTGTGTATGTGTGTGTGTTTTAGCAAAATAACTGGTCATTGGTTGACCTCCTCAGTCATATGAAGGCCAATGGAGTTTTACAACATAAATCTATTTGTTATTGCTTACGTTTGGCCCAGCTGGGTTCTTTCTAATATGTATCTCTCTTTCTCTTTCTTTTTTTTTTCTCTTTCTCTCCCTCTCTCTTTCTCTCCCTCACTCTTTCTCTCCCTCACTCCCTGCATCAACCAGGAGCTGAAGAAACAGATGGAGAAGAGCTGGAAGGACTATGACGTCAAAGTGTGAGTCTCCCAGCCAGCAGATATAAACCATTTGCATTTTTAACGAGTGGAATTTTATCCACTCCCCCTTAGGAGTTCAGCTTTATGCCACAATAGTTTGGCAAGAGGCACGTTCCTCTAAGTGAGTCCTCTAACTGACATATGATATGACATGACCTCAGATAACTGTTTGCCAATGGCAGCATCTTTCCGTCATGCCTTTAAATGGCTCACATCTTACATCTGAAAAGCTGTGATTTAAAGGTGTTTTTTTATTATTATTATTCCTTTTGATTTGAACTTTTTCCTCATATGACAGAGTGCTCTTAAAGAATTAGAATTGTGTGGCTACAGTTGTGCCACGAGAAACACATAGTGGAAAAATCTTACAGTGTGTGTGTGTGCGCGCGTTTACATGAATGCTGTGTTTTTGTGTATGCTCATGAACATATTAGTGTTTGTGTGTGTGTGCCTGCGCGTGCCAGTGCATTAGTGTCTGTGTGACTGAAGGAACAGAGGTCCCAGTCACACACAGATATTTAATGTGATTCATGTTGTTCCCTCATAGTCTTAACACTGGAAATTATGGAAGGCCATCATTTCAGCCTCTGCACACAGGGTGCAGGACATGCATGCACACACACACACACACACACACACACACACACACACACACACACACACACACACACACACACACACACACACACACACACACACACACACACACACACACTCACACACACACAGATGTCCCCCACATATCTAAACACCTGCCCCAAATTAGGGTTAAACTGGTCCACAGTCCCCCACAACTCTCTTTGTATGCCACATTCATCATCACCTGGTCAGGGCCAGACTTGATACAGTCCCACTATCTAGAGATGCTCAGATTAGAAAACAATCTATCTGTTGAAACTATGGTGACTACAAATTAAGGTTGGGGTTAGGGGGTGGGTTTGTTTAAGGTGATATTCAGTGAACAGTTAGAAAGACTGAACTTGAATTTCAACAAACTATCTGTAAAGTGGACTCTGTAGGTGGACTATCCAAATAAAGTGTTACCCTTGTTACATTTACATTTAGTTAGTTAGCAGATGCTTTTATCCACAGCAATTTACAGTATTGTGCATACAGACATCTCTAGGTGTGCTGACTGGGCATGTGTTGTTAGCACCGTGCTCGACTAGTTACGTCAAAGGAAATACTCTCTGGGGTTCTCTGGGAAGACAGATGTGATGAAACTCCCTCACGTCACAGTAGAGATGATGGGAAGACATGGGCAAGGTCACATGTCCTACACTGGAAGTGTGTTGTGTAAGAGTCTGCTTTGTTACTGGAAATGGACTTTCCCAAGAATGTGTAGGCATGTTGTTTATTTACAGTTATATTTATTAAGCAAAGCCCTGTATCCAAATCTATATTATGCAAATCATTGCATCCAAATCACTTATTCTAGTGAGGAACCATTTTTCTACTGGTTTTGCTCCACCATAATTCCTTATCTAGAAGAGTTGGAACTGTATTTGTGTATATAGTGTTCCCTATATAAGTAATGCTATGTGACTGTGTGTAGGGGGAAGCTACAGAAGGAATGTCTGTGCATGTGCGCGTGCGTGTGAGTGTGTGTTGTTTTCTAATGCTATGTGACTGGGGATGAACTGCAGAAGGAGGATGTGTGTGTGTGTGTGTGTGTGTGTGTGTGTGTGTGTGTTTTGTTATCTATATATGTTTCTAATGCCATGTGACTGTGCGCAGGGGTAAGCTGGAGAAGTAGGAGTAGTGTGTGTGTGTACGTGTGTGAACGTGTGGGTACGTGTGGTACGTGTGTGTATGTGTGTGCGTGCGTGCGTGTGTGCGTGTGGTTTGTAATGTTATGTTACTTTTTGCAGGGGGAAGCTGGAGAAAGAGCGTAAGGAGAGACAGAAACAGGCGGGTCTAATCAGGTTGGAGACACCAGACCTCACTGAGGACATGGAGAGAGAGAGAAGGACCTTCCAGCTGCAGATGTGTGAGGTGAGGGAGGATATGTGTGTCTTCATGATGTTTGGTGTGTGTGTGTGTGTGTGTGTGTGTTTGTTTGTGTGTGTGTGTTTTTGTTTGTTAATCTGTGTTTGTGTTTGTATGTTTATTAGGTTGTGTATACAGTATGTGTTTGCCTGTGAGCAGATAAATGTGTGTGTGCTCTTGGAGTTTGTAAAGACCTTCACAAGGCTTGTGTTATGACTCTCCAGAGATTCAATGAAAGCATGTGCTTCATATAATTGTGCATGTGTTTATTATTTTAGCATTGGTTATTCATGTGTGTGTGGGTGTGTGTGTGTGTTCTCAAGACCACGTGTGTGCATGTGTTGGTAGGTATGGTAAGGAGCCGTGTGTGTGTGGGTCCGGGGAGGTTAAACAGGGCAGGTCAGGGTCATCTGAGGTCGTCACCCTGGGCACATCCAAGTATTCCGACGGCCTCTGAAAGCCTCGGCACGCACGGCCAAAGCTCATAGCCCATACCGTATCATATCTCTGCCTGGAGTCTGTCTGCTTTGCCACCCAAGTGTCCAGGCAGCCTCTGGGAAGGGTTGGCAACTGGGTGGAGGAATCCAAACCTAGCTGAACTTGTGTGTAGCTCTTCAGACGGTCGTGTAAGGCTTGTTTGGAGCTCGTCTTAGGCTGGTCTGTAGCTCGTCTAAGGCTCATCCTCGTCTGACACTCATCAAAGACTCGTCTGTAGATTGTCACAAGCTCGCTGCAGTCATCCAGATGTCTGAGGATTTCCACTGTTGTGTGTAGGAAGACCTGAGCTAGTTACTGGTCCATCCACAGCCTATCGCTCCCTCTCTTTTTATTTCTACCTTTCTCTCTCTCTTCCTCCCTCTTTCTCCTTCAATCTCCTCATTCTCTCTTTTGGTCTTCAATCACCCCCTTTTTCTCATTTTCTGTCCTTTCTCTCCGTCTCTTTCTAGTCTCTGTGTTTATCTTTCTCTCTCTCCCCCCCCCCTCTCTCCTTCTCTCTCCAACTCTCTGCCTCTCTCTGAAAGGTGCTCCGTTTCAGAGTTGGGGCGTTTCATTCTCCTCCGCTGGTTCAGGGCTCTTAACACCAGATGGAAAATCCCTCTCTCTGGTGCATTGAGTCAGGAAAGAGCCCATAAAATGGACCAGGCTAATTTACGTTCGGTCAAAGCCCTAAGACCCAGAGGCTGCACTCTTCAGAGCCACCTCCTGCACAGGAACTCAGGCACAAAGAATAAGCAGAAATGGAAAGAAAATCTCATTCAAAAATAAGAAGAAGACGTCTTTGTTTCTATACTTCCATCCCACTCCATATTTCATGACGTGACTAAATCTGACTTCATCCTTCCCATGGGCTGCTTCTTGTTATTGTTAGACTTCTCATTTCTGACCGAGGCCTCACCTTCATCCCTTCTGTCCCAAGTCTAAGCCCAGGCAGTTGTGTGTCCTAATCCCCGATCTTTCTCCTGTGGCTTTGCAGTACTTACTGAAGATCCAGGAGCTGAAGATCCGACAGGGGCCCGATCTACTGCAGTCTCTCATCAAGTACTTCCAGGCACAGCTCACGTGAGTGTCCCCTCACCCCCTGATTGTGTGTGTGTGTGTGTGTGTGTGTGTGTGTGTGTGTGTGTGTGTGTGTGTGTGTGTGTGTGTGTGTGTGTGTGTGGGGCTCTTCTTTTTAGACTTTTTGTTGTCATAAAACACTTGTCTCAGGCCACAGAGCCACAGAGCTGTGAAAACCAGCCGAAGAATTCTGTTTTATAAGAGCACGGAATCGTTTATGGAAATTCTGCGGAAATCCTTTTACCAAACATTTGCCTTGTCTTCGACTTGCTTCTACTTTTAGAAACATAGCACAATGCGTTTATGTGAAACATATCTCAGCGCCAGCATGGGACAATAACTGTTTAACATTTTTTGACAATAAGTCCGCCACAATTATTGTCCATTGTTGCAGCTCAGCAGATAATCTTTCTGGGGCTGTCTGGGGTTCAGCATGGTGTTGTGGCTTTAGCAGAAAAATGACTCAGTGATGTGGTCT
>NC_137911.1:15992590-16012590 GCF_963457725.1 Sprattus sprattus
TATATATATATCTCTTTAATCGCACATACCATTTGCCAGATGTGTAGACTGCAGGGTATTTCATAATTTCATACAAATTAAGATATGAACAGAAGAACTGTGCTCAAATCTAGGAGTAATTAACAATTATAACATATTGTGTAAACATTCATTTAAAGACAATCTTCGTACTTCAAGTTATGCAATATTTAGAATCCAGTGGTAGTGTAATCACAGGGCTTGTTCTAGTAGTTCTAAACTATGGTTTAATAGTAGTTGTTGTTTTGTTTACATATTTAGTGTATTCTCCCAACCTTGTCTCATACATGTACGACTAGAGGAATAACAGTGCTTGTTTCACATGTTGTGATGTCCAAAGGTGATTGTCCATAAAATTGACCTCTGACCTCTCCCCTCAGCTCGGAGAAGACCACGTCTTACCGGCGGACCAGCAATGGGGGTCAGGGGAAGATTGGAATGATGTCACCCAGCTGTGCGGGCAGCCAGGAGGATTTCTATTGTAGCTTGGTGTCCAGCGCCCCGGCCAGCACTCCGACACCCACCACCGCACCCACGTCTGTGTCCATCTGTCTGCCGCCCCCACCCCGCACACGCAAGAACGCTATGGTATGCCGCCGAGCACAGGAACCATGACTCCGCAAAGAGTGGCTATAAATTGATGAGCCTAAGAAGCCTTACATTTACATCTTGGTGTTTAATGCAAAGGGGTCGATACTACAGCTACACATTTCCATTAGTAAGCATGCTCCCTAGTTATTGAGCCTATCGTTTACCAGCGGAGCGGAGCTGAGCTACCAGAGCACTCGAAGCATATAATCTAAGGAAACTGTACAGGAACATACTGTATATGCATATAAGGGATACGATAAGAGGAAGGATCTGAGTTCAAGAAATAAGAGAGTTCAATTATGTTATCAATCAATAATAAATATATAGAAATCACAGGCAGCATGACTCAGCAGAATGGTTAAATCTAGTTTATGGCAGGAATGATCTGAATCTGAATCTGGTTCTGGGTCTGGAATGGATAGAAAGATTAACAATTAAAAGTCTTGATGCATGAGACAACCTCATCTCAGGCTTGATAGACCAAGGCTGAAAGACACAGGTAGAGGGCAACACAGCAGCAGAAATGCACTAGTTCTCTACATCTGCATACAGGCATGACAGTTCAACAGTACAATACAGTTCAACACAGCTTTGTAAGACAGTTCAAAAGTACAATACAGTTCAACACAGCTTTGTTAGACAGTTCAACAGTACAATACAGTTCAACACAGCTTTGTAAGACAGTTAAAAAGTACAATACAGTTCAACACAGTTTTGTAATACAGTTCAACAGTACAATTAGGTTCAACACAGCTTTGCATGACAGTTCATCAGTACAATACAGTTTAACACAGCTTAACACAGCAACACAGCCATGTCAAAGACTAGCGCCGGCGTCGTTAAATGATCAGATTTTCATCAACCTTCCTCTGCTTGGAAACGGCACCAGTCCTACCCGAACAGAAATGTGATCTCCACTGCTAGCCACCACACTGAGACGTGGTCATGTGATCCTGCAGCCTCAGCACACTGGAGGTTTTTCTGTGTGGTGCACTTTCAAGGCTCCAGATGCTGAGCGCCTAAGACTGGCTGCCTGGCCTCGGAGCCATTGTGTACGCTGAGGAACCACAGGCATTCTGGTGTCTTTGGGGCTTATAGTGACGAGATCCAGCAGGAGAGGGATGATGCCAAATGGTGTCAAAAGATCCTTCCTCCAGCGGTAGTTTTATAGTAGTAGTTTATCGTGCAGTTACTTTAGTCCAGAGCAATATTTTCAGAGTTACTGTCTTTCTTCAAATAATAATAGAGTGTGATCTCAGTAATATTAAGGCCAAGGCTAAATTTCCTGGAACCAAAATCGCTTACCTTCACAGCATTAAAATATCTGTCTCTACCGCAGGGCAGGGGCTTGACTTTTGGCTGAATGTTTCAGGTCATCGTACCTAAAAGTCTTTGCTGCATGGTATATTGTGTCTGTGTTTATGTAAAAGCTTGTGTCTCTTTGTGTTCTGTGTTTGAAGTTGAATGTCTTTATCACACAGTGACATCCCGTGGCATATACAGTATTAGAACACTGTATCATAGGTAGGTATTCAGTAGACCTGTCTGTCTTCCGGTATCCTAAAACCAGTTTCTCTGTCCTATATGATCAAAGATCTTCAGAAGCATTTAGCAGTGTGTTTGTGTGTGTGTGTGTGTCAGGTGTCCCAGATGAAGCCGCGGCTGAAGAAGGTGCGAGCGTTAGTGGACTGCAGGGCAGTCAGCTCCGACCAGCTGGCCTTTTTTAAGGATGAGGTCATTATTGTCACAGCAACTGATGACCCCCACTGGTGGGTGAGTTCCACTTCCTGTCTCTCGCCCGTTCTTTATCAGCTACTGCTAAATCATTTTCATCGTTTTTTTCTGCATTAGCATTGCTGCTACTAGAGTTAATGCTGACTCGCTTAAAGTGACACACTTCCTGGATCCGTACGGAAGAATATCACACATCAAAACCACAAGATGGCACCACTGCCTTGATGATGTCATATTTCATTCAATATTCTAAAGTTTCATTCCATATATTCAGAGTTTTCAGTCATTATATGTAAAATTTCTAAATGGCATCCCATAATATATATACAGTATATATGTGCCCTGTGAGAACCGATGTAAGGGAAGGGTGTTTACTGTGGCCTGTTTATTTCTTGCAGGTTGGCCACATTGATGGAGACTCAATGAGGAGTGGAATGTTTCCAGTCAACTACGTGCTCAAACTGGGAGAGTGGCCCACCAGAGACTCCTAAAGGACCAATAAGCTGCAGTCTCTTTGTAATCAGAGAGAAGAACATTTGATAATGCCACTGATGTCCAAAACTCATACTGATTGAACCACATTTTTTGAGAATCTTTTGAGTAATTTGACATGGATTGATGGTTGGAAAGATGGATACATGGATGGATGGATTAGTTTTGGAAGAGAAAAGAATCTGAACCTTGGTGGAGCAGCAGCTTCTCATTAGGCCTACAGGCCAACGATGTTCTCACTGAGCGCAGAGGAGGGGTCAGAGAGCCCTGTTGCAGACTGTAAAGCTACGTAAATATGTGCAGTCATGACTGTGAACGTGAACAGAAGTGGAAGGCCATGAGAAGAAAAAATCTCGATGGAGTTCCAACAGTTCTTCACAGCTCTCTTGCAGACAACAGCACTTAGCTTCCAGCTAAAGTATTTGTGAAGGACACAGCCGTCATGGTCTCTCCTGAGCCCGCATGGAGGCTCTGGGTGGTATGTGGACAGGAGAGGATCTGTCTGCCCAGACAATGTGCCATAAACAGAAGACTGTATGAGCCAGTGTTAGAGACCAGTGTGTGTTTGTGTTTGTATGTGTGTCTGTGTGTGTGTTCGTGGCCGTCAAGTGGTCATCTTGAGACACAGACAGGTACACGACTTTGCATTTTGTTGTTCCACGAAGAATGCAAGGTATTGTTCTGCTGCCTTTCTCCAGTTCTCATCTCTGCAAGGCTCCGTCCGAGAGCTACCTCCCCACCAATTTTCATTTCAACAGCCTAAACATGTGTGGATTACAAATGACATAAAACGACATTGGTGTGCAACAGAATTGACTTAGAATTGAACAGCAGGTTTCCAGGATCACACACTGGTCTCCTGTCTACACAAGGGAAATATGTCTTGCAGATGTTAATGTGTATATGTGTGTAGATTTTGCACAGTGGTAGGGGAATCATGATTATTGTTTTCATCAATATTGTTTTAACTCTAAACCCTTTGAGCCGCAAATAGCTCTTCTTTCCTAATACAGATTCACGGCTCCAGCTGAAGGTTTGTGAGTGGAGTTATATTGCTATTAGCATCACTGCCAGCCATTACTGGAGCGCTTTATATGTTTTTATCTGAAACAGACTAGCTGTCTGCTGGTTTACCATGTTTTGGTGGAGTGGAGACTATTTTCAGTCTTCAGTGTTATAATGAGTCTACAACCAGTTTAGCACCATTCAGTTTAAGAGTTGTCTAATTTTTACACACACTAGTAATTATCTGCTCTCTTCACCGTAAACAACAAACAACCACGTAGCTATTTTAAAGCTGTATCTTGATTGCATAATTTTTAAATGCTTTGTAAATAATTGTGAGGGGGGGGGGGGGGGGTTGAAGAATAGTGATGGGTAGGTTTGGGTCGGGGGGGTGGGGGTGTCTGTCGGACACATTGGAGCCATGCTGAGTGCTGCACACAGACTGAATAATTAATGGCGAGAGGCACGAGTGCTGATGTGTGGATGGTCTGGACTGTGTTGTCTCTGTGCGATAACGCCTTCCCTGAGACAGCTGGAATGGAGCAGGGAGAGTCTTGGAAAGCCCAGTAGGAGCATCTCTGTATTATGGATGTCTTGCTACACTTTTGTATTATTACTCTGTTTTAACCTGTTCTGTCATTTTTACATGTGTCTGTTTTAATGCATGTTCATGCTGCCTTTGTACCGTGTCCAGGATTTGACCGTTCATCGGAGTTAATTAAAGATGCATAATACGCTATGTATTGGTAAGAAATGACTGTGGTGCTGCTGTTGTGTGTCATCTAGCAGACAAATACTTCATGCCCTAAAGCCATTATTTCAGTAGTTTGGAGACACGTTAAGTGTGTTTTGTTGGTGACTACATCATATTTTATAACAGATAAAACATTGAAGCGTGTGTAGAATTGATCCAAGGGTATGCACTATGCCTTGTCTAAAATTGTATCTTTTTCTGAAGAAACAGACAGCACCTTTATTCCAAGTTTTTTTTAGTGCAAATGCTGCTACATCATTGCCAGTCATTGTGTTTTTTCTTTTTCATAAGAGACCCTGACATACATACAGTTCATTTAATTTAAAAACAAACACATGCAAATCCCAAGATTAACGCTACGACCATCCCATATCCCACGTGCCGATGGATTAGTGTCTGTATGAGATGCATGTCTTTTGCAGCAAGTGTCTGTCTACCTAGTGACAGCAGCTCCATGGAGACAGGCCTCATTGGTGTTGTGATGGCCACTCTCAGAGCGATTTTACCGATTAGGTATGGCCAGACCTGACTCCAGCTGATGCTGTTGTGTAAGAGACCAGTGACCTGTATTACAACACACAGCGGGGCCGCTGGCTGAGGGGGGAACAGTAGGGCACGGGACATTGCTGACAGGATGGAGGGCAGTCCGGCTCCAGCTCAGAGCTAGAGAACAGCACAGCCAGGGCTACTGTGTCCTCTCAAAGCTGATTCTGGCTCATGGAATGCACTTAGTTGTGTAACAGCATGGCCGTGTTTATGCACTTGGGATGGGTTATTCTTGGAAATACTCTTAAACCCTCTCGCTATGTAATGCAGTGATGTAATTACGCAGTACTGGTATTATTGGTGCCAATACTGATATTCAGAGAGATTACATATGAGGATTGATGGAAGGATTCTGTGTTGTGTTTACCCACAGTTGCTGTAATCTCACAGTACCATATAGCATAATGCATAGGCTGCCTGATACGGCTTAGAAGTGTGGTAGAATTAATAGCACAGATTTTGATGAATAGCTTAGACAAAAGCGATAGAGGCAATACCGAGTTGATGTCAAATGTGGCAATATTAAGTGTTTTTCACCTCAATGTATGGGTATTGCAACTTAGTGAAAGTGGTCGAGTACAAGCCATTTTGGTGATTATGACGAACACCTTAGCAGGTGGTTGACATGAAAGACACTTTGTTTTAATGGTCAAATAAGGTTTATTGTGAAGCTCTGGTTCGCCATCTACATTCAGACCGTGGTACATAATGCATCACATTCATCCCCTCTGGTTGCATACATACAGTGCAATTGTCAAAAATAATGTTGAGAACATAAACAAAAATTATGAAAATAAAACAGAAATAAATCCATATGCAGAAGCAGCTGTCAGAAAGGAAAAGTGAAGTCCTTTGACTTCATCTCCACTGTGAGCGTTTTGCCGGGATGCTAGCCTGAGCATCATTCTCCTGCTGTCCTGAATGGCCTCACTGACACAAAGGCTGAGTTTTCCCCCTGTAGGATTTATGACCCTGCGCTTGGGCTTGTTTCCTGCTCACTGCCCGCTCTGCTGTGTGTAACTGTAAACCCCGACAAATATCAGGAGCTATCTGCTGCCTCTACCGCAGTGCTCGAGGCCTCAATGCATCTCTTTTATCATTCCCTCTCTCACACACACATTCCATTTATGATGTGCTGAGGCAGCTTTCACGATGCAAGAACACATGGCTCCTCAGCAAAGCAATTTAAACAGTGGGGTGAAACTGCAGGGATGATCATTAACATAGACTTTTGATAGGCTTCTGTGTCTATTCTGTTGTATTATAGCTATAGCCCACTAATCTATTATTCTAAAGAAAAATGTGTTTTTGTCCTCTACAGTGTGGCTCTGTGGGGTTGATGATGTCACCCTTGTCTACTGGCCGATCACATTTCGCTGAGCAGCAGAGTGTGTGTTTAAAATAGCCGGCCTCCATGTTGTGTTTGGCAAAGCTCTGTCCCTACGGGAACAGCAGCAGCAGAGGACAATGAAATGTTAAATGCTCTTCCCTCACTCCTAAGACTGTATTTGGACAGCAGTCATATGGGCTGAAGTCTAAAAACTACTTAGTTAGGCATGGTATTGTCACTTGTGCACTATGCTAAGGATACATTAAAAGCGACATTCATTGAGTCCAAGTGAGAAGTTCAGTTTCAACAGGTTCTTCAAAGCCGAGAGCAAAATATACATAATGTGAAGTTTCCTTCATGTCAGCATGGAATTTCATATCACCAAGGAAGCTCATAATTATAACCTCATGCTTATGTAAGGGAAAATAAATGCAAAAACATAAAGAAACAAAACATTTGTAGTACATTCACTGGGTATAAATACAAATTCTCTACAAAGTCTATGGCCAGTTCACATAGTGTGCTCTGTTTTAACACTTAACTGTGTTGTTTTTAATTAGTGCATCTAAAGAATGGCAATGATTCAACTGAAATATAACAGTAAAGATATATATATATACACAGAATAAAAACCCAAGTACTTTTCAAAGGAAAATATTAAAATGCAGATTATTCATTCATTCAGAGTTTGAGAACATTTTGTTTGCAGATCGAATCAATGCAGCGTCCGCCAGGTACACACAAAAGCCTACTGGTATCTAGAGACAGAGCACCTTCTAAAGGTACAAATCCTACAGCCAACACACACACACACATGCTCAAACACACACACACACTCACACATTCAGCTAGGATAAGACATGTCAGTCAAAAGCACATAACTGCGCAATACATTCAATCAGCTAGTGGGCCCAGAGTTCTTTGGGAAAGCTTCTTTCTTCAAAGCAACACTCCTAAAATATGCAGTGCAAAACAGTGTGCATGGGATTAAAAGTGATCCAACCAGCGTCGGCTGAGTTTGCCATTTATACAATAACTACAGCATCTGTATACACGTCGGATAAGGCATTTTATGTGTGATGGCAACCACCTACAGAAGCCTACAGACTTTTGCGCGACAGTTGCTCCTTAGAAGTTAACTCACCAGTTCCAAGTACTATGAATGAGTTTGGTTTACAGTTGATATATAAGAACGTAAAAAAACCGCTCTGTGAATGATTATACACAGGGATGAATGGATGCCAAATCCCGAAACGTAACTACAACATCAACATCACTGAAATGAATGATGCGCTTTCATTTAATTATTTAGACATATTAAGGAAGAAACTTAGCCCTTGTCATAAAAACAGCGACAAAGTGTACAGATATACACATATTTGTACAGAACGATATATTACTGTTGGACTTCGGCCATTCTTGTGTGCGTGACAAGACGGCATCAGCAGACGCCCCCTGAAATTGCTTGACGTAGGTACTGCAGTCGATACGCATCCACCTCACGACACGAGCTCTCAAACGGCCAGGGACGCAGGCTCCAAGGTGCTGACGATGAACCCGGCGATGCAGCAAAAGATAATATCTCGGAAGAAACCACCTAAACAAAGCAAGCCGTTTTACAATTGCAAATTAAGTTCAGGCTCCAATAACTACCCCTAGCCCACAGCACAGCGGATGCGGAAAGGCAGATGTGGTTGTTCTGTATTTTAAAGCAGCCAACCACAAACAGCATCTATATGCTCTGATTTATAAATAGTTGTTTTTTAGCTAAACATTAAGCTTAGACAGTGGTCGTGTAGGGGCTTGGCGCACTAACATCACTTTGTGCAGATACACAACTCTGTGGGTGAAACGTGAAATTATCCCGAATAAGAAGTAAAAAAGAAACGCCTTGATTGGTCATTGTGATCAAACGTCACACAGTGGACCTTTGTATGCAGAAACTGCACTAATAACGGTTTGGAAATATAACATGTAAATAAAAGACCATCGCATAGATAAGTCACGGTACTGAACTGATTTAAATTCTTAAGCTAGTGAGTAGCTAAATGTACATTTTAGACATATTGCACATAGTCTCAACTCCACTGAGATACACTGAAATTAATAATTAATAGGATACATTCAGAGGGGAAAAACTCTAAATGGCAAACCCCAGCAGAACTGCATGATGAAGCCATAGTTCGGCTTGGTTTCTTTAATACCCTCTTAGTTCCATCATCTCAGTGCATTTACTCTGTTCTTTACCTACTCGTCTACATCCAAACTGCCCAGAACATACGTTTGCCGAAAATAGATCCCTCAAGCACATTGCCACAACTACAGCGAGGAAGGGCTGCCTGTGTTTAAACAAAGAGAGGGGGTGAGACAAGTGAGAAATGGGACGGAAAGGAGGCCAAGTGCCTGGCTGCTAGCGAAGTTCTAAATGTGGAACGAGGCCACATTGAAAGAGGAGCGGAAGCAGTGTGGCGCCGGCGTGAAAGAGACAAAAAGAGCATCTTGTCCTACGAACAGTGACGGAAAGGTAGCATTGGCCCTCTTACCGCCTGCATTGTGCTTTAGCTGCTAGTCAACTTGCCAGAGCAATTAGCAACACACACATTAGCACACCATCTGCATGAGTTATTTAAAGACGTATCCACTATTAAATAGCCATTATAACAACCTTACCCACTATTTAAGAACCGTGTAAGATATATAATACCCTTTCATTAAAGGATTGGTATTGCACGTCAACCACAATCAGCCCTGGCATTTCAAGTATCAATTTATGCCTAGTACTGTCTTTGCTGACTACTTAGATAGCAGCTGAAACACTACAATTACCTAAAAGCGTGCTCTAAACGGTTGAGGTCCTGTCACGTTGTTCATAAAAAGGCCGATTAACACAGGTAAGTATGCTCAAAGCTGAAGTTTGAAAAAGATGCAAATGTCTCTGAGCATGGCGAGAGGTTCTAGAGTCATCCACCGTGAAGGACACAGATGTTTTTAGTGCCTGTTGTTGTTGTTGAGTACATTCTTAAGGAAGGAGTGAGAGAGGCCAGTGTTGCCAGGCAACGGAGTGACGAGGCCACAGGTGGGGTTGGCGACGGACTGACTGACTGTCGCTCTCCACTCCTCTCGGTCCTCTGGAAGATGAGAACGCTGCTGGAGTGAGGCATGTTGGGATGGCTGAGGCGAGTCACTTGGACCCTTGCTCCCCGCCATGTCGAATCATTCCATCATGCGCACCTGTCCACTCTCTGATCCTGTTACTATAGAGGCTGGGTCTAATAACATGTATTCACCCAGAAATACCCTCAGCTCTCACACACGGTGCAGGTTTAGCCTCTTTGGAGAAAACACAACAGAAAACAGTCAAATCAAGCACAGTATAGAAACTGTGTCTGATAGCATACATTAACCCAGCATTATACTCAGCTTCTATACTGTGCAGGATTAGGCTCATAGAAAACAGAAAACAACAGATTCCTCTAAACCTTTGCACTTCCCATCTCTAGCCCCTCTCAGCACCATTAAACTTCAGTAGAGAACCTCACAAGGGCCGTCCCCCGTCCTCCCTATGTTCTACCTCCCACTCCTTCTGCGCTCCTCTTCTCTCTCCATGTGACTCATATTGTGTGTTTTTGCATAACTTACAAGTGTAGGTAGCATCATGGAGTGCAGAAAGTCGTTACCGTGGTTTCTCCTGTGCTTGGCCCTGAATCGTGCCCCCTTGAGTGTTCATCACTCTCCCCCTGATAGCTGCGGAGACTGTCTTGAACCCGGCTGTTGCCTAGAGGCACTACTACCCATCAGCAAAAAACAACCTGCACAAATAAGCACAGGGACTGAGAGGGGAACAAGCCAACTGATGCAGAAAAGCGTCAGCAGAATCTTGTTTCTGCTGTTGATTTTGGCATAAAAGAGCCCGAGACCAAATAGACAAAAAAACACAGTATGGTTTAGATGGAAGGGCAGGTCGCCAATGAGAGGCGTGTGTGTGGATGGCCCCTGAAGTTCCCAGGAGGAAATATATATACAGAAACAAGTTCTGCCAAACCTGCGTGGAGAGGACTCAAAGGCTTGACATCTTGTAATCCACAGAGGGGTTTCATTCTTGTGGAGCTGAGATGGGCCCTAAAAAGGGGTGAGGAAGGGATTGTCGAATGAGGAGGAAGAAGTAGGATAAAGATTCGGGTCAGACTATTTGTTCTTGACAGGCCAGGGAAGGCACGTGCGGAGTCCCAGCATAGAGGTGAAGATGATGGCGGGCCGGTGGCGCTTGTAGCGCAGGCCCTTCTTCAGCCGCTGGCTGTTCTCTGACACGAAGAGCTCCCCCTGCTGAGTGGTGGTAGAAATGTGCGCCACCACCTCACCGTGCACCACCGCATCCTGCTCGGAGCGCACAAACACCTCCCGCAGCTCCTCTAGTCGTCGCTCCATGTCCCGGATGACGCGCTGGCGCTCCTCAACCTCTAGGAGGCGTCGGCGAGCCGCCTCGAACTCCATGCTGGAGCTGGGAGTCACCAGCTTGGAAGAGGGCGCCGTGGAGGCCGTGGAGGGGGGCTCGGAGCCGGCCAGGGCCCCCAAGCGCTTGAAGTCCCCCATGGAGATCGAGCGACGCGTGGGGGTGGTGGCACGGGGAGCCAGGAAGGCGGAGGATGACATTCCAGATGGTTCCGGGTTCTGATTCTGCTCCTGGGTCTGATCGCTCTCGGTGTTCTGGTCCGTCTGCTGGCTCTCGGTGTTCTGGTCCGTCTGCTGGCTCTCTGGGTTCTGGTCTGCCAAGTCGGTTTCTGTGTTTGGATCGGAACGGTTGGCACCGCTCTGATCGCTCTCACGCTTTTGTCCCTTCATCTTTGCTGCCCGTCTTCTCTCACGGTTGCCGCTAATGAAAAGCAACTGGCTTTCTTTGTCTGTTTTTGTCCTCCTTCTGTCCCTCTCTCTTTCCCCCCTCTCTCCCTTTCCCCTCTCTCTTTCTCTCCCTCAGCGTCTGTGAGAGCGATTACACAGCCGCATGCTGCCTGTGAGCTTCTCCATTCATTAATAAGAGATCCTAACCGCCTTCCTCAGGAGTAGCACCCTCCTATCATGCCATTGGCTGCCTGTTTCATGACTGCATCGCCTGCTGATTGGTTGACCGCCTGCTGTGCTTCCACTCGTCCAGGACCGCCGTAGTTCTCAGGATGTGCTTACACAACAGTCGGGGATGGGGAAAATTTAAAAATCACTCACTTCTTCTCCTCTCTTCTGTCCTCTCTCCTCTCTGTGTGTGAAATCTGCTCGATCTTCTTACGTTGTATCTCTGTTTTGCTCCCTCGTTCGCTCCCTCCGCCTCTTTTTTTCTCTCTCTCTCTCACTCAGCTTATAGCCCCAGCTCCCTCCCAAACAGGTTGCCCATAGCAACGCAGCCTTGACATCAGATGGTTAGTGGGAGGAGGGATGCTGAAAAGATTTGAGTCCCTCTCTCTCAGACAGTCTCTCTTCCTCTCTCTTTATCTCTCTCTCATTCACACTCTGTCACTCTTTCTCTCCCTCTGTATCCCCCCCACACACATACTCTCTCTCCCTCCGTTTTCTCTTTTTCACTGCCCCACATCCCCTGCTTACTCCTTTCTCTTACTCTTTTTTCCCAACCTCCACCAACACCTCTCAGCTTTTTCTATTTATTTTTCTTTCTTTCTTTTCATTTCTTTTGTTTTCTATCAACTCTCACTCTCACTGGCTGGCAGCTCATCAGAGACCTGATTTATTGTGTTCTATTTTTGGGAAACCGCTTCCTGAGCCCTCCTGCCCCAGCTGTTGCTAAGTAACATACACTGGCATGGGGGCGAGATTGGGTGGGTGGGGGTAGGGGGGTTGGGATCGATGGGTTGATGGGATGATGGCTCTAAAGAGCTATCCAGTGATGCCGTCAGAGCCCAGACAGGTGGAGGAGTAGGCAAGAGGAGAGAGAGAGAGCTGTCACTGCGCAGTAGGGTTTTGGAGGGATGGATAGTGAGAGAGATGCTCTTTGCAGCCCAGGATTGATAAAGGTTACATCCTGATTAAGCTAAGTAAAGTCCTGATAGAGCTCCATCTCTAACACACACGCACGCACACACACACACGCACACACACGCACACGTGCACACACACACACACAAGCACATGGCTGAGTCACACAGGGAGGGAGTGTGTGGGGGGGGGGGGGGGGGGGGGGGAGCTGGATAATTTTGTAGAGACCTAATCAGCACAAGAGCATTGCATTCATCAATCAAACGTGACAGTCCTCTCCGAGGAAGCGCCTGCCCAAATGCAACCTGAATTCCATCACAACATTAATAAGGGTTGTCGGGGGAAATGATTACACGGCCCTTGTTTTAGAATGTCACGCACAGCCAATGAACTGAGTGGACAAAAACCCATTATGGCAAGGGTTTAGAGTTTCATCAGGGCGGAGGCTTAGAGTAGATAGAGGGACTTTATTTCAGAGTGCCTGATTTTTTCCATCCCGCTTGACCAAATATCCCATTTCTCCAGAAAGCTATTGATTGATATAAAGATGTCGACATTCTACCGCAGACTAGATCTCCTGGGTGTGTCTGTGTGTGTGTGTTGGCAGCACGTGAATGAGGAGATGTTATGGAGGTGAGGTGTGTGTGTCTGGATAAGAGACACTTTCACAAACAGACGCCACACTCACACCATATTCATAGCAAGGCGGGGAACAATGCAAGACAGAGAGAGAGAGAGAGAGAGGTGTGTTTGCGGTAAAAGCTTTATCCTGTGTGGAGCAATTATCAGAGTAGTGGAAAGACTGATGGTAAAGTGAGTGGGTGTGTGAGGTGTGTTTGTTTGTGTGCATTTATCTCCTAACATTAGCCTACATCAGCAATGACAGGAACCACTTCTACTTCAATGATCCATCCATCCACTGAGAGGGGGTTGCTAGGTCTGTGTAATGCAAAGCAGCCTTCCTGCTCTCATTGGCTTGGTTGGGCTGTTACTTAGTGAATAGTGAGAGCCTCCTGGATGGGGCTGGATGTTGAGTGTTTTGGAGGGGCTGAGGTGTTTGTGGCGGCTGTGGCCCAGTCTTCTGGGATCAGTGGGTTGCACAACAAAACACTTAAAAGAAGGATCCATCCACTTACCTGGAATCAGATGGCATACTGAGGCTCCGACCTCTCTAACAGCAACGCCAGCTGCAGCTAAGCCTGCAAGGACAGGGCAGCAGAGTGCGTGGACACACACACACACACACACACACAAACACACAGATACACAAATACAAATGGTAGCATTACCCCTCCACACACACAGAATAACATCCCCCTATAGTCTTACCCCACTCACACACACCTACAATGCCTAAGTACCATTGCCACAGAACCAACAACAACACACACACACACAACCTGAAACAATGCCCAACATCTCTGTGGGATGAACTATTGTCCTGATGGGACACAATAGCCAAGATTGAAAATGCATTACTGCATTAGAGGCTTTCTCACATATCAGATATCATGAAACACACCCGTGCACTTGTACACACACACACACACACAAAGGCAATGGGCGGTACAAGTAGTGCTGAAAACTCATTCTCAATCCCTCATCAAACAGCGGTTCATCTCTATGTGCACTCATAAACCCCCTAGCTGCAGATTAGTTTAATCTGTGTCTCTGGTACCGGGGAGGAACAGCCTCTGTGTGTGTGTGTGTGTGTGTGTGTGTGAGAGTGTGTTTGTTTACAAGGAGTAGAGATTGGGCAGTAGCTGCCAAATAGAGACCATTACATCACATGTGTGTATGTATTTGGGTGTCTGTTTGAGTTTATGTGTGTGTGGAGAGGACCAGGGCCATAGAAGAGATGTAGAGAAGGGGATCATGGTGAAGCTTTAGATGCGGGAGGCCCTCCAAACAAACCCCATTTAAAGTCCATGCAGTTCACTCTTGGTGCAAACAAACCCCATTTAAAGTCCATGCAGTTCACTCTTGGTGCAAACACACCCTACTTAAAGTCCATGCAGTTCACTCTTGGTTCAAACACACCCTGCTTAAAGTTCCTGCAGTTCACTCTTGGTGGACGGTGGTAGTTCTCCCTCCATGTCTAATTAAAGCTCAGCTCATGACATCCAGTAGCAGTCTGCAAACATGTTTCTGGATATCAAACAAGAGGAGTTACAGCGGTTGTGTCTGTAATCGTGTGTGTTATGTCCCTCCCATAGAACCATAGCACCATGGCAGATGTTTGCAGAGGTGACATTTAAGGGCTGGGGTTGTACTGGATCACAAAAACATCTGAAGAGGTGTAATCTGGGAAAAGGTGTAGAGATAGAGAGATAGAAAGAGAGATGAAAGACCGGCCTGCTAACCTTATTATAATTTGATGTTTTTGTATAGAGTTTGCTTTGAATTTATATCATTTTAATTTATACAATAACATCATAGTAATATATCATGATGCTTTTGTTAGTAAGAACTAAGGAAAGGTTAAATGCATGTTCAGAGATGCAGACGACATGAGACGAGATCGATGCGAGACCTGCGAGACACACTGCACTGCTCTTCCCATTCTGCCCCGTCCCTGTGGACCTGAGGTACGGGAATACGCTCTGTTCCTGCATCATGCTCCACCCCCCCTACCTGACCCCCCCCCCCCCCCCCCGCACACACATAAAACCCTCAGACCTGCTCCTGTTTATTCCATCCGAAGAGAGAGCGCCTAAGGCATCATTGGCATTGAACTCTGGGTAATTCAATCTAGCGGGTGATGGTTTTTAGGGTCCTGGCCAGGCGACAGTTAATGATTTTCATTTCAGCAGAGGCGCAATCAATAGCTGGAGCCGGCCTGCCAACTGGCACAGTGAGGAAATTAGTTTACTGCATTGTGAGGGTATGTCAGGTAATTATACAGCAAACTGTTTGTGCGTGTGTATGTGCAAGTGAGACAGAATGGAAAAAAAGAGTGTGTGCGGAAAACAGATCTAGTGATGCAGTTGCTGCATGACTCAGTGAAAAGAAGATATAGACACATTTGGAGCGTGGGCGCATCATGCAAAGGTTGTCTGTAACGCAGGTTTGGGATGTAAACACTCCTCTGACAACTACTCTGTGTTATCTGTGACATGATGGATAAGTGGAACCTTTGTGTCTGTCTGAGTGCAGTGGGGGCTGTGTGGGGAGTATTAATTGTTTTTGTGCACAAGCACACATGCCTCACACACACCCCACTCTCCACTGACTGAAGGCTTCATCATCAGTGCCACACAGAGGTAACTCAGAGCCTAGATACTTTATTTGCATGTAGCAGAGGTAGGAGAGTAGGAATGTGTGTGTGTGTGAAAAACGGAGAGAATGAAGGATAGGGAGGTAGAAAGAGAGCGTGGGGAACGAGGGAGAGAAACAGTGGGGAAGGAGGTTGAGAGAGAGCGCATGACCTGCAGTGTGGCAGAGGGCACATTGAGGCGTCCTGTATGCATTATTTAAAGTGTGAAAGTAGAAGCTGAGTGGAGTGGGTGTGTGGACATGGAGTGAGAGCGTTATGTAACTAAATGGTGCAGTGAAGTAAAGGCAGGCAAATGTGTGTGTGTGAGAATTTGCGTCCCTTCTCTACGCTTGATCTTTACTTGGATAGGACAACAAAGCAATTATTTTTCTCTGATCGACACTTGAAATGGTGCTTGCGATTTTAATGTTACTGCGCACAGACACACACACACACCCTTGTGGTTGCATAACCCCCAAACATCAAGGTGTGTGAAGGCAGGTGAAATGTTGCGACACTACCTCAGAACACAAATGCTCACACTGCCAAGGTCTCCGGAGCGAGCTCCTCTAAAAAGGGTCTGGCACGAGTCCAGGTCTTATATGGCGAAAACCTCAAATCACAGAGTTTCTTATATACCCCTGGCGAGTCTCTACGACCTTCACGTGTTCTGGTGAGATGTGGAATTTCTGGAGGTTGGCAATGTTTTTGACGAAAGTGGAACAATTATGCCCATGTCTCATCACATAAAGTGTCGGGAGGGGACATCTGTATGTTATGTCATTAACTAAAAGCTGTGCCAGAGGAGTCCTCAATAAGACGAGACATAGTGGTGGTAGCAGTACAACTCAACACTCGGCTCCTGAGCACATTATGTCATCGTTAAATGAGTAATTTATGAGGATTTGTCGAGATACAAAGTACAAAGTAAGAGACAAGGCTCAGGAGATAATTTCAGAGAAACTTGTGTTGTTGTTTTTTTTTAATAGAAAGGCATCTCATTTTGGTCTCATCTGCCCTGCTCCATACATCTCATTCCTGCACAAGGAAAGAGATAACATACACAGAAAAAACAAAACACCCCTCCCAAACCTTAAAGCCCTTCTCACCTCCCCCATCATGTCCCGCCCCCTGCCTCCCTCTCTACCAGTGGCCAGGCACATTGTACACCATGTGCTACATGGCAAAAAAGAAAATAGAGAACACACACAAGAGAGAAAAAGGAACAGCAAAGTACACAGATTCAGTCCTTGGAGCCCTCCCTTCTGCATCCTTATAGAGAGAGCGTCATTAGGAAGAAAGTGATTTGCGGAAAAATTAAGAAAAAACTCAAACAAAAATAAAAGAACAGAGATGACAAAACAAACATATTCTAAGGTCATACAGAGGGCAAGCTCATCACCAGAAAAAAAACAAAATGCAACAAGACGAAACAACTACCAACTAGCCGAACAAAAGCACAAACAAACCAAGAAATGATAGGATCAAACTTAGACACTGTCTTTATCACAGATATAAATACCTTTTCCATTAACACTACACTTGCATCATAGTCACGTATCACCTTATAATATTTCACACCAGTAGGCAAACTGTCGCTGCATGGTGCATTTTAAGTTAGCCGGCCTCAGTAGGCTGGCTCAGTAGAGATACACATTCTGTGCTGGAGACAGCAGTGGTAAGGAGTTTGGGGGTGTGCCATTGGTCTAGTCGGTCAATGAACTGTTCTCTTTAGAAAGCAAGGGGTGCCGACCTGATGATGCAGAACACTGCGGTACGCATTCTCAGGCTCTGGCCTCACAGACAGTTAGTTTTGAGTTAACCCTTAAAGTTCTGTGGTCTGTATACTGTTAGGAATATAAAAAAACAACAAAATGCTAGATATTTAATTCAATCTTTAATCTAGAACTTTGAATGAGTTCCAGTGGGTTGGCCCTTTCATAGGAACCCTTAAAAAGGTGCTTCCTAGAACTTCTATTAGTCAAAACATCCTTAAGGGTCTCAGGTACTTCATTTTAGGATTCTAAAGGAGATGCCATTTTCTTCCTCTCTAAGGGAATACTTGCATGTAGGTCTGAATAATCGAATACTGCTCCATTAATCTGATCTAAAACCAAAACATGCAAGACTTAAGAGTGCCCATTAAGAAACAATATGAATTCAAGAGCTGCCATCATAGAGAGCTATAAGACAGCAAGGAGCAGTTGTTGCATCTGTGTGACTGGAGATATGAACACATGCAATATTTGGGATCAGGGGATGAGTCACAGTTGTCCACTGAGGTTTGTGCACAAAATGCAAAGAGAGAGATAGCCAGTCACTGACAGGATAGAGAGTGAGGAGAAAAGGCTATAAAATTCATAATCATCTCTTCGGTACAATCACACCTTTTGTTCTCCATGTGCCTTAAAAATTAATTTGATAATCTCTTCTGACGAAAAATAACAAAACAAAGACGTACAACAAGCAACAACAAAAACAAAAACACTCAAGACAGCATTCAAGATTTGGAATACAAAATATATATATACTTTTTTTTTTTAACATGCCACATGTATGCCACTAGAAATTGCATGGCAAACTTTATTTTGATTCTCTTTTTTTTGGACAATAAAAATATTAGGAGACACTTCAAAACATTTTTTAAACCCCAAGCCCATTAAGGTCAACAAGCAAAAAGCGCAGATCTGAAGAAGCAACGCATCAAAGCAAACTGGACAAGACCATGCAAAACAGACTCCAATCCTCTCCTTACTCAACCCCACCTAGCTCCCCCCGGCTGTCGGACACGGGGCTTCAGTCATAAACACGCGCAGTGTGTGCAGGCAGAGGCAGAAGTTTACAGAACTGCTCAACTGACACCTAGAACCAGACAAAACCCAGAGGTTCTCTTTCTAAGGGCAGAGGAGGATGAGCTGGAGTGTAAAAATGATGACACAGAGATATTGAAATGAGACAGAAATATTGGATCTCCTAAAAATAGGCCATTTCAAAAGGATTTGAAACCAGTGTGAGCACCAGTGTGCTAAAGTCAGGAATGAGGTGCTTAGCGTTGGTGGTGATGCTGGGGATGGGGGCTATAGGACGTGGAAAATCACTTTTACAGATGGACAAGCAATAAGACAACATCCAACCACAACTCGGCTGAGGGGGAATGGTTGAGTGGCTCAGCAAAAAAAATGAACCAATTAAAAATCTGCCCCCGTCAACAAGACATTCTTTCAGAGAGGTGGGGGGATTCAGATCATCTGCATGCACAGGTACAGCACAGGAAATCACAGCCAATCACGCCTCTTCACTACGTCACAGCACATTTGCCATCACTAAAACCCCCTCCAACAGCATACAAACAACCCCCCAGCCCCCCCAGTCCTTGGCTATTTTCTGATGCCCCCGCCTCCCCACTAGGCTACTGATGACAGAGGACAGGGTTGTCTGGGAGAAGGAGGGGGGCTGCCCCTAGCTTCAGCTGGTAATGGTTTATGTGAAGGACACATCCTCGGTCATGGTTTTCATATGATGTGTACGTGTCAGTGTATATGTGTATGCGTGTGTGTGTGTGTGTACGTTTATGTGTGTGTAGAAAGTCCATATATCTCTAGTTCTCTCCGTCTCACTCTCTCTCTACAGAGAGGTAGAGGGAAGCTTCTTGACGCGTCTCTGTGCCAGGAAGGACGACTCGATGGGCTTGAGCTCTGGTGTGGGCTGAGAGCTCTTCAAAGCTGAGTAGGTAGCTGCCATAGCCCCCTGCAGGAAGAGAAAGGAAATACAATCAACATAAAAAAAAACTGCTTACATTTAAACTATATGTACCGCATAGCAGTGCGTAATATGACCAGTCACAGAAAGTGAGAGAATGAGCAAGAATTGTGTTATCTTGAATGATTACGTTTCTAGCAACAATAGACTAAAACGTTGAAAGAAAGAAACATGTAAGAGAGTATAGTTTGTGGATTTGGCGGCTGTACACTGATAGGGGTTTGAGATCTGTCTAGTGAATATAAGGACTTTATACCAGATATATTCCTGTGGTAACTTTGTAAATAAATGGCAAGTACAGTTATACAATGAAGCTCATATTGTTGCCTATACATGTACATTTGTTGGAAAAACATGTATGTCTATATACAATGTAGGTTTTTTAATTGAAGGCAAGGACATGTTTGAATACATTACTAAATAGAGTAGATTAAGTAAGAGTAGAGTAGAATAAATGTTAAAGGCGTAAAAGTATCAACATTCATAACAGGTCAGGGGTATACACTATTATATTAATACGTTTAAATATAGCTGCA
>NC_137911.1:16017590-16055090 GCF_963457725.1 Sprattus sprattus
ACTAATGTGAATTAGGCCAGGATGTTCAGAACGCAGAGATGTATTAAAGAGTCAATAGTAATATCCGCTCTAATGCAGCCTAAGTAGTGGTACATGAGGAATGAGACAGGAATTAAAAAGCATTTACACTGAGCGCTTTATTCCAGAACACTCTACATGAATATGAAAAAGCCGTCAACAGTAAAACCGCATTGTGATCTCCTGAGTCCTGTCATAAATGGCATTATGCAACACACCATAGCTTGGTGTTTGGGGAGAACATCACCCCACCTTGTGGTGAGAAATGGACATCACATGCTCCTCTGCAGATGGATACAATCTAGAAGCAGGTCAGGGAGCTCTAAAAAAATGTCAGGGCGCCCAGTGCTGTACTAGGTTTCAGGAACATGCCAGGCAGTATACATTTTTTATATTTACAGTATATAAGTTGCAATTTTTGAGGGCCCACAAATTCCAGTGATGCCCCTGGTGAAAGGACTGGGCAGGTATGAATGTCAGACTGTAAGTGATTGACAGGCGAGTGGACCACTCACCTGGACCACAGGATGTAGAGGTTTCTGGGGAGGCTCTTCAATGTCCTCCTCCTCCAGCAGCGTTGTAGCAACGAAGCTGAACCCGCGGAAGAGCTGATGGGCACCGGCACTGGGAGGCACACCGGGGGAGTCTAGAGGGAATTTTTTTCATGATTAGATTTACACACCTGAACTAAAACAACAACTCCCAGTTTCTATAAGCTTCAATGAGTCAAATATCAATAAGTGCTAAACAAAGCACTAAGTAAACCACACTTTATAATTCAGCACAGTAGTCTTCAAATATTATATTCACATCAGCACATTCACTAACTATATAGAAATACTGGAGGAACTACACCGTCACAGAGATAAAATAAATAAAATGGATACTGGATGATACTGCTCTCTACTAAAACCTATTAGAGGGATAAAAGTGGGGTTGCTGCTCTCTCTTGCAAAGCAGCTTAAGAAGCAAAGAGCTTTTTCTCGTTTTCATTATTAGAGCAAACATATCATGGAGGCTGTGAAGAAGATTTGGCCCAATTCCCACAGTGATGAGACTGCAGTAGTTTCAGGTTTTCCTCCGAACAAATGATGAACACCACGTCCACACCCACAACAACTCAATGGAATGATGTTCTGGCTGTTTGTGCGCGTCTGTTTATGTGAGTGTATTTGTTTGTGTGTGTGTGTGTGCGCGTGGGCTACCTCTCACCTTTGGGTGTCCGGGAGGTGAACTCTGAGTCGAAGTAGAAGGTGTCGTCCGGTCGCGCTACGGCAGGCTTGAAAGGGGGTTTCATTTCCCGCCTGAAGAGTTTCTACAGAGGTCAGAGGTCAGGGATGGTCACCACAACACGGTCATTACCAGACGCAACAGAATCCACACTGATGATCGGTGTAGTCGATACTGATGTGTGCATGACCATTACTGTGTGTGTGTGTGTGTGTGTGTGTGTGTGTGTGTGTGTGTGTGTGTGTGTGTGTACTTGAATGTGTGTTTTTTGTGTGACTCACATTCCAATCGATCGTGGAAAAGAAATTGTGACGTTTGAGTTCCTCTGCACCATCAGCCCCAGACGCTACGAAGAGAAAGAGAGAGGGAGTGGGAGAGAGAGAGAGAGAAAGAGAGAAAGAATATGATCACTATGCTCCTGTCTTACAGTAAGCTGGCATTATAACTGATCTTAAACAGCACTAGGACCAGTACCCGACTATAGATTCTTTATAAGCAGAGCTTGTAAATGAGTGAGTGTGTGTGTGTGTGTGTGTGTGTATAAGAGAGGGATGGAGAGAAGAGTCAGAGTGTATTGCTTACCAAGCCTGTTTGCAGGGTTTCTCTTGAACAGCGCTCTCAGCAGACTCTGGGCCTCTGTACTCAGAAACTGTGGCATTCCCAGCCTAGCCCTGCAGAGAGAGAGAGTTCATTTTTTTGTTTTTGTGTGCTCCTAATTTCATGCAATATATTTTTTGTGTGCTCTTTCATTTCATGTTAGATGGATCATCTGATTTCACAAATTTCAGAGAACTTTCACAAACATAATTATATGGCAATTACATCCATAATATCATGTTATTGAAATTAGTGAATGGTTCATAATGTCATGTAATCTTGCTAGTTAGATAACGTAAGCTAGCCAGTGAAGGGGTGTGACGTTATTGCAATTCAGTCGAAACTGTCATCAGGCTTTCTTTAAAAAAAAACATACCACAAGTTCAGCTGTACCACAATTTGCGTAATTTCCGTTTGAGTCATGTAATTGCAATTTGAGTAATAATAACAACGTTAGTTTTGGTGTAGCGAGCGAGCCATCAGACCTTAAAAATCAAGCCAATATATTTGGCTGTCCCTGACTTGCCATCAGAGAGCATGACATCTCTTGAGATGTTTAAATGTATACAAGCAAAGCAGCTCACAGAAATATATCCAAACCTGTCTATTGCTCTGCGGATCAGTGCAACGCGCCCAGTAACAGTAGCTTCAGCCGAGACGAGTATTTCTAAATGAAAACTGTTAAAGCATGGTCAACCATGGCTCAAGAACACCTCAGTGGTCTGGTCGTGATCAGTATTCACCAGTTGGTGGTCAGATTTCATAAAATTATGTCATTGATAACTTTACAGCGAGGAAGGCCAGAAGGACTGCACTGTAACCCTTGAAGTGTGGAGTGGAATGTAAATAGTTCTTCAGCCAACGTTAATTTGTACTATTTATTTTGCATATTATATTTTGATTATTAAATTTGAATATTAATGTATTGTTTGTTATTATTATTGTTTGTAAGCTAAGTTGTTTATTTGTTTTGATTATTTTCGCACTCTTGTTCTTGTAATAAATAAAGGTGCCGTACAGTAAAGAAGCACTGTTAAGAATGGTTCAGACTGCAGAACCTTATACCACCATCAGGAAGCCAAGAGAAGTGGAAATAAGTTGTAATTTAACATAAAGGCTTATTTTCTGTAATTGTATATTTGTTTGGTAAAAAAAATGAATTGCTGATTTTGCGTTCAATTCCCAAAATCGCTGAATATTTTTTCCCTTGATCATTTTAACTTAATTCATTTGTATTTGCTATTATTATTATCGTTATACATTATATGCTTTGGCAATATTGACAGAGAGAGCGAGTTGAGTGAGAGATACAGATGGAGGCAGAGGGAGGAAAGGAGAGACAGGGGGCAATGAGACAGTGAAGACACAAGAAAGAGAGAGAAAGAGAGAAAAAGGGAGAGAGAGAGGGGGGGGAGAGAACAAGGGCAAAGAAAGAGATGACAAGCGGCAAAAGAAAGTGAAAGGAGAGAGAGAGAGAGAGAGAGAGAGAGAGAACAACGTAAATGTATGTCCGAATTCTGGGTATTTGTTGATGTGTAATTTTATTTTGTATATACTGCATATAAAAACATATTCGGTAGGCTAGCTGTTCTGATTACTTATCCTATATATATAATGACTGCTTTGGCAAATCAAGTGCCTATTTGACATAAACCACTTTTGAATTTGAAGGTTTCAAAATCACCATGGAAACAGGACTTCTGTTTCCCCAGTATAACTTGAGCAGAGTGTGATACTACACACTGAACGCTAAATGGCGCTCAAGCACCACTTACTTTAGAATCAGGTTCATGGTCTCCTTGCGATCCTTTCCTTGAAACGGCAGTGATCCCGTCAGCATCTCAAACTGCCATAGAAGACAAAGATTAAATAAGTGGAGTTGAGACAGACAGCCCTCAAGACCCAGGCTGTGCCTCGAGAGAAACACTACAACGTCTTCAAATACAGCAGTACACATTCAGACAGTGCCACTCAGAATATTCTAAGACAGAAATGTTCGGCACAGACATTACACTCACACAAACGTATACTCTGACATTGGCACTGTATTTTCTGTGGTACTGTATTTTCACATCTCATTTCAATGCAGTAAGACGTAAAGTGTGGACATAAGTCCATTCACAAAGACAGAGTCTGTTCAAGCAAACAGCAAATCAGCAACTGTAGGTCATGAGCTGGGTGTTAATTTAGGATGCAACAACTCTTAAGCGTACACTAATTTGTAACTGGTGTTGCTGTCAAAGAACCTGAGTGGAACTACTTCACCATCATGTTTAACTAACGTCTTGCACTCAATGCCATCATTACCCAAAGAGATAAAGAGTATTGATTGTGTACACACATGTAAGAATTGTTTGAGCTCATCATTTGGATTTGTAGAACTGTTTTCAGTGTATATGACTGCACTTAACAGACACATTAGAGAAGACTGCACTCACCATTAGTACCCCAAACGACCACCAGTCGGCGCTGTGGTTGTGGCCCTGCCTGTTCACCACCTCAGGAGCCATGTACTCCACAGTACCACAGAAGGAAAAGGCCTTCTTTTGGTGGTCAATGGCCTCCTTACACAGCCCAAAATCTAAATTGAAGAAGAGGATAGGCAAAATGATAGGGGGAGAATCAGAAACAACAATATTAGGTGTTGGAAACAGAGAAAGGGAGAGACATGGACTGATAGAGACTTAGAAGAGGACAGGAACAAACAGTGGAAATACTTTCAAATCTTTCAGACATATATATGCAGCCTTTCTTGACTGTGATTTCTTCTTAGCTATAGTGTTGCAAGCTAAATGTCTTAGGAAGCCATAACGCAGGTATGTAGGGTGGGTATATGAAAGTCTTAGCAATCAGTAACAGGCTGGCGATCTTTTAAAAGCCTCAGTGCTCAACAGCACAGACTAGAGGTTTTCTGAAAGCCTTCACGTTCAATCAGAGCAGGGAAGGTCACCTTTGATGCCAGCGACAACGCCACCACCACCTGTGGCGTAACCATGAGCTATGATGAGGGTGGTGATGGTGATAAGATGGTGGAAATAATTAACCGGGGCCCACTAGCTGACCATGCACACGCAGCTTTCGGTCCAGGTGGAGACCGATAAGGCAGCCAGCAGCATCATAGGCATTCCTCACCAACACTAATGGCCTTATTGCTCTCAGTGGGAAGGTGACATCTCATATCTGCATAACTAACACATTGAGAGAGAGTAAGGCGTGTGTGTTTGTGTGTATTAAAATGCCATTGTACATGAGCATGTGTTAAAATCTGTAGTTTCTGCATGTGTGAGTGAAGTAGACATGCAGTCATTTGACAATGAGAATGGATTATGGACTTATATTGGGCTGGGTGTCTTAGTGGACAACTGAAAGTGTTGACAGCCGTAGTAGCAGCAACGTTGCTTGCAGCATCATTTAACAGCAGCAGCTTAAAGTTTCAATCTAGTCAAGGTAAGATCAAACTTACTTTAATGTCCTACATAATTCAATATGAACACCTTCTGAGGATTTTCAGACTGAGCTGTGCTGGTGATGGGATATTGCACCCTTATGGTATGTGTTATTACCTGTGAGCTTGATGTGGCCCTCCTCGTCCAGCAGAATGCTTTAAAAAAAAAAAAAAAAAAAAAAAAAAGATCAGAGCACCATTCATTGAATACATTACACAGCACATGAAAGAAATAGAGCATTGGAGAGCAGCAGCACACAAAACGCAAAGCGATGGTTGCTAAGCAGTGAGACACACTAAGCATTGGGTCAGTCATTTTGATGCTCAGCTTCTCTGATTAAAAGTTGTTTTCCACCTCTCAATCCTGTTTAGAGCTCAAGTCAGAATGGAAGACACAAGGTGGCTTGTAAAGACAATTTAACATTTATTAATTTTTCATTATTTTGGGTTCATGGCCCTAACCCTGATAATGTACAACATCTCCGTAAAAACAGTATTTTACAATGAATGGCTGTGTTGTCAGAGATGCTTTGTACGCATAAAGATAAAATGTTCACAGATGCCCTCTAGTTAACACAAAAGTCTTCAAAAGACGTTATGTGATGGAAGCCAGGAGGTACTTTCAGGTGTCCTATGTCTAGTGTGTCCTATGTCCAGTGTGTTCTATGTCCAGTGTGTCTCACTTACTTCTCAGGCTTGAGGTCTCTATAAATGATGCCCAGGCCGTGTAGGTGATCCAAGCCCAAAGCCAGCTCCGCCAGATAGAATTTAACATCCTCCTCAGTGAACATCACCTGTAAGTACGCATACATGCAAGGACTTTAAGTGCTACAAGAGGTTACAACTCAAGGGGATCCACAGAATACTATATTTACATAGAGAGAGAGTATACCCCAATGACTTGTTTTCGCTCTCCCTCATATATAAAATAAAACAAAACAATATAATCAAAGCTAGTAAGGTAAACTCTGCTGTCCAATTGTATAAGGTAGACTGGTACACTGCACCTCCTTTGAAAGCCGTGTGAATAGGTCTCCTCCTCTGAGGAAGTCCAGAATAAGATAGAGCTTTCCCTCTGTCTGAAAGGCTTCAGAATGAAACACACACACACGCACATGAACATTCATTATTATCTGAAATATAAAACATACTATACACAATATTACACTTTTATATCAAAATATTCAATATTCGTGATGTGTATGTTTGGTGTGTGTTATTAAATCGTAAGGGAGACAATAAAGTGTAATCCTATCTTTACCTATCCTATCCTAAAAGAAAACAAAAGGATATTAGTAAACAAAGGGGGTTCTGTACAGCACGTACCATAGTGGAGCTTCACCACAAAAGGGTGGTTGACATCAGCCAGAATGTTCCGCTCCATTTTGGTCCGGACTCGGTCTCTCACTGTGGGAACCAGGAGTAAAGCACTCATGAAAAGAGCAGTCAATGGGGGGTAAAAGACAAGTTTCTGCATAAAAAGGTCTGGATGACTGCCCCTCAATCTTCAGAGAGCATTGAAGAAAGGGTAAGCCAAAAAAGTGCTCTCAGACTCCGAGACATCAATAAACTGATCCATCAATACCCAGGCACTGTGCTCTCCCATGTGGACACGTAACGGCTCCACCATTAACAATGTTATTGATGTTTGCAGTGCATTAGTCTGGAGCCGAGTGGGCTTCTCTTTACAGGAAAAGATTGTGCATCAAAGGAGACCCACTGCACCCACAGACACAGAGGTTGATTTGAAAGAAATGTTTCTGGGTTTGTGTGTGTATGTGTGTGTGTGTGGGGGGGGGGGGGGGGGGGGAGGGGGGGGGGGGTTGTCTGGTGGTGGTGGAGGGGTGCGGGGGGTGTTTGGGGTGCTGGCAACCTCGAGGTCTGCACAAACTATACACACACTCAGCAAGCAAACCTTGTGGTTGTGTGCTCTACACTGTAGTCCACAGTAAGGCATTCAAAGTTCAGAAAAGTGACACATTTAGGGGATCTCCGTGTTGATCAATATCAGGGTTTTTGTCCTTTCACACATGCAATGTGTGCCGAGGGTGTGATAGGATCAGCAAGTACGTGCACACGGCCTCTGCTTTCCTCTCAGGCTGTGAAAGCCGCACGTGCTGGGCTTAAACTCCTGTCCACCAAGTACCCAGAAGAACGCTTAGAACTGTGAAAAACCACACGGACAGGCTGCTGCTGTTGTTGTTGTTGTTGTTCCGGAGCAGAGCTGATCAGGGAGGAGAACTGAAGCGACATACACAGGAAGAGGCTGTGGCCACATGAACCTAAACTGTTGCCTCGGTTATCAGCTCCTTGATTGTAAACAACTCCCAGGGGGGGTTAAAGGGGCAGCCAATCAGAATGCAGGCAGGGCTTCCATGAACTGCTGACCAATGAGGGGAGCGCAATGAGGGTTGTTTGCATTTGAAGGCAGGATGCATGTGGTGAGTTGACAGATGTCTACTAGTGCTGAGAAAAGTAGTCAGTGTGTGTGTTTGTGTGGCAAAAAATGGGGGGGGAGGCAGGTTCAGCGGTAAAGACAGAGAGAGAGAAAGAAAGAAAGAAAGAAAGAAAAAAAATATATTTTTTGTACCTTTTAGTGTGGCCTTCTTGAGCACTTTCATAGCGTAGAGCTCGTTGTCGTCGGGTGGGGTCACCTTCCGCACAAGGAACACCTGCATGTGGGAAAGAAACCATTAGATGTGAGAATTGGGGAGGGACACAAACGGTTTAGGGTCATGGAGGTCACTGAAGACATCTCAGAGGCAAACTCCCCATTTCTGAGTAGTTGCCAGTCAAAATGACAGCAGTGCTTAGACAATATACCATCACACACACAAACACACACACACACACACACACACACACACACACACACACACACACACACACACACACACACACACACACACACACACACACACACACACACACACACACACACACACACACACACACACACACACACACACACACACACACACAGCATGCCTGAATCTAGTCACAGCATGCTTGAATCTTGTGAGTCAAGTGCCTTGATTAATATATATCTATATATATATATATATATAGATATATATAGATGTATGAAAT
Organism: Sprattus sprattus; assembly: GCF_963457725.1. Taxonomy (NCBI): domain Eukaryota; kingdom Metazoa; phylum Chordata; class Actinopteri; order Clupeiformes; family Clupeidae; genus Sprattus; species Sprattus sprattus. The sequence goes on from NC_137911.1 coordinate 16,025,971, forward strand.
ACTTGACAACAATCAAAATGGCTAGACATGATTATGTACACACACAGTCAGCTTCTGTCATAACGTAGGCAAATTGATGACTAGGCGTGACCACAGGGACTGATTTTGAGCGCTGGCAAGGCAAATATTGGCAGATAAGAAGCCATTACTGAGGTCTCGCTGTACCTCTGCCCGCTCTTATCACTTCACACACTGTTTGCTTTCTCAGTGAAATAAATGAGTGTTTGCCTGCCACAGTAAGAGGCTGCACAGGGCAGGCAGCAAGGGCTCCAAACTCAATCTGCTTTTCCTTTGACACCAATCGTGCTGTGTGCGCACTGCGGCAGAGTGGCTCAAGACTGCAGAGCACAGCTCAAGCTTTGGCCATGTGGAAAAAGAAAAAAGTGATTTCTGTTGCTTCTGTGTTTTACAAGCGAAGTGGTTTCCAGAGTAACCTGGGTTATTAAAATTATTTCAAATAATTATTAAAAAAATGAAGTCTATGATTGGCCAACTCTCCTTTGCTCTCCTTACTCTCTGATGGAGAAAGCCTCTATGACAGCAAGAGGTTGGAGAAGATAGTCTCTCATGTTACCTCTATGACAGTAAGGGTAATGGGTAAATAGTTGGTTCTGTTATTTCTATGAGAGTAAGGGCATGGGTAAAGAGTGGGTTCTGTTATTTCTATGACAGTAAGGGCATGGGTAAAGAGTGGGTTCTGTTATTTCTATGACAGTAAGGGCATGGGGAAAGAGTGGGTTCTGTTACCTCTATGACAGTTAGGGCATAGCGGCGCTGCTCTTACCTTGCCAAAGGAGCCTTGGCCCAGCACCTTGAGCAGTTCAAACTGTGAGGCGTCGGCCTTCTCAGAGCCCTCCTTGACCACGTGAGTGATGTTGATTTCCTTGATGACATCATCGTCCTAGAAAAGCAATGAAATAAAGCAATTAGATGGTGTGTGTGTGTGTGTGTGTGTGTGTGTGTGTGTGTGTCCTGTGATTCATGACACAGGTTGTATGGGATACCAGCTATGCATGGCCCTGGTCTGACCTTACTTCCTGTTTCAGAGATGGCTGCACTCAGCCATAAAATGACAAGACAGGAAGGCAAAGCCACAAAACTATCAATCAAGCCAGCAGTCACCAGTGACATTTTCCCAGCAGCAAAGTTTAATTAGTTTTACAGAGCAACGCTTTATCTCAATCTTTGTTTAATGCTGCCTTTGAAATGTCGGCTTGGATGAATGAAAATCTCAGTCACTCATAGAGAATTCTTAGGCAGCCAATTCTTGAAAACAAACACCTGAAGCTGCCAAGGACCAGGCTGATGTTTTTGTCTTTAAGCTTTCAGCATGAGAGGACTACAGATACATTATGCTTTATATGCTTACACAGGACACAGTGACCCAACAAACAAAGATGCAAAGACAGAGCCATCCGCCCAACTGATCTGAGAGCAAACCTCTCATTCTGTCTGTCTAGTTCCCTGCTGATTCCTTCACTCTAATTACCTCTCTCTCTCCGACACACACACACACGTTTACTCCCTCTTTTTCTCTCTCCCTCACACACACAAACACACACACACACACACACACACACACACAAACACACACAGGCGTGCCCTCCGAAAGAGGAAGACAGAGGGTGGGTTGGTGATGAGTGGTGTGTTTGTGACAGGAGAGAGAGGTGGCAGGAGGAAACGTCTGGAGGTTGGAGAAGAGTCCTGGGTTTGGCTTTCCTGCTTTGAGAGCCACACAGTGTAGGGACAGGGTTTTTGTTGGTGGCAAAAAAAAAGAAAAGAATTGGGGTTGCAATTGAGGGAAACAAAAAGTGAAGACAAGATAGATATTAGACAAGCTGAAATTTGCTATTTTGTCTCTGACCAGTTACCACTTTTGAACCAGTGATAACCAGTGTGTGTGTGTGTGTTTGTGTTTAAAGTTAGCCACATATTCATACCAGTTTATCACTAAGCACCCTTCAGATTTCACACATATGCACAACAGCACTAACACTTTTAGAACACACAGCATAAACACACGCCACTGACTACTGTGGGCCCCACCATGCAGAGGGCACACCCGCACAGCTGTCATCTACAGTAAGTGATGATGTGGCTGCCGCAGATTAAAATAATTCAGTCTCTGGCTTCCGCCACAGAAGGAAACACGCTTCAGTCCACAGACAGACAGACAAACAGAGAGATAGAAAGAGATAGAGATAGATAGAGATAGAGAGAGATGGAGAAATACATAGAGAGATAGATAGATTAAAAAAAAAAACATTCACAAGCTAATTGACTTCTCACAATTACCGAAAAAAGAAGAATCCAAAACTCTGGTGACAAATAGCCTATGCCAGGGCTGCATAAACCCCATCCCCCAGATTGGCAGATTAATTAAGCCAGATCCTTCGTCACAGCACAGACTAAAGACTCTTTTCACAAGAAATGGGTACCGAAATGCCAGCATGCATTTCCTCTGTGGGATGGGGGGGGGGGCTACACAGATGCTCCACATTTCAGAGCCTCACCAGTGACCCAGCCTGTAGGCCAGTAAGAGTTGGCCTAAAGGAGTATCTCTTACTGCCCCTTAAGGCAACCGCCAGTCAAGCAGACAGACATGGCATACACATAAGCAGACAGACATGCTAAACACATGCTAAGCAGACAGACATGCTATACACATAAGCAGACAGACATGCTATACACATTAGCAGACAGACATGGAATACACATAAGCAGACAGACATGGCAGACGCACACATGGGATTTCCAGTGATTAACATCATCCAGAGAAACAACAACCACACACACGTATACAGGCCAAAATGACCACAGTCACTCCCTGATCCTGCCCAGATGTGTTCTGTTGACACCTGGGCCCGTATTCACAAAGCATTCAAGTCACACTAAAGGTTTCTAACTAAAAGTATTCCGCTAAATACTCTTCACAAAGCTTCTGAGGCCAACTTTCACTAAGGGAAAGCCAAAACTCCGAAGCTACAAGAAAGACTATGACTGATGTCAAGTCTCATGCACAAGCTTGCTTTTTAATATCTGTGATGATTGGTTGTTGAGTGACAGGTCTGTGCCAGTAAGGCACTTCATTGCCTACCGCAAAGAACGATTGATACAAATAAATGAATTACATTAAAAATATAACATCAGCTACAAATTAACTAATAATGGAATATGCTACTCACAGGCAGAGTATCTTTGCAACTGTATAATGACATGTTTTTGTAGATCGTAACTAGTTTAATTTGACAACACGTTATTTCATTTTGGAAATTAATGGAGCGTTTCTGTTTGTCGATGGTGTTACCTTGTCCCCTTACAAGCTCCACAATTATTTCTCTCTGATTGAGACTGAATATTTACAATTATTCCTCACCGATTGAGACTGAATATTAACAATTATTCCTCTCCGATTGAGACTAAATATTTACAACTATTCCTCTGCGATTGAGTCTGAAGATTTTATTTATTCCTCTGCGAATGAGACTGAACATTTGAAGTTATTCTGCACTCCAATACATTATGGTGTGGAATGACAGAAACTGCAATTTTCATTTGTTTGGGAGTTGGCTACTCTTAGCACTAGATCTAGCACCTACGTCTGGGAGAACTAAGGGGTTCGTAAAAAAACAGGAGCCCAAAAGTTAGGACTGACACAGCCATTGTTTTTAAGATTGTTTTTAGTAGTAACTTACTAATTTGGTAAGTTAGAGCTCCTTTTAGCCTCAAGGTGCTTTGTAATAATGTGGCCCAGCCCTCTGAGACTCCTCCATGACTCAATCTCCAGACACACAGTGGCTCTCCTCAGAGCAGCATGGCTGCCTTCAAACACCACTTCATGGGATTGGCTATCTAACAGAGCAGCCTCTGCCTCTTCATATCATTTACAAGCCTCTTCACAGCGCACAGGCCAGAACAAAGGTCAAGTGGAACCGCAACAAACAGCCTGATTACCACAACATGCAGGGCAGTGCTCTCAAGGGCCAGGTCAAGCAGATGATGGACTACGGTCTTTTAAAGATCAGCATAAGATGATGAGATGAATGCAAAGATGCAAAGTCATTAGGATCCAGAATAAGTGCAGCTCAACTACCAGCCGAATGCTTGAATGATGCCATTATGCTCTTGTGTCCTTGTGCTTACAAAGAGATGTTGTGGAGTTTTTGACTGAAACTGGTGAGCTTACAAGCTAACAGACAACACACTTGTGTTGCAAAGAAATTAACTGATGAACAGCTGATAAAACATTTTTGAAAGCTGAAAAGGCATTTTTTACATTTTCGTTGGGTTTCGAGCCTGTGCCACAAATCTACATACCAACTAGCCTGTGATGCTACAAGGAACAGCAGACGTGTTCATCTCTCTCACACCTGAGTTTTTAGGTCTACCAACAAGATGAATTTCTTAAAAAAAATTGCTGATTACAGAAAACTTCAAAAATAGTAAAATCCTAGATATTGTTGCTTTAAGCACTACACTGTCTCTTCAAAGCACCAGCACCTGCCTTCCAAAATAACCCTCTACACAAGCCATGAGCGAAATAACCTCTACCAACCATCCAGGTGCCCAGCTCACTGTCTGCAGGGACAATAGATGCTGTTGTTGATGCCGTCATTGCCTTGGCGCCAGTGTCTCCATTAGCAGCGGTCGCCGTGGTGAGGGTTTTGGAGTGCTGTCTTTTGAAGAGGTAGAAGGTGAGCAGCTGGCTCACTTTGAACTTGCGCTTCTCCTTCTCCATGTGGGCATTGCCCGCAGCGATGGTGACGGTAACCGTACCAATGCCAGCAACAGCGTGCCAAGGGCCAACCCGAGAGATGCGCATAGCACAGTGACACACAGGGGCCCGCAAGCCACAGCGACTCCACTGAGTGAGTGAGTGTGTGTGTGTGTGTGTTGGTGAGTGTGTGTGTGTGAGGGCAAGACAGAAACAGAAGGAGTGAGAGAGTGAGAACGAGAGTGTGTGTGTGTGTGTGTATGTGTGTGTGTGTGTGTGAGAGAGCTTTCTTCTCACTGCTGCTGAACTGCAACCAGGGCAGGAAGAGGAAGGAAGAGCTGCAAACCTACATACCAAAGCCACACACACACACACACACACACACACACACACACACACACACACACACACAAAAACACAACCCCCTCTCCACACACACACACACACACACACATGCACTCACTCACTCACAAACACACGCACTCTCTCTCCCTTTCCTTGTTAGCCTGCAGTACTCGCACAAACTCACACAAATGATCTGAGAAGACTGAAGGTCTAAAGGAGTATAGAGAAAGACTCCAAGAGTATTCAGAAAATGAATTTCCACAGCCTCGACACTTCCTTTTATCTTCTCACAGTCACATGACTGATGTCTGTTTCCTCGGTTACAATCTTTCTGGGACACGGGCGCATGCCTGCTGTTCCCCCCTCCACTGCCCAGTGTCCTAACGTGCCCCCTTCATCCTGGGCATCAGGGCTTAAAACTACACACTCCTTCCCTTCTCAACCAACCCAACTTAGCAGAGCACACGGAAAGTTAAAGAAAACGAGGATCGGCTCGGTAAGTGCAGGTTTCAGCACAGACTCACCCCTCTGTGATCTCATGAGAGCCACATGTCTCCATATCCTCTTGCTGTTGATGAGATCATCATGAATAAAATGCTGCTTCACCAATGCAGATTCACGTGGCCATTACCAAACATTCACACAACCCATGTAACATCTTTCATGTCTAACCGCTCTACCACAGCCAGCAGCTCATCCCCAGTGGAGCAGCGGGGTGTATATGTCCACACCTCTGCTGCCTTCTACAGATGATGTGGACAAAGGCTAAAACAGTACAGCCCTGTAAGTATGCATGCACGTACTAACACACCTCACACAGGACACTGAGAATGAAACTGAGTGCACAACTCCGCTCTGCAAAACAAGTGTTTTCTGTATGCAGTTTCACAGAAGGGTAATAATTATCTGCAGAGCAACTGAAATTGAATTTACACCCAAGGCAGGTGCAAATAGAGCCTCTAAAAACACTTAGAAGTCACACTGAGATGATGAACACTGAGAAAACTGACAACAATGAGTACGTCCTTCACAGGACAACCAGAGACTGCTTAGATGAATGAAAAGCACATATATACACACACACAAACGTATATAAACAGCTTTTTGTCTTTCAGGGGACAGCAAGCTGCAGACGGACACACAGACGTCACAGGGTGACTGCACACATCTTACCTTGATGTCTAATTTGTCAAAGTCCTTCTCTTTCCAAGTAATCTCAGAGCTACCCTGTGAGAGGAGGTCAGGGAGAAGGTCAGAGGTCAGTCAGCTTGTGCTCAGTAGGGCTCTGTCCACTCAGGCCTGCTTGCCCTGCCCCTACGCCCTCAGGGTGACACAGACTGCCTGTGCCCTATGCCCCTATTATATCTGACCAGGACTGTATGGGTCACACACACACACACACACACACACACACACACACACACACACACACACACACACACACACACACACACACACACACAATGAATGAATGAATGAAAATGAATGCATCAATTAATTGAAGAAATTCAAACACACACCTGCCAAGACACATCTCCATGCACACACATAGAAGCTCTCTCACACACACACGTCAGACTGATTACCACATGGAAAGCGGGAACACACTCTCTCTCTTCACTTCCCCTTTTGCTGAATTTATTTCTGACAGCTCTCTTTCTGTTCAATTCTCACATATACACACACACACACACAATCAGACACACAATGTAAAACACATGTAACTAAGACATATACACACCAGCCCAAACAGCGACATTGAACACATCCAGATCATCAAACACTGACATACCACCAGAGAAAACATTTTTGAAAACTGACAGCTGAAACAACTGAATTTACTTGAAATAAATGAACCACTTAAATGGCTTCAAGTACAGGGCTACCATGACCCACTCTCCTGGGGCCTGCGTCTTCCCTCCCTGTTTGGCCTCACCCTGGCTGGACTCCCTCTGGTCGGACATGCCATAGTCGAAGGCAGCCAGAGGAAGGCAGAGTAGTTTGGAGTCTGACAGTTTCATGTGAGTTTCCTTGTCATCTTATACCAACTACTCCAGCCTACTATCCTCTCGCTCTCTCACACACACACACACAGACACACACACACACGGAAAAGCCCTTCCTGCGCTAGCCAAAAATAACACCTGGACCCCTCAACAATCTCTTCCTTCCAGATCATCTCTCTTTCCGTCTCCCTCACCATCTTCCAGTAAAACACAGACATACATACCTGCAATCAGGAACACACACACACACACACACACACACACACACACACACACACACACACACACACACACACACACACACACACACACTCATTTGAAGAGACTTGCCTGAATCATGCGATGTTTGGTGCGGAAGATTAGCCTCCACATGTCTTATCTGCCAACAAGCCCACCACAGCAGTCCATGCCCTCCTAGCCTTCAGCCCTGTGTCTCTCTCTCCCTCACACACACACAAACATCTAAGCCTCACACACACTGCCTTTCTCGGCTTCACACACTCACAGTTAGGCACACACACGCGCTCTTGCACAGGGACTGCTAGTCCCACTGGCTCTCACACATATATAGACAAACACACACACACACACACACACACACACACATATTGACACACACCCTGGCTGTTGTGCAATGGGGAAATGCAATGTGAATGTTGATGGCTAGAGGTGCTGGGAGGATGGATGGACTGGTGGCAACACCGGATCAGGAAACACCAGTCCTTCCTAAGGAAACCACACGTCAGCATGCAGTGATGAGCAACAGCAAGATTACTTCTGAACCACACACACAAATATACCTCATAAATACCCCCCTCACACACGGGCATGCACAAACATACAGCACACACGCATGCAAACATACAGCACGCACGCAAACATACAGCACAAACGCACGCAAACATACAGTACACACGCAAACATGCAGCACACACATGCATACTCATGTGCACTCACACAGTTACATCACACACACACACACACACACACACACACACACACACACACACACACACACACACACACACACACACACACACACACACACACACACACACACACACACACACACACACACACACACACACACACACACACACACACACATTCTTTCGAAATAAATTGAGCAACTGCAAGGTGCTGATGCATGCAACACTTCCTTTTAAAAACATCAGTGTGCCATTAGTTCCATGCTGATACGCCTCAGGCACTGAGGACACCAGATCACTAGAACTCTGATCAGCTACAGAAGATCTCAACATCATGATCTCAGTGCTGAGAAAGAGGAGAGGCACACACACGCACACAAAGAGGAGAGGCAACACACACGCACACGCACACACACATGCACACACACACATGCACACACAATGTAGTCTGCAGGTTTGCATAAACCTTCCCTTAACTCCAGGCGTCAGGGAGGCTTCAAGCAGGTCAAAGATACCCTGCCACTGTGATCGGTCAGGCCTTGCATTGCTGTTGCCTAGCAGCAACCACACTGGACACATAGAACAGAGACATGCATGTGGGGTGTGTGAGGAAATGAGAGAAAGAGAGGGAGAGAGAGAGAGAATATGTATTTAAGTATGAGGAAATGAGAGAAAGAGGGAGAAAGAAAGAAAGAATAAGTGTTAGTGTATGGAGAAATGAGAGTGAGAAAGAGAGAAAGAAAGAGAGTGAGTGAGTGTGTGAGAGAATAGTTATAGAGGTGGCAATATCTTTTCTCCACTGTGATACTTCACGAGGCACAATGACAAACCAACACAGAGCCCCAGGTGCAATTCAAACCCATAATAATTAGCCAGTGAACATTAATGATGTTTGCTCAGTGAGAGGAAAAAAGCAGTGGAATCGGTCACCCGTACTCGGTGCATAAGGGCACACAAGATAAGCTAGCTGTGTGTTGAGCAGAAACATATTGAACAGGCTGAAGACACCAGAGAGAACCTCCAGCATCTGCATTTACACTTAACACTCTGGCAGACACTTTCATTCAAAGTGACGTACAAGTGAGTCAGAACACGGGAAAATAGGTGAACGCAGGGCAAGCAATAGGTCATAAAGAAACACTCATCACCCTCATGGTACTCAAAGACCACAAGCTGAGAGGAGAGAGAGAGAGAGAGAGAAAGGGGGTTAGGATAAGAGGGTAAATATGTGTTAAGAGTTTAGATAGATAGATAGATAGATAGATATAGATGGATAGATAGATACTTTATTGATCCCAAAGTAAAGTTAGCCACTTGCATCGGCGCCAGAAGTACAAATAGGAAGTCTTTTTTTGTGACATTCACATCACAAGCATTTCAAAAGCATTAACCGATGTATGCACATTATGCTATACAAATAAACGTGCCTTGCCTACAATGGAGAGAGTGAGTTTGTTTCAAAGGGGGTTGGGTTTAGATGGATGTGATAAATCTTATGAAGCTGAGTAAGAGTTGGGTCTTCTTTCTCTTCATGTTGTGTTATTTACAACTTACAGAACTTCAATCAAAGAAAGCTCTGATGAAGGTGATGCCAGAGATCAATGTTCACAAGTTATGGTGATGACTGTCAGATGAGTGAATCTAGAGAGGGGTGTCTATTTAGCAGCTGAGACTACAGAGCACGAGACCAGGGCTTGACACGGACACTTCTCTTTCCAAACACCAGGAGGCAGTGTGGGTCTACAGTCACTCCAGTAAAGGGTGAGAGGGAAATGTTCCATGAATCAAGACAGAAAAAAAGCCTGTACAAGTACGAACATGTACAATAAGAGAGAGCTACAGAACTAGAGAGAAAGAAATAAAGTAAAAAAAAAAATAAAAAAAAGACAGGGAGAGTCAGAGGTATACAGAGAAAAAATAAAAATTGAGAGGGAAAGAATGTCCAAGTGGGAAGGAAAGAGAGATCTCACTCCACTTGAGAGGTAAACAAAGAGCTCAGTGAGAGGAGACGAGTCTCCTAGTCCTGAGACAGCCTCTTGGCGCGTGTGTGTTTTCACATTACTGTGTGTGTGTGTGTGTGTGTGTGTGTGTGTGTGTGTGTGTGTGTGTGTGTGTGTGTGTGTGTGTGTGAGTGAGTGAGTGAGTGAGAGTTTGTAGTTCTCCCTTAACTGGAATTTGAAGTCCTCCTCCATCTCCACTTCACTCAGGAAAAGCATCTGCAGTGCCTCAAACAAGGTACACGCTGGGCTGTCCATGTACACAGATAGCTCTCCCTGAACACACACACACACACACACACAGACTTAACACGGACACACAGACACACAGACACAGAGACACACACACACACCGGACACACACAGATAGAGATACACACAAAGAAAAACCTCACACACAGACAGACAGACAGACACACACACACACACACCAGTGTTTTCACAGTACTATGTGTGTGTGTGTGAGCTATAATAACTTCACCTTGAACAGGGAAAATGCCTTTGCCAAGCAGCTGTGTCCAGTGTGGGTTCACAACCACTATACAGACAAGAGCAGGCAACACTCTTCCACACACACTCACACTCACCAACAGACACACACAGACAAACAAGTGTCCAGAGCCAAGTTAGAATTTTCTTAATGTCAGTAGGTCCATTAGGGGATGACTAAGAGAGGCAGAGTAACAACCTTTTGAAGAATGTCAGGACAATGCTAGAACTGACTGACAAAAATCACCAGAGAGAGAGAACTACCACTGAGAGGGAACCACAGAGAACCTCAGCTAAAAAAGTACCACTGGATGCCAACCAGCATGTAAAGAGAACCATCACTAAAAGACACCCAGTTCTAAGAGACAATCCCATCCAGCAGAGAGAGAGAGAGAGAGAGAGGGAGAGAGAGAGAGAGAGAGAGAGAGAGAGAGTAAGAGAGCGAGAGAGAGAGAGAGAGAGAGAGAGAGAGAGAGGACGTAGAGCTCCACTGTACAGTCTATGCTAGATTAATTCAGTTAAAATAAAACATTTCAGGACATCCAAAATCAACTGGTGTGTAGTCTGCTGATGTTTGTGATGACAAAAGAGCCCTGTTCAGCTGGAAGGGGAAAGCGTTGCTCCGGACTAGTTTGGGGAGTGCTTCAGTGAGCGCTCCCTCAGGTTTCTGCTTGACAGGAGACAGTCTACACAAAGGGAGGATCATCCACACGTCACCACACTTTTCCATGGGCAGGAATTCATGCGAGATGTCTTGGTTGACAGTAGAGAGTGTGTGTGTGTCTGTGTAAAGAGTATGAGTGTGCTGCTGTCTGTTTATACATGTGAGTGTGCGTAATGTGTGTATGAGTTTGTGTAGGTGTGTGAGTTTGGGGGGAGGATGTTGAGGCTCAAGGGAAAGCCCTTGCCTGGCCTCTTTGTTGATGTGTGTGTCCACCTCAGCGGAGTCCACCTCAGCCGCCTGTGTGTGTGTGTGTGTGTGTGTGTGTGTGTGTGTGTGTGTGTGTGTGTGTGTGTGTGGAGCAGACATTCCTGAGCTGGACCTCTTCTGCTTCCCTTTATCCCTCCAGCATTCCTCAGTTCTCATGTCTGCTCCCACCTGACTATGAAGCCAGCCCACCTCAACACACACACACACACACACACACACACACACACACACACACACACACACCCCTTCTCATTTAAGCAATAAGCCCCAAGAGGCCGTGCTTTGCGCTGATTTTAGAACAGGTAATGGAGTTGTTAGGCACGACGCGAAACAGTATTTGTTTTCTCTAACGTTGTCGTTATATCACTCTGTTGTCTTAAATACTGGCTTTGGCAACACTGCATCCAAACAGTCATGCTAATAAAGCAACTTTGAATTGAACTTGAGAGGGAGAAGGAGAAGGAAGGGTAGAAAGAAAGAAAGAAAAAAAGAAAGAAAGATAGAGAGAGAAAGAGGCCTACTAACAGGGAAACGCCAATTCCTATTGCACAACGAGGTGTGTGTGTGGCTGCGTGTGTGTATGTAGGGGGGAGGTACCAAGCTAGAGCGGCAGAAAGACACAAGGATCAGAGGTCAACTGCTCCACGCCCAGCATTCTGTCTGGTGGTGCTGGAGGAGCCATTGCAGTGGTGCTTCTGCTGCAACCTTCGGCACAGGCAAAAGCACAGGCACACACACACACACACACACACACACACACACACACAGAGATACAGACACACACAGACACACTAATCCCTATGCCACACCTACACATCTCTACTCTGAGGTGTATTTAAATAGGCCACACTCAGTGGAGGGGAGGAGAGAGAGGGATGGAGAAGATGAGTGTGAGCCGGGCGGGGTTGAGGGGAGAAGTGTGTGTGTATGTGTGTGTGTGTGTGTGTGTGGTGGGGCCTGTAGAGTTAAGACTGCTGTTGGGAGTGACTTGTTAACCACAAATTCCCTTTACTCCCAGCAGTCCAATTAGTGAGGGATGCAAAAGCTCATTCAAAGCAAGCGCACTTGACTGAGTCAATATTGTAATCTACATGCTGGGAAATATGTCATTATTACATCCAGGGAGTCATGGTCTGCTGGATACAAGAGTGAGGGGTGGGAGTAAAAATAAGATTCAAGTAGCTAAGGCTTATCGATATTTTTGGCAATTTGCTGAAGGTACAGAGAAAGGAAGGGAGTGACTACGGAATAGAAAAAAATTATAATAATCACACACCTAAACAAGCCTTTCACTGTAGCAATGAGGTCATTGCAGAAGTGACTAAGAGCTTTAAGCACTGGGTGCGCCCAGCCTTCAGATTTCAAGAGTGGCTGCATAAGTCAAAAAACACTGGGCTGGTGTTGGCAACAAGTATCCATCATTGTACTGCCATTATTGGATGACTGATTTGGGTGTACCGTGCACTTCTGCCACCTGGTGTTATCACACTCCAAACCACATGGAATACACTGGTTTCAAACTCAAGCCCACCACCGTTCACATTCTCATTTTGTCTGACAGGGTGGGCCTGGACTGATGGCTTTTCCATGCCTACTACAGCCCTTGTGCATTGAGAAGGGTTAGACTCTCTCGCTCTCTCAGCTCAACAATAAAAAAAAACGTCAAAAATCTGTAGATTACTGGACCTGTCAAGACACAGCAAGGTGCAGATCAAGGGTTTGACACCCAGGGAGCCCATATAGGCTGCTGATAAAAACATATTACTGTAAAATACCTTTCAGATAAAAGCATCTTTTAATAAAAGAGTTGGATAAAAGCTCCTGACCCCCATTATAGTTTCCTGATCATTATTAGACCATGCTGTAAACCACTGAAGACCGTTCATCACATCTCACACACACACACACACACACGTTCACCATGGCAACCCCAGGTTCTAGTGAAGGCTGAGATGAAACCAACCCTGAACTATCACAGAACCGCACTTCAGTCAGCTGCTACACACACAAGCACACGCACACAAATGTACCCATAAATAAAAGTGCAGACACACACACTCGCAAACACACGCACGCACGCACGCACGCACGCACACACGCACACACGCACACACGCACACACGCACACACGCACACACACACAAACTTGGCTCTTGATAAATAAAAAAAGCTTGAAGGAACAAACAGTCTGTATTTACAGGGCTTTTGGCTGGGGGCTGACAGAAGCCTGTAAATCAAAGCCCAGCCAGACCTCTATTAGAGCTCACCGATTCATGCAGGTCTCACAGCTCAAAACAATGACAGCACTGCAATACACACAAGGGATGAGAGAGAGAAAAGACGGAAGAGGGAGGGACAGAGCAACAGTGTGAAGGGGGATGAAAGAAAAAGGTGAGAGAGAGAGTCAGAGAGAAAGAGAGAACAAAATGAAATGCCTCAATGGTGATGAAAAATGGGTGGACAAAAAGAGCAACTAGAGGGGTGAGGAGTCTGGGAGGGTGGGGGGGGGATCTCTGGTGCAGACTTGGTCACGACTCTTCATTGAGTTTGAAAGCAACCGTCTGCAACGAATATCTGCACTCGGGAGATGGAATGTAGCATAGCCAGATGAGCCTCCAATTGTTAGAAATATAGGATGTGATTGTGATGTTGATTGTGTGTGTGTGAGAGAGAGAGAGAAATATAAAGGAGACGCTTAAACATCTGAATGGTGATTTATGAATGATGCATGCAAGGCGGGATCAGACAGCGAGGAGGGCTTATATGAATGAGAGAGAGAGAGAGAGAGAGAGAGAGAGAGATGGGCAGAGGAGGGGGGAATAAGTAAGGCGGGGAGAGGGGGATGTGCAGAGTGTCAGAGCTGAAGAAGAACCACGGTCACTATGGCAACATGCCGCCGAGCAATCGTGGCTAAAAAAAAAAAAAAAACACACAGAGGGATACAAATCTTGAGACAATCTGTGTAATTTGTGTCTGCATGGTTTTTTTTAAGCGATATGAAGGCCTTCGACCACCTGCATTAGACTTCCCTTCACTGAGGCCATTCTGTTCACCCAAACCACGTTTTACCTGACAAAACGGTCTTGTTGTGTTGTTGCTTTGCCAATAATTTTGTGTAGTTCTAGGCTATAACTTGCAAGGTAGCCTATGCAAGAAACACCCTAGCTAGCAACAGTAAACGACGTGTGCGTCTAATGCTTTAATGTTTTCCCCTGCCTAAACTTTCATTTCTTTCTTTGGTTTTACGTCTTTAGTTTCACATCTATGGTTGCTAAGCAGGACTGTTTGACAGTTTTTGACACGTCCAGCCATTCTAATAACTTTTTATCAAATTATGCTAATCATTCTTCACCGAGTCCACTAGCTATGCATTACGCGTGTGTGTGCACTCAAAAAAAACCTCAGGTGTTCGTATGGTCCTGTTTCTTGAAATTGGAAACAAATAAATTGGCATGGGCCGAGCTATTAACAATTGCAGCCAATCAACACATTGCTGCAGGAGCACGGAAAGGAGGAGTTTAATTTCATGATCCATCAAGCTCAACTAGAAACAACCTTTTTAACAATCAGAATCGCAGACTACACCTTTAACACAAGGTCCTACTGCACATGCGTTCGACACCACTGACCTGCAACTGCTGGCAAGTTTTTATTTTACCAGGCAAAACGGTAATCACTTGCTAACGGATGTGTGTGTGTGTGTGTGTATGTGTGTGTGTGCGCGCGCATAACGTGTCCCTCAGCAGTGTGTGTGTAATTAGTTCATAACACTTCCAGAGCAGATTGATGGGGAGGTCCAGTCTAGTGAATTTCCACCAGAAGGCCCCTCTGCTGACGCAAAACTCCACTAATGTCTCACACACACAGACACACACACAGGCACTTTTTACTACAAGGCAACCCCCTTCATAAACACACACTATTGCACACATTGACACATGATGCATGTATTCATGCAAGCGCACACACAAACATAAAACACATGACACACACTTCCCTCAGGGCCTTTCAGAATTAATCAAAACCAATGGGCCAAACGGACTCATGCAGCAGAAGAGAAAGTTAATTGGCGTTTGAGACTGCCTCTGGAGAACCCCACCTCCACTAATGCTACCTCCACAGATAACACAGAGTAGGTGAGGGACACTTTAGACTAAAGACTACAGGCACACTCAATCAGAGCTGACAAAGACAAACGCCAGAGGGAATTATGGATGGGACTCCAGCTAGTTAAGAAATACACACTCCAGGGTGGTATATCAAGCAAACAACTGTGTGTGAGCAGTTCCCCTCAAAATACACACACACGTCTAGTGTAATGGCTGGTGGTGTGTGGGTGGCAGTAGCATTGTTCCACTGGCCTTCGCACTGTGTCTAGTGGCCCGAGAACTGGGCCAAAGCCAATTACTGTGTGGCCCTGTGATAAGTAATGCCTTCAGAAGATAAGTCAGAGTCGGCGCAAACACAAAGACGTGAGCCGCGAAAAGGCCATTAGCCTAGAGTTAATGATCTAACCACCCCCTCTGCAGTCCTATCTACACCATCTCCCTCACTCTTATAGGACACGGAATATGAAGAACTGAGGGGTAGAGACGATTAGGCCGGGACAGGGAGGGAGACATAATAGACTTTAAAATTACTCTTTATTCTCTAACCCTAGGGCAGCAACATCAGATAATTTAGTCATAAAAAGGGTATCCTCTCAATGACGGTACATAAAGCTCGTCTGCAGCACCATATTTTCAAAAGGCTCAAGATCCTGCACACAAAGAGGAAGAGAGGTCCTGAGGGTGAGACGGCTAACACTGAAGGACGGAATCATCAGGCCGCATCACCTGGGCAACACACACACACACACACACACATCAGGTGCCCTCACGATGGGCCTGCAACACACGCCTGCAACACACACACACACATGCCATCTTAGGCAATCAGAATCAGGACACGACCTTATAATTATCTATGATGCAAGTTCTGAAGTTCTGATTCTGAACCCAAAACAACCCCAGAAATTCATGACAATATGCTGATTTTGTAAGCCATCTACAGATTTTCAACCCCAGCTTTTATAAACGAATTCTAACAAAAAAATCCTTCTCTTTTCACTGAATGGCTTTCAGATGAGAGGCTAAAGCTTTCATGGCTGCAGTCACGGTGGCCTTGGCCGGACAATCAGAGCGGGAACAAATGTCGGAGCGGAGATACGGAGGAAGCAGCCGCCACAATATCACACAAATCACACACCCACGCTGAGAGGAGACAGAAACTAATGGGATTCAATACTTATATCAGAAAATCCAATTCAGCCCACACAGGATTCATCAGTGGAAGACAGCGAGTGACGCCGAAAGATGCACCCGAGGGAGAAGGATACAAGTGGAAGAGGAGACAACCCTGTTGAATGTTCACTGAAAGGTCTCCAGTGCTTTCGTGTGTTTTCAGGAAACACTGCTTGGTTCTATTTAAATAAATGAGCAATGAGGGAGGAAGGGAACAATGGCAGCCCAGACGGCTGGGGGGGCCGGGGCGATGCATCAAAAGTATGTGTTTATGTTGTGTTTCCTCCTAAAGAGGATTCCACCCATTCACATGAGAGGAAAATAAACTTAGCTGGAGGCCATAACAACTGCTCTGGCTAAGAGGTGTTAGAAGAGCAGTGGAATCAGATATGAAACACACACACACACACACACACACACAGCTGAACCACATACAAATTCCCCAGAAAATGCACTAATTTCTGGCTGGTGCAGATGTGCGACAAAGACAAACTGACACACACACACACACACACACACACACACACACACACATACACACACACTCACACACACACACACACAAAAACACACACACAGCTCAACCACATATAAACTCCCCGCAAAATGCACTCATTTCTGGCTAGTGCAGATGTACGACAAACACACATCCACACACACTTCAGATAACAAAAACTGCATATCTTCATATCTCACAGAGAGGCTGAAAGAGTGCAGAAGGCAGGTTATGTTGTCAACAAAAGCGTCTAATCCTGTAGTAGTAACAGCATGTGTCGGAGGGAACAGAGGAGAAGGTGTTCCACAATATCCCTATTTATTTATTTATTGCAACTTCCTTCAATGTTGTTTTGCATGTTTCATGTTTACATTGAAAAAGTCAACAAATTCAATACTAATGCGGACAGCAGTGTAAGTGTATACTGAGTATGTGTAACACTGGTGTATGTGGGAGAGAAAGAAAGAGTGAAAAATAGAAGCGTGTGGTGTACGTGTGTGTTCTGAGATTGGAATGTGGGCAACTTTGGGCTGTGTGTGTGTGTGTGTGTGTGTGTGTGTGTGTGTGTGTGTGTGTGTGTGTGGAGGCGGAGTTGTGTGTCCATGCGTGCGAGTTGAGTGTGTGTCTGTGTGTGTGTGTGTGTGTGTGTGTGTGTGTGTGTGTGTGTTTGTGTTTGTGTGTATGAGGGACTGAGAGTAAAGCCTGGACATCAATAGCTCAGTGATTCTCTTTAATGTTGGGCTCTCTTCCCCGATTCAGCCAGCGACACCGAGACAGCTGGGGAACATCAGACCTGACAGGGAGCCAGGACCATAATTACACCACTGACCCTGGCTGCTCACTCAAGTCAGGGCACAGATCACACACACACACACACACACACACACCCTCTCTCTTTCTCTCCTCCACGCTCACCCACTTGACATAGCTTATGCACAAACACACACCATAAAAGCACACACACACACACACACACACACACACACACACACGACAAACCCAACATACAAACAGCATGTCCAGACAACAACTGCCATTACATAGATCCAGTGAGAGAGCACCAGAGCTCTCCATATGAACCCCATCATTCTCAGCTAGCTTACATGACATGTGGATACTATTCACATGTTATCATTAAAAAGTTAGTCTCTTTATTAAATGCATCCTATGAAATATTAGTGCTGTCAAAAGTAATGCATTTATTTTTGCCATTGTTGAAAACAATTAAAAACGCAATTAACGCAGCTGCCTGGGTTTTGTTATGATTTCTGTCAGTGCATATGTTTAGGCATCCAACGCACACCTGACACGGAGCTTAGTTGAATTCACAAATTTGCAAGTTTATTGAGCACTTCAACTTACAACTAGGCAAAGCTAATGGGCTGCACACCTCATGTTAACTACCAACCGGCTGCTCCCTCCAAAGCGTCTATAGACAGCACTATTAACTATATTAGTATACCATTCCAGTGTTTCTAATGCATGTGAAGTGTTGAGTGAGTTCAGAGAGCTGATCTACCCCCTCAGCCATCTTACCAATGCATTAAAACCGTTTGCATGCACACACGCACTCGCCCTTCGTTTTTATCATACCAATGCTGTGAGAGCAACATCTCCCACAAGAGAGACCACCTGTTTCACTGGGTCAGAGTAACCGGATGTACGTACACACACTAATTTCCAGTCAGACACATATACACACGATCACTCACACACACACATAGGCATACACACACGCAAATAAAATGAAGAGTGCTTCCTTGCAATGACACACTACAGGTCTGATTAGCGAAATCAAGTTGTGTGTCCAAGACAAAACATTTAAAAACACACACACAAACAACTCCATGATCATACTACACTATGCGAAAAGAGCGTAGAAGGAGACTGTCGCATTCAGCATACACACACACACACACACACACACACACACACACACACACACAGAAACACACAAACACACAGTCTTAAATGGGATCAACTGCTTCCGGGATATTCTAGACTTAGCAGCTGTGTGTGTGTGTGTGTGTGTGTGTGTGTGTGTGTGTGTGTGTGTGTGTGTGTGTGTGTGAGAATGTGGCTCCTGGGTGTAGGTTTGTATTTGTGTAAGAGCAGAGGGACTGGCTGGAGCTGTGGGCAGCTCACTGAATCATGGGGAATCAAGATAACAAGCTAGGAGGCCAGACCAGAGGCATCTCAAAACAACTGTGTGTGTGTGTGTATGTGTGTGTGTGTGTGTGTGTGTGTGTGTGTGTGTGTGTGTGTGTGTGTGTGAGAGAGAGAGAGAGACAGACACACACAGGAAAAGAGATGTAGAGAGAGAGAGAGTGGGAGAGCCTCGAAGGTAAAGAGACAGAGACAGACAGGTGGGGGATGAAGGCAAGTCCAACAGAATGAGAGGAACAAGAGGAATCAGGATGCAAAACAGAATGGGTAACAGGGAGGGAAAGGCAATAGAGACTTGTGCTGGCAGTTAGTATTAAGCAGACTGTTGATTGTGTGGAGTGTGTGATTGGTGTGTGTTTGTGTGTTTGTGTGTGTGTGTGTGTGTGTGTGTGTGTGTGTGAAAGGGTGAGCATGTGTTAACGAGTGTGTGTGGTTATGTGTGTATCATCAGAAAGCTCTGAACCCTGAGGCTGAAGAGGGGAGGTAGATAAAAAACAGCATCTCTCTCTCGCTCTCTCACACACACACACACACTTTCTCTCAGTCAGAGAGCATGACAGCAGGCAGTCTCAGATACATTACAATATCGCTGCACACATATTAAACACACACACACACAGGCAAGCAAGCAAAGCAAACGGAGGCTGCTCCTTGATACCATTCTGACAAAATACCCATGATGACACACACACACACACACAATTTACTTCATTGACAAATGGCTCTGGCTCTCACTGTCAGCTATTGCTCAGTCAGTCTAATGACTGCCATTTGAGCGCTCTGCTGTGCACTGCTTACATGCTGAGCAGTGACTAACAGTGTGAAAGTGAGTGTGTGTGTGTGTGTGTGTGTGTGTGTGTGTGTTTCTGTGTGTGTGTGTGTGTGTGACTAGGTCATTCCAGACAGCAGGGCTCAGTTAGTGGTCAGTGAGAGGCTGGAATCCTCCAAGCTGTCATAATCCTCCTCCTGAGTGTCCTGCTCCTACCCAGAAGTCAGGATTAGCTCCAGGATGGGGGCGAGAGGGTGGGGATCCCATTGATGGCTCTATTCTGGACACATCTTTGTTTTTGTTTTTCTTAAGACGGTAGAACTTTGTCTCTATAATGACAATCCTGACGTGTCCTGAAGTAGTTTGAGGAGCTCCGAACTAGTTAGACAGAAAGGTCCGTCTGGGGCTGATGAAGAGAGTCATCTGTCAAAACTTCAGGTCACTGCCGCTTTGGGGTGCGTGTGAATGTGTGTGTTTTTGTGTGTCTGTGTTTTTGTGTGTGTGTGTGTGTGTTTTGGGGCAAAGCCTGTCTAAAAGTGACACATTTAGATGTGATATTATGTGACATGATTGTGTCCAACCCTCCTCCTTTGCTCTCTGTCCACGCATTCACTTTTAGCCAGAGACAGAAATAAACACAATCCACACACACACACACACACACACACACACACACACACACACACACACACACACACACACACACACACACAAGCCAGCCAGCCTCCCTGCCGACGCCATGAGAGCACTCGTGTGCTAAGTGTGTACTGCTGTGAGAGGGCACATGTGTGTGTGTGGCGGTATTTTAATGGAAGCTAATTACAGGCGCGCAAATGTGTTTGTCTAGAACATTTTTGGGTCATTTGAGCATTAAAAGTATAAACACACACACTGTGTTATTAGTGTAGTAACTAGTCTCAGAGAAGAGTAATCATGATGGATGAAGGGTGTGTGTGTGTGCGTGTGCGTGAGTGTGTACAATCTCATCAATTAACCTAAAAGTGCTGAGGTGTCCATCAATGCTGTCCTCTCACACAACCTTCTCTTTTACTCACCCACATGTGCACATGCAAATTTTAATCTCACCAATAATCTCATCTATTCACACACACACACACACACACACACACACACACACACACACGACAGAGCATGAGAAAACACAAACACACTTCCCAGTTACAAACAACAAGCTGACTACTTCTCTTCTCAGAACCAGTGAGGGGGAATAAACACTGACAGAGAAACAAAAGGGGATAACATCACAACACGGTGCTGTTCAGGTGAGTCACACACACATATATCTGCTGAATGTAATATGCAAATGTACTCCAGTCATTACCCCGGTTTGCCTGTTTATTTGACTATTGGATTTGAAACCCTGCCACCTTTAAAAGCACTATCCAAAATCTGATATATTTTTGTTGATATTTTGGATACATTACTGAGTACTTTCTGCGTCCACTCATAAAGTTGAAAGTTTGAGCCCTAATTCTACCACGGAATTTCTGACTGTTTGTTTGTGTATGTATGTGTGTGTGTGTGTGTGTGTGTGTGTGTGTGTATGTGTCAGACCATTTTCCTCCATCGTCCTATTTCTCTTTCCATCCAAGTCCCTCCTTCTTTCTGGAGCAGGTCCCTTGTGAGTGAGCAAGTTGTGTGTGTGTGTGTGTGTGTGTGTGTGTGTGTGTGTGTGTGTGTGTGTGAGTGAGTGAGTGAGTGAGTGAGTGAGTGAGTGAGTGAGTGAGTGAGTGAGTGAGTGAGTGAGTGAGTGAGTGAGTGAGTGAGTGAGTGAGTGAGTGAGTGAGTGAGTGAGTGAGTGAGTGAGTGAGTGAGTGAGTGAGTGAGTGAGTGAGTGAGTGAGTGAGTGAGTGAGTGAGTGAGTGAGTGAGTGAGTGAGTGAGTGAGTGAGTGAGTGAGTGAGTGAGTGAGTGTCAGTCTTTTTACACAGCGCATTCAAGGCAGGAATATCGAGCATTCATTCTGCCGTGCAGTTTTGTGTTAAAGGTACAGAGACATAATGGGAGGTCATTGTTTTCTCGTCTCAGAGCCGGCAGCAGAGGTAGTCACAGAGCCGGAACGACGTCTGTGTGAAATCGTCAGCCAATATGACAGAATAGGGTTGTGACGCAGCCTCTCAGCTAACCAAAGTGAAGCAATACTACTGTGTAGTCAGAACATGCCAATCTGACATGATGCACAGCAGCTTTACTTGGGTCGGCACGTATAAATGTACACGGCTTGCAAGAGCCCACGACACCAAGATCACCAGTCATTGTTTTTGAAAGTAAAAAAGTTGTTTGTTTACAAAGCGTATATGTTATGGCACACTCAAGTTATTGCGCATATTCGGAATGTCCAACATGATATTTGAGAAGATGGCAACGATGGAGAAAAAAAAAATTCTTCGTCACATTCACTGCACACACAGAGGACAAACATGCACTGAGAGACTGAGCTACCTGAATCTCTCTCTCACAAACACACACAGTGAGTATAGATCCGACAGAGCTGGGAAGAGCACCCTTGTAATCCTAGAAAGCCTACGAAGGCTCAGACGTCTAAAAGAGGCCATACAGTGTGACTGTCTCCAGTCCATAGCTGAAGGAGCCACGATGATGATTCATTGAACACACACACACCAGGAGCCAGGCTCAGGTCTCAGATGCACACTCTCATGCCACACACACACACACACACACACACACACCCCTCTCTCCTTCTCCCTCTCACACACACACACAGACACACACCTCTCCCTCTCTCACTCACTCACACACACACACACACACACTCTCACACACCCTCACACACCCTCACACACCGCTTCTACATCTCTTTCTCTCAAACAATAGCCATAGACTCAAATAGGCACACACTTCCAAATAAAACACCAAAAACAAAACACAAACAAGTACACATTCATGTATTCACACACAGCCTCACTTAAAAACTCATAAACACACAGACTCCAATAGAAACCACACACACCACACACAGACCAACCAAGAAGCGGAGAAGCTGTGGGGAGCTGAACGGCAGTGGAGTGGAGTGTGTTTAGTTGGGCCATATTGCCAGTGAAGCGGGGAGAGTGTGTGACACAGTAGGGTCTTGCCTGCGTAATGACATCAAAACAAACTAGAGCCAATCAATTCACAATAACCTGGCGCATTAGCCAGCAGGTGTGCTGCATCTGAGGTGGCACACACACACACACAAACACATACACACACTCACACTCACACACGTGTAGTCACGAGCAGGCAGATGTAAACTCTACTCTACAGTACACACTCATACCTAACCCTACACTACTTCACCTCTAATGCTGAACTGCATTGATTACCTCCAGCTAGAGGTCAGAGGTGTTGGTATCCGTCGACCACATTCTTCCCCGCCAGTAACTACATTTGACCCCAGGACATTGTGAACAAGCAGGTGAAGTCTGTCGACGAAGCTATGAGTGTGTGCTTGTGTGTGCGTACGAGTGGTGGTATAAGTGTTTGTGTGCGTCTTCCGTTGAAAGCGGTGAGAAATAAAACAAAAGAGAAAGTGTGTGGTTGTGTGTGTGTGTGTGTGTGTGTTGCCAGGTTCTTCAGAATTGTGTACGTGTTCCCATACACCTGCTGCCCCTTCAGGTTGAATAAACAAGGAAGAAAAATATATGCCAAGTGGATGAGGAGTGGGGGAGTGTGTTAATAAAAAGACTCCTAACCTTTTAGTAGAGTGAGGACAAACATGCAGTTTCCATGACTACACCACGTGCTCTTGCTGAAACACACATGTACAAACGTTCCACACACATACACACACGTACACACACACACACTCATGACTTGCTCACTGAGTGTGGGAGGAGGCTGTGTGTGTGTGTGTGTGTGTGTGTGTGTGTGTGTGTGTGTGTGTGTGTGTGTGTGTGTGTGTGTGTGTGTGTGTGTTTGTTGGCCTGTATAATCCTGCCATGTACTTCTCTCAATGCTGCACATTAACTCAGCACTCGTGCCACAGGCCACCCTGTAATCCACAAGAGGGCTTTAATGCTTGGCTTATCATATGTGCGGACACACACATACACTCATACCATCTCTCGCTTGCACTCCCCCTCTCATAACTGTGATCTCTAAACAGTCAGAAAAATATACATGCAACAGAAAATAAAAACCGCACACACACACACAGTACACACACCACACACCCCACACACACACACACACACACACACACACACACACACACACACACCACACAGACACACACAGACACACACAAGAAAATAATCTAGTAAGAGTAAGAGGAAATCAGAAAAGGCCAGATGAAATCCCATCCCTTATCTCTGCTGCCCTGAACGCTCTCGAGACGATCCCACTGAGGGGGCGAGACTGTCACCAACAAGTCTCCCTAAGGGGGGGGGAGGTAAACTCTGTGTTTGTGTGTGTGTGTGTGTGTGTGTGTGTGTGTGTGTGTGTGTGTGTGTGTGTGTGTGTGTGTGTGTGTGTGTATATGATTGTGTCTGTAGATGTGTACATGCTTAAGTTCTTGCATGTCTATGGATTTGCACAAGAGTATGTAGATACGAGTATGCGAGTGAACTATCTGCATGACATTAATTGGGGCTAAATTAAGTCCATATCAGTCTTGTGTGTGTGTGTGTGGGGGGGTGTGCACGTACATACACAAAAAGTGTATACATAGTCATGGTCAAAAATATGACCCATGTCCTCTGACAGAGACCCAGCTCTCTGACACTGGGCCCTACATTGCGCTCAAAAATTATTTGGTAGTCCTCAGATTTCATGATGCCATGCACACAGTCAAGCAATATAAATCAACATGTGAATAACAAAACTTTTGTAATTGCAACAATTTTCTGGGAGAAGTGGTACAATATCTGACCGAAGTGCAGGGGTGCCAATATTTTTGTCCATGACTGTGTATGTGCGTATATGTATGCTGGTGAACTGGTATATCTGTGAGGAAAGGCGCTATGCCCAGCTAAGCTACTTCACAGCAGGTCTTGAACGTAACCAGCCCAGACTAGTCACAGTTCAGTCAGCGGCCCAAATCTGTTCTCCATCCAGTGTCTATATTGCACTGTGGGGGAGAGGGGCAAGACACCGAAAGGGAGAGATAAGTGAACACCCTCAGAGCCAGAGGCAGCAGCCAGAGAGGGCATCAGGTAGAGTGTGTGCGTGTGTGTGTACATGTAAGTAAAGAAATAAAGTTGGGAGGACATCAGAGAGAGTCTGTGTATGTGTGTGCCGGTGTATGCGTGTTTCTGTGTGTGCATACTCAAGTGTGTATGTGTAAGTATAGAGGTGAGGGCATCAGAAAGAGTGTGTCCGATTGTGTGTGTGTGTGTATGTGTGTTTCTCTGTGTGTGTGTGTGTGTGTGTGTATGTATGTGTGTGTGAGAGTGTGTGCGCACTGGAGTTTGTATGTGTAAGTAAACAGGTTAAGAGGGGCAGTGGCACAGAGGGCATCAGGTATCCCAGCTGACTAGAGGTAGCTCTGAGAGTGTGTGTGTGTGTGTGTGTGTGTGTGTGTGTGTGTGTGTGGTCAGATCAGGGGTGGCGGGCACAGAGGGCATCAAGTATCCCGTCTGGCTGTGCCACCCCCCCAACTGGCCCTCGATGCTGAATAATTGATGACTCGGCGCTTGTCAGTGTTTTAGACAACCTCAAAAGGAGACCTCACAGGGCCCAGGGAAAAAGGCATATCAAAGGCCTCAGGCTCCTCTGGCTACCGTCACAAGCAAGCCAGATGGAGAGCACACACACACACACACACACACACACCACACACACACACACACACACACACACACACACACACACCTCATGCCCTGTTGAGCGAATCGAAACAAAAAGGCCATTACCCACATTAGGGCATTTACTAATCAAATTTACCCAAATGGAAAAAGCATTAGAGCTCCGGCCAATGGGGTAACTGCCCGTGCACAAAAACGAATGCGCACACACACACACACACACACACACAGACACACACACACACACACACGACTGCAAAATCTACACTACTTTAGATATTAAGTTTCTTTTTATCTGTATTTTAAAATAAAATAGCTTCGTAACATTGTGTTTGCTTAGAGATTTCGAACCTGGATTCACAACTTCTATCAATCTTTTACATTTGTTTGCCTTTTTCAAAATCACAGTCAAATCACAGTATGGTGGTTGGGGTAAGGACACATAAATCAGTATGTGCATGAATTAAGCATCCCACTCTCAAGTATGGATGATACTACCAGAGTTTCACTTTGAAATAAAGAGGGCACTTGCACAGTACATTGGGGTCTGTGAGTTGAACTGCCAAAACCATCTCCTCTGCATTATTTAACAGCAAACAAAAACGGTTCCCTAGTATGGATTAACCCTAATCAAATATTTATGCCAGTTTACTGTCACTGAATCAGTGTACTGAAATCTTAGCGCCGGTTGCTCAAGGTTTGTGTGACAAATTGTGTGAGTGTGATTTTAAACTCCTATTCTTTTGGATTCTCTGAAATTCTTTTCTGCAACTCCTCATATAGATGCAAGATGCAATGAAACAAGACAATCCCAAACACACGCATACACTTAAAACAGACAAACACACACACACACACTTAAAACAGACAAACACACAAATATGTACTCAAACAAACACACACACACGACCACCAATTTGCACTGAAACAAAAAACATACACTAACACACACACACACACACAAAGATGCACTCAAACCAAGACACGCAGACACACACGCAGACACACACGCAGACACACACACACTTTGTTAAAACTACACTGGGGCCTGGCCCTGATTTGGTGCGGTACTGGTCCAGTGGATCCATACAATAAAGCATGCTCTGGGCAAAGCATGAAACCTGTGCCAAAAGTATGCCCTGCTGTTGGCATAGTAACTGATCTGTGTGTGTTCACATGAAGCAGCCAGTTCCTCGTGAAAAGAGAGCAGTAATGGGTCTTCTATCTCACAAACACAAGTGTGTGGTGTGTGTGTGTATACACGTGTCAACAATTCATGCAAGCTGTCTGTTTAATATTCCCCATTTGTCAACAATGGGAACAAAAAGCCTTTCACAAGTAAAAACATGAGTACTCATTTGAATTTATACACAAATCTACGAGTAATCCCATCACTTCATCCGGGCTCCCATTTGTTGCCATGTCGTTCAGAGAATACCATGACAACGAAATCAAGGGGTCTGCCAGATATGCTTGAGTACAGAAACCAATGCATGAATTTATCATGAAGCTTGTTTATGCCAGGAGCTTGACACATATTACTAATTTAAAGCAAGAGCATAGTTGTGTCCAGACTACTCCCCCCCCCTGGAGAAAACAAAGCACGTCGTATGAGCATAGACTGGCTGCCTCATAACGGTCACGGCCATGGCAAAATAAACACTCCTCTCCTCCGCTCCAATGGCAAATGGTGCCACAGCATACAGGGACTCAAACGTCATCTCATAGTCACAGTCCAATAAGACTTGCCGACAAAGAAAAACAACAGGAAAAAAGAGCCGCAACAAGAAGGACACAATCACACATGTGTGACACACACTTCCCTGTTCTGGAAAAGGAAAACGTCAGGAAGCATAACCTAGTGTGTGCATATGTGTTTTTCCTTCCTCCCTCTCTGATGAGCAGGGAGGACCTCTACTAGGGGTGTAAATCACACCCATCATGGCGATTCGATTCAGTATCGATTTCCTGACCCAACGATTTGATTATTTTCGATACTCATGAATACACCACGATTCGATTCGATTCATTTGTTCTTTTTTTTACCTTACAGGCTAGACAATGTTTCAGATTTGAAATAAATCAATGAAAGCTGTTATATCGTTATGCATTTTATTTGAGAAACAACAGCCAATAACAGAAGTAGAAAAGTTGTACTCCACCTAGGCCTATGACAACCTCATTCACTGAAAAATAATAATGCCCCTGTTATAGATTCTGAAAGGCCTTGCATCAAAAAGTACTGTACAAAGTACAAAGTGTTAAGTAACAAAAATAGGCCTATACCACATTCACTATAGAATAACAATACTCAACAAAATCAGTGCAAAAGTGCACTAGCAGCAAACGGTAACAAAAAATAGGCCTGTAGTTAATTCAATTTAAAATAACAATGCTCCACAAAATCAGTGCAATGAGTGCAAATGTGCACTAGTAGCAGCAAATGGTAACAAAAAAATACCCCTGTAGGCCTACTTCATTCAATATAAAATATAAATACTCATCAAAGTGCACGTGCAACAAAAAAAAAATAATAATAATTAAACTATACTCTTGCGGACGTGTCGATGCATCGTATCGTCGGCTGTTGGATCGATGCATCGATGCAAAACGATTCTTTTTTCCACCCCTAACCTCTACCACATATCTAAGAAAGAGGCAGAAATCATGCATCCATTGGCAGATCTGCAGGCGTTATTGACAGGGAAACGTCTCATTTCCAGTCTGGCAGCACAGCAGAAAGGCCTTTAGTCACTGATCACTGCCACAGCGGCGGCTAATAGCTGCTCCAAATTAACTCCCATCAGGCTTCACACCCTTACCAGGAAATCTGTGCTGCTAAAAGATGGAGACGCCAACGGCACCTCTAGTCACGGTGCCTGGAAGTGTGTGTGTGTGTGTGTGTGTGTGTGTGCGTGAGTGTGTGTAATTATAAGTGGTTGTATGCATACATTATTGCCAATGGGGCTCTCAGTGCTTATTGTTCCTGAAGGGCGTTGGTGTCACTGAACATTAACCAACAGCAGTCTGGGCAACAGGTTGAAAGGAAACTGCCTGACTTTAGTAGGAGGGTAAGAACCAAAGGACCTTGCCTCAAGTGTATCTGCAGGCCTAATGCAATGGGAACATATTCTAACATGAGGTATTTCGAGATGAGTAACATCTGTGTGTGTGTGTGTGTGTGTGTGTGTGGTCTGTGAAAGCCAATAGTTTCTCACTCAAACAGCCC
>NC_137911.1:16060090-16085090 GCF_963457725.1 Sprattus sprattus
CATAACCTTAACCTAAACATTACCTTGAGTTTTTCAAACACGAGATAAAACTCTTTCTTCCCCTCATATTGTAAACACAAGACAAATACCTCAGCCTTGCTTAGGCCTACTCTGCTACATTCTGCGCCCGTGCCATAATCTCGGATTGATAGATGACCGTTATGAAAAGGGCAAAATACTATTAGCCCCCTGGGCAGCCATGTAAAGGATGAATACGGCCACACAGCTTTCTCATTGCCGTTTAGATTTATACACTCAGCCAAAAAAGATGGCCTGACCTTTCCACTGCAAATGCTAAGCTAACGTCCATTGAGTCGCCCTTATTCAGAATTTGAAAAGACAGGAGCTCATTCACTGTGTTTGGCCTACTTCAGAAAAAGCAGCTCCATTCATTCTGTTTTGTTGGAGTTAACTCCAAACTCTATAGACTTGTCCTTGGCATGTCCCTCACTCCGAAGCAGTTCAAAAAAGAAAAACACAGAATGCAAGAAAATTAAGTGTGTGTGTGTGTCCCCTTTGGTTAAGAATATACAGTGTTGTCTCATACAGAAACAACCTCTATGGACTGTTGCATAATCTCTCCTTTCATTTATCGCACAGCAAGACACATCCTCT
Organism: Sprattus sprattus; assembly: GCF_963457725.1. Classification (NCBI taxonomy): domain Eukaryota; kingdom Metazoa; phylum Chordata; class Actinopteri; order Clupeiformes; family Clupeidae; genus Sprattus; species Sprattus sprattus. The sequence continues at coordinate 16,060,706 of NC_137911.1, forward strand.
GCAGAGACTAGCGGAGTTTGGTATTCTCAAAGGAAGGCCTCACAATGCTAGCATCACACAGACAGTGTTAATTACTAAACAACATAGCTCCCAGCTCCTCTGGGAAATGCACTCTGGGAGCGACTTTTTTTTCACCCTGTCTTTTTACATGACTGTAGGTTAGAGGGTGTGTGTATGGGAGTGTCTGGTATGCCATTAATGCGGGTGCACAAACACAGTAAGCTATCTGTCGTGTGTGTTCTGAAGTTTTCTAGGCTAATACCTGCTGCTGGAGCACACAGATTCTGTGGATCAAAGCCAGACAACCTGATGTCGCTTTCTTGGAATCTGTCAGGACATTTACTGGAGCTCCACGGGTGAGGTAAGCATGTGAGAATGAGTGTTTGTGTGTGTGTGTGCGTGCGGTGAGATTGGAGGAGACTGCTTAAAGGAGACAGACAGACGGAGAAGAAGAGCTAGAACATGGGTGACACGACACTGGAGAGAGGAAGGACAGATAAACATACACAGACAGACAGATAAACATACACAGACAGACAGACAGACAGACAGAGAGAGAGAGAGAGAGAGAGAGAGAGAGAGAGAGAGAGAGACTCCATCAATACGAAGAGACCTTAGCTGCAGCCTCTCTCATTTAAAAACACGGGTGATCAGTCAGTCTAAGCCCGGGAGGAAATAGCCATCCGGTCATCCGTCACCTGATACAGCCGGAGCTGGGCACAGCCTGTGGTGTGTGTCGCCAGCTCAGGTGTGTGTTTACACACACACTTCAGTCAGACATCTGTTAAAGCAAATGTGACTGGAATGCCTACAGCTTCCACTACAGTTAGTAGGGAACTACACTGGAGTCTGACAAACGACTCCCGTCATCAGCTGACAAAGAGGAACTCTTGCTCCCAGCAAAATGATAAACAGCGACAAGCTTGCAAAGAGCATTCTGCCCCACAAGGGTTCTGCAAACCACCCTTTACCTTGTATGCAGAATCCTGAAATCAAGCCGGCGTCAACATTTTTGTATATCTTTTTCAGGTAAAAACCTGCATTTGCCCCAGACGTTCTTCAGAATGCAGGACTGCCTGTCCACACGGAACAAAGCACAAGGTCACACTATATGGCAGGAGGGATATTGAATGTTTTGTACATTTGGACATGTTTGTCCAGGATTTAATTTAGAGTGTTTGAAGTGGATCATTGTTAACCAGGGGGTAAAAAAAAAACACCTATAGGGAGTCCTTTTTCCTTCATGTTGGAATTTGCACCCATTAGTTAAGTTGCCGTTTCCAGGGGATGCTTTTTCAAATAACGGCCAACAAAGAGGCTGCACAGATGCCCCCTTAAGTGCAATTGCAGTGTTTGGACCCCAAAGATGTATATAAGAACCTGAAGACTCAGCGTATCTACAGAGCTTGCAGGTGTGTTTTTATTTTTTATATGTTTATTATTTATGAGGCTAGCTAACAACGCTCAGACCTACAGGACCCTATTCTGGAACATACAGTTGCATGTTGGAGCATATTCTTTAACATACTAGATTATACTGTACTCTGTTGCTCTCTTGTGGGGTGAAATGCTAATAAACTGCTCTTCAAAAAGAACAGCAGGTGGTATCACAACAGGAGGACACCATCATCAACATCTACAAAACTGCAGAGACAGACAAAAGTGCACAGCCATCCTGTGATTCCTATCCATGCACATAAGCAGACAGGAACAAGAATGCATGTTAGGCTGGCACTCTGTAAAATCTACCATTAGCAAACAAAACTCCCGTTTGACATCCACAGCAAAGCGTGAATATAGAGTGGGAGCAGATGGGCCACTGAAATCTGGCGGATGTGCTGAGTAGGTTACTAAGGCATGTAATTAGTCTAGAAAAAAATGTCTTCAATTGGTAGTATGGCACAGGAGGAGAAATAGTCAAACCCAACCTAATGTGTCATGGGTTACAAGAGCTCAGACTGCCTGTGTGTTGTATAGCTCCTCACCACACTGATAGAAATACAGACCCACACACCGAATGAGAGAGAGAGAGAGAGAGAGCAAAGAGCAAACACTGTCTGAAATGTGAAAGGCGACCCCCCGACGCGCATGGAAGGGACATTATAAAAATTGATTTTGCAGCGCGACGGTTTTAATTACCCTCCACTGGGAGAGCGGGATACACAGCTGAATGAGTGAAAGAGCCGGCACTGCCTGCAAAGTGAGACGAATGAGATGTCATCATAAACGGTGCATTCCCCCAATGGACAGGTAACCATTTCATCGAAACATAAAACAAAACAAAAACTTAAATATTTAAAGTCTGACTATTGTTACTTTAATGAGCACAGGCGGACATCAGACAGCTTCAGCCTTGAGCACATGAATATCTTCAGGCTCTGTTGTTTTAAAATAAGAATGGAGTAGAGCCGACACCTGAGCCCATTCAAAAAGGACCTGTCTTGACACTTCCTAGGATTTAAAAGGAATTATCGTTGGCCTTGAAAAAGTCTGTTTGCATTCTGTCACCATGAATAATGAACTGAACGGCTTTCAGGTGTAGTCTTAAAAGGTAATTGTTTTAATATTAGCACAAACGCTAAGGTGATTCAACCATTAACTACAGTCAATTGTGGCCGCCACCTCCGCATTTCTCTGAAGTGCCCCGCGCTATCTGAACGAGTCGAATGAACGATGTAGGCTCGGAAATGTGCCAATGCCATCAAACCTCTTTCTTAACTCACTGTTTGAATAGCCAAGTGTGTTGTTTATAAACGTGCAACTGTGCGTACAAAGGCATACGGTCATGATATATAAAGTGTGTAAACAACTTAATCTGTGCTAACCAAGGTGTCTTACAAGTTTAAACAGGCTAGATTCAGGTGACCAACACCTCTGACCTTACCTCCGTGTCGAGCTGGACAAGCTCCATTTTGGGCCAGGGTTCCGCAAGTTGTGCGAGAGGCATTTTGTATGTACTTCGGTCCTCTCACTCTTTGAAAAAAATATCTTCGAGTTGGTTTCCAACCGTTTTTGAGACGGTCTACAGAGATAGCTTTCTTTCCTCGTCGCTGGCGGTTCGCTGGTTAAATCGCTGTCTTCAAACTCCACTACGCCGACAGAACGCGCATATTCACACAGGAGACGTTTACAAATAATTAAAAAAATAATACTGCTCTACAATGACGTCGATGCTTTCTCTACCCGTGCAGAGGTAAATGTTGGTCCTGCAAGAGAGAGCCAAATACTGATTTGTCAATTCGCAGATGAGAAGGAAGGGAGGGTTCTCTCACAGGTTAAGACAGGTTAAGACGCAAAAATGCAGGCGGAAAATTGAATAGACTGAGCGCAACTGCAGCCGAGGTCTCGGTTACCGTAAAAGGTCAGCGTGCAGCTTTTGTTCTCTCTCTGGAAACTGATTTTCCAGTAATCCTTGTAGTGTGTGCACTTGTTCTTCAAATTCGCCCGACTTTGGCGACGGCGTCTCTCCCCGAAAGAATGCGTGAAAGGGCGACCCTGTCCCGTCAGCTTGTTCCTCTCCGGAATCGAGAGTGCTGTCTTGTACGTGTAGCGTAAAGGCGCGTTGACTCGAGCTGTCATTGGCAGCCTGCGAACGAGCGTTGGCCAGCCCCCATCTGCGCTCTTACTGAGATTTGACTTGACGTCCTCCGCTGGCTGTCCGCCGCAACTGCAACTTTGCAACTGAGGCTGAGCCTCAGTGATGACATATATAAGATGTAAAGATTTAAACATTTTCATTCATTACCATTACATTGCTCTTCATTATTTACTATCATTTATTCTTCCGTTCCTACAGTGATTCTCTCACTCGTGCTGTACTGCTCTTTGTAATTCACACACATTACGGCTGATATTTATATAACAATCCCCAGCACCCTGCCTGTGTTAGTTACCACGGGCAACAAGGGGCAGTTGGCCAACTATATCTCGCCGGAGATGGAGAATTAAAAGCAATTCAAAGGGGCCTACCTTTGAACAGATTTTTTATTTTATTTTTTAAATGAAAAAACAATGTCAAAGCACTTTAACAGCTTCCTTGATCAAGAGTGTGAAATCAATTATTTTTTCACACATACACAACCATCTTTAAATAAACCTCCATTACACACAAAACATACTAATCTAATAATAATAACATAATCCAGACCTGTTAAATGCCAATACTGTGGTATAGTTTTTAGTGACTGAATAATGTTATGTTATAATTACAACATCAGTGTTGGCAAAGAGTCTCCCTGTAGGGTCTGCCCTTCCCAAAAGAGGCGGTTCGATGCCAAGACGGATGACTTATTGATCAGACACACCCTATTGCTAAAATTCTGTTTAATTTCCCCGCCAGCATTCCTGAAGCTGTCTCCACTTGAAGCCATGGTCTATTCTAATGTCTGTAGCGCATTGCAGTTTGTACAGCCATATCATAGTGCCTCTCAGATCTTTACAGACAGTCAGTTTAAGGGAAATGATATAGAGCATCACTGTAACTCTGTAACATGCATGGTCTCTACGGTTATCTACGGTAACCAATGTATTTGAAATAAGTAAATAAATAAATAAAACTGAAAATAGGGGTTTTATGCATATAAAAATTGACTTGTGTACTATAAACATGAACTCCATCAGTAAGATAAGTGTTTACAGATGGAAAAGTCTTACACAACATTGTTGTGTGACAGAATAAATGATTCTGATAGAGCCTCCATGACAGAAACTGGAAACTGCATCTATCCACTGATAAAAGGAGTTTACATCAATGCACAGACCCCTCAGCACCCCATGCACAGGAAAGCAATACCTGCCTAAGGGTCTGTGGATTAGGCTTATATGTGTCTGTGTACACGTGTGTGTGTGTCCTTGTTATGGGGGAATCAAAAATGGCACTGGCCGTGACTTGATGAGCTACACCACTCAATGGCCTCGAAGGATTCGAGGGTAATTACGCCACCTAGGGGAGAGAAATTAATCATTCACTGTGGGTAACATTCCTGTCTGTCCGCTCTTTCTCTCTCTCTTCCTCTCCCCCTTCTCTCTCTATCTCTTCTTCTCCTCTTCTCTCTCTCCCTCCCATGCCCCATCTCACTCTTTCCCCCTCGCTCTCTCTTCCTCTCTCACTCCCTCTCCTACTCCCTCTCTCTCCAACTCCATTCCTCTCTTCCTTCCTCTTCTCTCTGTACCTCCCTCCCTCTAGCACCCTCTCTTCCTCACTCCTTCTCCCTCTCTCAATCCCTCTTTCTCTACATCTCTCAGCTCAGAGGAATGTGTGCTTTATCGTGAGTGATTAGTTAGAGTCAGAGTAAATGCTGCAGCTACAATACACAATACAAATCCATGCACACATACACACACACACTAACTCGCATATACATGCATCCACGTGTAAAAAACACACACTCACACACATGCGTGCACCTGCTTACACACACACATGTACATATACACACACACGCATACACACAAACACATGCACACACGCACACACACACACACACACAAAATGCAGACATGCATAAACGTGCACACACAGACACACTGCATAATTATCAACAGTCTATTAGACTAAATGAAAAAATACGCACTGAATACAAGCCTGTTTGATTCACAAGGGACTGTCATATGCTTGTTCCTTTTAAGTCTTTTAGAATAACATCCTGATGTACAGTGACATTTATTTTCTTTACAAAGGGATTTCTGTAAGCCGTGGGCATGGAGGCAAAGCTGACTATGTGTAAGTAAAGCTTCCATGTGTAAGGATGCCTAACATAAAGGCAAACACAGAACTGACAGATCATGCTGCTTGTGTGAGTATGGCAGCATAACACCAGGCAGACTAGTGATTCCTCAGCGAGGTCAATGATGAAGACGTCACACACACACACAGAAACACACACACACCCACACACACACACACACACACATACACACAAACACACATCAGCCCTGCAGGCACCAGCTTCCCAGTGCCTTTTCATAATCAGCGCTGCAGTCAAAGTGAAGCGATCTTTACAGTGGCAGGATTGCCTGCCTGCAGCCCATCCACAGTATGTGGGGTTTACTTCAGTGTGAGAGGGATGAGTGATGTCAGAGAGCTCGGCACAGCTGCACAGTGGGGGCTTTCCTTTATTGACAACCTGGGGGGTGGTGGGGTGGGGGAAGGGGGCGTAGGGATGTCCCTTCACTCATGGCTGCACCAAAGGATCATGGGAGAATGACTCAGATCCAGGCGAAATGAGGTAGTGCAAAGCAAGGTCTTCCCCCACACGTCATTTATTGGGTTATTAGCTGGGAGGATGGGGCCACTGGAGAGAGTGGGGGAGGAGGCAACAGGGAGAGGTGTGGGGGCTGCCTGAGCCTTCGACTGGCACAGACACACACAAACACGCACACACACTCACACACACACACACACACACACACATACATACACACACACAAACACATATACACACACGCACAGACACACACACACCACACACAAACACAAACCCACACACACCACATACAGTACATATACACGTATGCGTGCACCAAGATGAGAGATGGCTGGACTGGCAAACGAAATGGTAGTTTTGAGTCACAGAGCAGCGGCCTGACAAATACACAGAGCAGGGGCGAGCTGACATTATAATTTAACTTCACTTTCAAATTTGTTGGAGCTTTAGAGAGACACAATAACACACACACACACACACACACACACACACACGCATACACAAACAGAGAGTTAACACTGGGAGAGGTAGAGGGAGAGAAAGATAAAGAGAGAGGTGGAAAACAAGAGAAAGGGAGATTTACAATCCCAGCCCGCTGAGGGTACCTGCACTCTTGGCCAGTGTAATTTTTAATCAATCATCACTGGATCAGGGTTATAAAATATGTCAGTTGACCTGGCGCTACCCTGGAATCTCCCAGCAGCTCAGGTCAGGCTCCCTGGCTGGCTGGCTGGCTGGCTGCCTCTTATGGGAAGAGAGGGATAAGTATAAAACTCACTATCATACACAATTTATTTTTTTCCATTATGGGGTGTGTGTTGCTACATATTTTTGCTCAGGCATGGCAGGTTGTTGGCTGAAATGATACAGGCTGCACTTTATTTATAGATGGGAGTAGCACCTTCATTTTTCCATTTAGTTTGACTGTACAGCCCTTGGAAAGGAGGGATCAGAGGTCTGGCAGGCTAAACGAGGCATTTGTCTGCTGATTCAACACAGCCAACAGAGCACTTCAGCCGCACTGATTCAACCGACCACTGATAAATAAAGAGAGATACGTTATGACAGGGATTTTCGAAACACCATACTCCGGAGGAAGCACAAGCGTGTCTGGTGTGAATGCCAGAAAAATCCACACGGGCATTAAGAGCTTTGCGCAGTCTTGAGGAGCACATGCACACTCCATCTCCTAAGGGATGAATGTGAACAAACAAATAAACAACGCTGTCAAGCACGGATCCCAAACAAACACTGATCCCAGAACATCAACAGAATCCACAGCTTTCGCAAAATGCACAAACAACTAAAATGCAAAACAATCTTCCTTTCTGATTCATTGTGACGTTTTCAGCACATCTAAAGGCAACACCTGCTAACAGACTCTGCAGGACAGAATCAGCTCATATGCTGTACGTGTGTGTGTGTGTGTATGTGTATGTGTGTGTGTGTGTGTGTGTGTGTGTGTGTGTGTGTGTGTGTGTGTGGTATATTTTCAATGCAGTTCCAGGCTTGTGATGCACCTCCACCAAGAGGGAGAATAATGAGCTGCTCAACGACGGTGAAAGAGCAATTAGCCTGCCAACATGGCCTCTATTGAGGTTATTAACGAAGAATGTGACACAGAAGGATGCCCCCCACAAATCAGAGATAACATCTTACATCTCGAACAAAGCCAAGCAGGCAAAGTCATATAAAGCAAATCAGCAGCTATCTCTGAAACGGTTCAGCCCCGACCCAAACAGGACAGGAACCCAAACAGGCAGCTAAATCTGGAGTAGATCCGAATGTGAGCAGGGCCCAGTCCCGGATGGCAGAAAATGCTGGAGAATGTGTGGTACACCGTTTCAATTATTATTTATGATTACTACTATATATTTCCATAAACATTATTATATATTTATCTGAGAAATGTAGCTGTTGTGTTCCATGGAATAGTGATTTTACAGTTCACATGAAATGTAAATCTCTGGCATACAGTGGGTTAAAGTATACATTTTATTCCAATCAGAAAACAACAGAAACACTGACAGCAAGGCATGCAGGATGGTGTTAAAAATGGATAGGACCAAATCTGGGACGAAACGTGTCCACGTGTACTGCTAATTTGGAGAGAACTCACATGGTTGGGCAGACATTTTGCAATCTGACAGACAAGCTGTGAGGATTACAGAGTTAATCACGGCTACTCAGGATGCTTCAGTGTGTATTCCCAAAATGACTCCTCTATGCACACACACACACACACACACACACACACACACACACACACACACACACACACACACACACACACACACACACACACACACACACACACACAATGAGTCAGAGGAAATATGCAATCTGCACCACATACGTATACACACACTTACACACATACAAAGAGAGAATCTGCAATTGAAACCAGGCACACACACACACACTGGAGTCTTGCTTCAAGCTCTGTGCATTTCCTTGCACAAACTGCGTGTTCAGACATGATGTATGGTATGGTAAGCATTCTGCCTGAATGGAGGCAGGGTGCATCATAGACAGCACACGTGTAATAAGAGTGGAGAGAGCTCAGGCTAGCAATACTGCAAACTCATACACCAAATACTCAGGAAGACTTCAGTGTCAGAGAGCACAAAGGGTCACAGGATTGCAGGATGTCGTGCTCACTGTTAGCAAAATAATATGTTGAGTTGCTACCTCAGATAAGGCTGAGGCTAAGTATTTTGCCTGAGAGGGCTAGAGGCTATGTAGGAGCTAAGTGGAGACAGAGGCACTGGTTGTGTATGTGGCTTGACTTCACAGTCCCATGAGCACACATATTTCATGTCCATGCAAGGCTTCGGTGTGACAGCAATATGCAATGCATTGTATTACATGCTATTGTATGCCAGATATAATATTCTACTATATCTCTGCAGTGTTGACTGTACAGAGTGTCATCCTGGCTCTATTATGCTGGCTGCTGCCTCATCTGCATTACTCTGGGGCCATTAAAGGGTAGACAGTACACGCCCTTTATATAACGTGTACGAGATCCGTTTCAGTTTTATCGAGAGGCAATGAACACCAGGGGACGCTAGATCCAATCAGGGACCTCCCTGGGCTGGCCTTCCAATTAGGGCTGAACGATTTGTGAAAATAATCGAATTGCGATTTCCCCCCAAAATATTGCGATTGCAATTCGATATGCGATTTTTTTTCATTTTATCCTCTTTTTTTTCAACAAAACGTACTGAATGATTTAAATATGACCAGCACAATGTGAGATACATTTAGTGTAAAATATTCTTTCCCACATTTTACATTTTTATTGAACTGCTCATTACAGAAACAAATCAGTGGCTTTGCCACTGTGCATTTAAGTAATTGAAACAAAGTCAAGTATAAACACAATGTTTGCACTTTTTAAAGTGGCCTTATGCAGAAATTGTACTTCAGGGTTAGGATAAGCAGTTTTACCTTAAAATAACAGCTTTGAAAAAATTGGGGCGCTACAATGACTTTTAATATGGAGAATCGCATCTGTACCATTGCCATACCAGGGTCCGTAGGCAAATTACTGCATTATGTAGGTGTGCCTGAAGCCGCCCGGTTTTTACTGTCTGCCAGCAAAACTAGTAAGTAGCTTATTTGCCATCTTGTGTTGCACTTGCTGGATGTTTGATTGTGTTAGGACAATTGTTGACTAACTAGTTGGTCATAGTGTCAAAGTAAGCACATTTCAAGAGATTTCGCTAGTTTGAGCCACTAGCATCTCGTCAGCGATTAGCAATGGATCCGTTATGCTGTTTTAATCACTGTGTGCAACATTTTACATCTTAAAAAAAATAAATACTTTTTTTTTTACACCACGTTGTAATTGCGGACGTTGCAGTTAGAAAATCACCTTTTACCATAACGTGATTCGCAAATGCGATTAATCGTTTAGCCCTACTTCCAATACACTCAGTTTGTGGCTGAGTGGCAGTAACGCTGTGGCTTCCTAGGAGCCTTCCCACAGTGTTTTTAAAACATGTTATATTTCAAAACAGAGTGCTTTCTAAATTACACCAACATTTATGTTATTTCCTGAAGCCGGTCATCATCATCACCGTGGTCATCGTCAACCACCTCATCATCACTTCATCTCCTCCTCCTCATCATCATCATCATCATTTTTCTCAACAATTATTGTCATCATAAGCACCATTACCATCATTACTAAGGGTCAACATCATTACAATCACACACTGACACTGAAATATTTCTTATTTTAAGTGTCAGTGAATTACATTATATAACTTACTCTCGAGTAACTGGCTTGTCTCATGTTAACCTATAATCTAACGTAAGCATATTATATTATTGCGCCACATGTGTGTGTTGTTTATTTGTGTCTGCATTTTGTTCAATCTGCAATTACGTAATCAGGTATGTTTAAGTGAAAACAATCTCACTGACTGAAATCACTCTTTCGAACAAAAGTGAAGCCACGGCTCGGATTAGTCTACTCTGAGTGTTTTTCTAAACGCGACAGCTGTTAAATTCTCTTGACGCTGGCTTCGTGCAAGCACCTCTGCAACCCGGTCTCTCTCTGCCTGGGGGCACCTGTGTTGGGAAATATGTGAGCCTCAATCACGGCCTCCGACCTGCAACACACTATTGGCTCACGGGAGAGAGAATTGTACCTGCGTGTGGGAGTGCCCACCGTCAAGTTTTCCTTCCTCCGCTTCTCGGGACAGTCCGGCGAAGAATCCAAGGGGGAATTGAATCAGCATTCCCAAGACTCCAATCATGGAGCCGATAACTTCGTGGAGTCCAGAGACAGTGAGCGAGTGGCTTAAAGGTGTGTAATGCTTTTGGATCAACAGGTGACTTTCTTTGAGTTAACGTGTAGACAACCCTAAATAGAACCGACGCTCAAATCCTTTTGGAGGGGAAGGAGGAGGCGGAATGAGGAAGTAGGGTTGGAGCTGTTACTTTGATCGCTCTCGTGTATTTCGTTTCAGTTAGAAAGCAAAAAAAACACTGTTGTTTATAATGTTTATAATGTCGGCCATGTATTTCAGTTGCAAGTGCAAATGGCAGTGGCTAGATGTGCGTCGTTCTGAAATCAAGAGAGCTGAGAAAGTTTCGCACAGCACTTTCGCATACATGCCTTGTAAATACTCATGTTCTGCAAGTAGCAACTAGTCCAGGTTTCGCTCATTTCTATAATGGATTGTTCAGATCTTTGTTGCTTCCTCTTGGTTCATGTCTACTCTTTTGCATTCGCCTGTCTTGTAAACCTGTAACGGAGGCTAATTGCGTCATCATATTTTCCAGCAGTTTGTTGTGACTTATTTCTGGCCGCCCAAGCATCCAATAGCCTACTCGACAAACAATGTAATGTGTAAGCGTTCAGAGAATGCTGATACCAACGTAATATCGGTTGTTAGTCATACGAAAAAACGGAAACCCTGCATGCCAACCTACAAAAAATTCATACCTCAACAATTCTCTTTTTTCCATATATCAAGAAAACAGCGGAAATAGCTAAATAAAAGCAACATTCCCGTCGTGGAATGGAATGTTAATGAACGTGAATCCTGTCTCAGGTCACTTTGTCAAGCCATCACCTGTTAGCATGGTTGTTTTGTACAGTGAGAGATGCCCACAGTTGTTTAGGTCTGAATAAGCCTTTGTGTTTTGGAGTTTGTTGCATAGCCACTGGCCATAGGGTTTCATGTATTTGCTTTGGATCTCAGATAGAGAGACTGCTTAAGTGGTTCTTTTTTTGTCCCCAAGCTGTTTTTGGTTATAGATAGACTGCTCTCTCTCTTATCAGTCCAAGTCCATATAGGAAATAGCCGTATACATATGTGTACAAGTGCATGCAGGACCTCAAATAGCAGCCCATAGATCCATATCTCTTGGCCAAATCTTGGGAAGAGTTAGCTGCTGACTGGGACAGTGTGCTGTACAGCATTGGCCACATCTGGGGCAGAGTTACTTTGCTGGCTGGGACAGTGTGCTGTACAGCATTTCTAATTTACTTTCAGACATAGATTTCATCTCCTAGAGACTATTCTCACACGTGTTTATTACACAGCATGGAGGTTGTCATTCACAGACTATATATGTGCACTAAAGATCTCCCCCTCATTCATTGTGATGCTTTAACTAGTAAACACAGCCAACTGTCTTGATCACGTGGACTGTTTATATTATGAGGTTATGTGTGTGTGAGTACATGCAATATTGGTAAGTGTTTGTTGAGTGTTGGTGAGTGTTTGTTTGTATGTGTGTGTTTGTGTGTGTGTTTGAGTGGGTATATTCCTACACATGCATGAATAAGTGTGCTTGTTGAGTGAGTGTGTGCGCGAATGTGAGTGAGTGACAGAGTGAGGGAATGAAAGTGAGTGAGTGAGTGAGTGCCTCCAGCCTTTCCCGTAACTGTCATGAGTGTCTTACTGTTACCTCTTCCAGCAGCATCCTCCGTTGGCAGGAAAAGCGATATCTGGAAGGTGCAGTGCACACCATAATGCACTGGGAACTGCAGAGATCAATCTTAGGGCTTGTCATGAATGCGATGCTAATATTAGCCTGTGTGTCTATCAAGCCAAATTATCTGCTGAGGAAGCAGCAAAGTGAATACTCAGATCACTTTTCTCGTTGTGCAACAATACTTTGTCCATCAACCACATTATTTTCATCCTGGTCCTTGTGTTTTTTGAGAGGTCATATGTAATTACCAAATAACAATAACAACCTATGCATCTAGATGAGACATCTACTCTGCGGAGTATTAAGTTGAAACTGCAGTGAGACTGATAGTTAATTAAATAGATATTTTAATGATCACATATGTTCAGTGTTGCAGTCCATTAGTGGAGGGCTAGTGAGTGATGAGAATGTACTCCTTGGTTTTCAACATGTTTTCTGGAGGTTCATTAAAAGTAGTGTGTGTGTGTGTGTGTGTACTTGTGCGTCCGTGCGTCTGTGCGTGGGTCCGTGCGTGTGTCCGTGCGTGTGTGTGTATATGTGAGAGAGGTAGAGAGAGAGAGAGAATATGTCTTCACTTCTTGATGTCTCTGTGTGTGGGTGTTTACATGTCCATGTGTGTGTGTGTATGTGTCTGTGTGTGTGTGTGTGTGTGTGTGTGTGTGTGTGTGTGTGTGTGTGTGTGTTCAGGTCTGGAGGCTCCACTGCAGAAATACCCGTTTTCAGAGTGGCATCTGTCAGGGATGGAACTGCTGCAGCTGACCTCTCATGAGCTGGAGCAGCTCGGAGTCACCAAGATCGGACACCAGGAACTCATACTGGAGGCTGTGGAGAAGCTCTGTGCACTGGTAAGGGTGTGTGTGTGTGTGTGTGTGTGTGTGTGTGTGTGTGTGTGTGTGTGTGTGTGTGTGTTTGTGTGATTGAGTGTTGCTGTATGTGTGCACACATGTGTGTTAGTTTACCTCTGTGTGTGTTGCTTCTCAGAATTCAACTCCAGGACCTCATGTGGTGCAGTAGGCTGTTTAGGTTGCGAAGAAGTTCCGGTTTTCTGTTTGTTGTTTGTGTGTGTGTGTGTGTGTGTGTGTGTGTGTGTGTGTGTGTGTGTCAAGATATGTTGTGTTTATCACCCTTGTGTGTCGGGTATCTGCATGGCCACAGCTGCGCAGGTGTGTGGAGTTTGACTCACAGGACCTTGAAGACAGCCAGCCGTAAACTGGTCATTTCCTGTCCTGAACTGGTCATTTCCACGGAGGCCTCTCTCTCTCTCGCTCTCTCTCTCTCTGATTGTTGAGCACTGATCTTTGCTTTGCAGTCAGTGACTAGCCATATGAGGTTGTGAATATTAGTCATGCCTCTAAGAATAGTGCAGTTGGATGTTTTCTGTGGCCTTCATCCATATAAGTGAACAAAAAAACAGGCCTGCATCAGAACCAAGCTTTGCCAGTCCAGCCAAAAACATCCCCTCTGTGCATATTCAGAGGGGACCAGCTGGAATAACTAATAGTGTTTTTTGAACTATTGCAAGGTCAGGGAAGTCACATTTGCCACTTGAATTTAGCTGTGCGATTCTTTTTATAGTGGATACAATGGACGGGCTAAAGAAAGTGTGCGTGTGTGTGTTTTTCTGTGTATATGTTTCTTACGCCTTAGAGGATTACACATAAAAAAACACTCTAATGACTAATAACAGCAAGGCAAATGTGTGTGAGATTTTGTTATTGATGGGAAACGTCTTCCTGGCTCTCCCTAGACGTATTTAGGACCTTTGTCTCTCTGTCTCCACACCATGTCTCCATGTTTTACCTGGAGCGTAATTAACAGGGCGCTGTTTTTGTCCCGTCTTCTGTTTAAATGGGGTTTGTTCCCATTGGAGGATTACTGGAGTTGGTCCCGCTGTGTTTCTCACTGTGAACGTTGTAACCATGGACGTCAGGGGAGTACTAAGCACTTGATCTGCTTGTTGGACGCCCGGTAGCTGAAAGGGGAAAACCGTTTTTTTTTCTTCTTGTAATTAAGGGTCTTTCCTGGAAAGGCGTAAATGAACACCTGACGTATGTGTGTTTGTGTGTGTGTGTGTATGTTTGTCTGTTTGTGTGTACTTATGTTTGTGGGTGTTTTGGGGCGGGTGGGGGGGGGGGGGGGGTTGGGGGGGGGTATTGAATGAGTTTGTGTTAATGTTATTTGTACCATTGACCTCAGGCAGGTTGGGAAGGAATTTGAAAAAAAGAACAAAAAAGTACTAGATGTGATTCATGGCAACGGACCATTATACATGCAAACTTACAGGTTTGCATTATACGGTGTGACTTTCCTCTGTTCTTTTGTGTGTGTTGTGTGTGTGTGTGTGTGTGTGTGTGTGTGTGTGTGTGTGTGTGTGTGTGTGTGTGTGTGTGTGTGTGTGTGTGTGTGTGTGTGTGTGTGTGTGTGTGTGTGTGTGTGTGTGTGTGTGTGTGTGTGTGTGTGTGTGGTGTGTGTGTGTGTTGGTCACAGTATCTGATGCTATTATAACATGGGTTGTATGAATGAATGTTTGTCGTCTTCTCTGACTGTGACTGCTGGTCACAGAATATTTTTAGATGTTTCATTCATTACATTTTTTTTTCATATCATGTGAACACACCATGTGTCTCTGTTTATTCTTGAGTTGATGTGTAATATCAAGATTAAGTTGTCAAACCTACTGTACACAGACAGTAGATTAGTAGATTAATGGACTCCAGCTGAATGGAACAGGTCTAACCTTGGTCTGAAATTGTACAAGTGTGTTCCTGTAACTGTGTGGGCTTGAACGGCCTGAGAGCAGATATGGTGCCCATGCTGAGAAGGGATGCACCACACACACACACAGACACACACACACACAGACACACACACACACAGACACACACACACACAGACACACACACAGACACACACACACACACACACACACACACACACACACACACACACACACACACACACACACACACACACACACACATTTGTGCCAGGACAGGGTCAAACGAGGGCCGGAGCTGTCACACCGCCAGCTGCTACCTAAGTCTCACTATTTAAGGGATATGACAAAGGCCAACTGGCTAATCTGCCAAGCAGAGCTTAATCAGACCTCTATTAAGACATAAATATCAGATTATTTGTATTATTCTGCAGTAAACTGGCTAGGTAAGTATGAGCAGCATTACAGTTAGCAAAGAGGACACTGGCTGAGCTGCTACAGTAATGTGTGGATCTGTATGTAAATAAATAGGACTCAGGATGATACAGGGATGTCTTGTTTAAAGTATTATGTGAGGTTTGATGATTAAAAATGGTGAAAAGACAGCAAAGCAAACAATAAAACACAATATCCAAAACATAATGAAGTTGTCCAACTAAAAGCAAGCAATGTGCAGTAAAATGCAAATGTAAAGATGCAATTGGTAAAGATGACAGGCTGAGATCATCATGGTGTGGAACTGAATTAAACTGAACTACCTGGTGTGTCTGTGTCAGATATACGGTCTGGGAGGAGAGAGCCTGCGCGTCCTGACGGAGAAGCTGCGTGGCGTAGCGCACCACCTGCAGATGAGCATCCAGAGACGCTGGAGCCTCCGGTCCTGCAACAGTCAGAGCGACTCCAAACTGCCAGCCAACGAGCTGCAGGAGGTGCTGGACCTCATCACGGCAGCCAAGGGCCTCTTCTCACTACTGAACAGGTACTAACTCAGTGAAGGTCATTTACAGCAGGTCGAGCCTCACTACTGAACAGGTACTACCCCAGTAAAGGTCATTCACAGCTCGATTAGCAATGTGCTCAAACGCCATGGTCATGGGTCTGATACCCAGGGAGAGCACATACTTATACAAATATATACGTGTGCCACACTATAAGTTACTTTTGGTTACGGTACATTTGATTGTTCGATCACCAATTGTACATGAAAATGTAGTACTTTAGTACAATATTAAGAATGCATATGTTTTATCTGCCTTCTGCACATAGATTTTGTTTACTGCTGGATGACAAGGGCAGAATGTGTAGATGATATAATTCATTTCAGAATAACTCTGATTAATCATGCATGAAATGCTCCAAAGAGAAGAGGGGTTTAATTGTATGGTAAGATATGAAAGCAGAGCTTATGAAGCAGGTTTCAAGGATTTGGAAATTATAAAATACAGATGCTCGGGGCAAAATACTTCAGAGGACAACTTCACTTTCTACTTGTTATTTCTAACGGCTTATTTGTTCAGTCCTTGACATTTCTGCTCAGTAATGATGAATACCAATTTAAAAATATTCCAATAACTCACTCTTTCTGTCCCAGGTTTTCACACAGTTTTGTCTAAGATCATTATTTGTCACCGTCACCACTGTGACATGACACCTGTCACAAACACAAAGGAGCTTTTATGGATGTTTACGTCTGTTGTCATTAAGTGACAGCGCTGCTCAGTGCCATTTCAATGCAATGACTATAAAAACAATGGACAGCGTGCAGTCAGTCAAAAGTGAAGCCATTTAGTGGAAGTGGAGATTTAACCAAATCTGGTTCATTCTAGGCAGACCTGGCCGATGTTCTGTTTACTGCACATGCCCTGGCTCCTAACGCCCTTACTGCGCACACCAGGGACGTGCGGTCATAGGCCTCCCCTGTCATTTTGAAAAGTAAAAAATAAATAAATAAATATATGTATATATTTCTCTCCTAATCTGTGGTATGGGTGTAATTTTTGCATGATTCCGATAATTTTGAGCATTTTTATTATCAAAATCGCTGAATTTGCGCATTTCCAGTTCCAGAAAACAAGGACGTGCGGTCAATGCATTGGTGTCTATGGGCAAGTGAGGCAGTGCCTCAGTAAGGATTGTGCAATCACTCCAAACTGGGTTTTACACATGCGTTGAGCTCAAAACGCATTAAAAAATATTGTTCTGGGTGTGAATTCCTCGGCAACACCCGCAACCATTCAGGGAGCATGAATTGCTACGAGTAAATTTTGCGCAACAATGTAACACCAACGCAGAACCAAGCAGCCGCCTTTAGTGAGGCAGGCACTACCACTGCCTCAGTGAAGGGGGCGAGCGAGAGCGCATTTGTAGGGTATTTTCTGTATGTTCTGAAGTTGGACTTCTTCTACCCTTCTATACACGTCTACTTGACCTTGATGTCAAAAAAGGAAGATCGTATTGCTAAGCTGAAGCAGTTCTCAAAACTGGACTTTCAGTCCAAACCTGAAATGATTAATAATGGGAGACCAATACCGGAGCTAAAAGGTTTGCTTCAAACGACGGGACAGAAGGTATTGACATTTGCATTGGAGTGTTTCACGTTTCCCAACGGGACTACATATTCATGCAAAACACCAACCTTGCTAAAGGCTGCTTGCGCAGGAAAAATGCCTTGAAGTTGTGAGCAGACTAGGTGCTATTCCTGAGCTAAACTACTGACTGCATTCGCTCAAGAAGAGGAGGGAAATCGCGGGAGAAGACAACGGATTTCCACTGAACTATACGGATAGTCGTGAGTGGATTACGTTTGTTTCACCTCTAATTGACGGTTACGAGCTCCAACGAAAGTGCACCAACTTTAAATTATACTGGCCAGTAGAACATTTTGGTATTGTGTGTGCTATGTCTGCGGTGTTTAACTGTTTGCTTGTTAATATGTTGTGTAAATAAATATGTAATTGTTTTTGTCTAAACTGCGAATTCAAAACTCTGTCCGAGTCATTTAAATTAGCATCCGACAACCGTAGTTATATTGTCCCTACACAAAATGAAATGAGCCACATCATTGGTGGGAGGGCTACATACGCTCGCTTGATAATATTAATATCTTATTTGACAGGGTGTAAAAGTTCAATTAGCACACCGGTTGTACGTTAAGCTGTAGGCCTATAGCCTTGTAAAAGTTATGTTAACAAATCAGTTGAGTATTGAGCCGCATAACTTCTTATAATAAAAATAAAACGATCGTTTAAAAGTAATAGTATTAGACAATACAACATAAAGTTTTTTCAGTCCTGGTCAGATGACACATTTTTAACCATATGCATTTATACATGTATGATGTATACATTTCATTTTTTTTTAAACAACTAGAGATCGGAATGACGTAATCACTTCCGGTTTCTGTGCCTCATCAGCTAGGAACCTCACCGCATGTCACTGGCTCACACTCTGGTTCCAATCCTGCCAATAAGGCTGTCCAATTTTGGCTTCATTTCTTCAAAGTGTGCATGCATGCTGTCCATCTTTTTTACAGTCTTTATCCCCACTTAAGAGCCCAGAGAGTCACTGTTTCAGACCAAGATTTGGCCAAGCATCCCTTCAAGGGGGCGCCATGTATAACATACCTTTCTTCTAAGGCAAAATGCATTATGGTGTCATGTATGGTTTTGTTTATAAAGTCATTCTGTCCACGCAAAAAAGTGTGTACCACTCATCTGCCTGGGAGCTCTTGTCACTTCCTGTGTGCTCTTTCAGAAGCTCAATAGTAGTAACCGGATATAGTCACATTACATTATTGACTACAGACCAGCTGTGTGCAGGGTTGGACTTCACTAGCTTTACGTCCTGAGAATAGCCAGAGGCACAGTTTTGAACTCTGGAGTCCATTTGTCTCTCTCTTTGGGCCCTCCATTGTTATGATGCTATCATAAACATTGACACAGTAGAGAGGTGCTTTGGTTGATAGTTAGTTTCTTGTTGTGCAGACATTTAACAAAAGGATTTATTAGAGCCGATAGCAATCTCTAACCTACGCTGTTTTGTTTCTTGCTCTTTCTATCTCCCTCTTTCTCTCTTTCTCTTTCTCTCACGCTGGGATGTCTCTGATCCTGTTCTGCCTACGCATTCTTACGTTGTTTGTTTTGTCTGGTGTTATTGTCACACTGCCAATCTCTTAATTTATTTGTGGTTTCTGGCAGGACCTTTTGTGTTTCCCACATGTTGTTGTTCCCCAGTATTGTTTGGTCAATACCACCATGTGTGTGTGTCTGTGTGGATGGATGCATACCTGTTTGTCCATATAAAGATACAAGATGCAGACATACTGTACGTCTACTTGTTTGTGCTTTGTGAGTGTGTTAGTTTGTTTGTGCATGTCTTTGTGAGTTCTCTCTCACTCGCTCTTTCTCTGTCTGTGTGTCTGTGTGTGTGTGTGTGCTTATTTCTGCCACCTATCTCTATCAGAGTGGATTTGGTCAGCATTGTGTGGATATTCCTTTGAGCTGACCTGTTTTTATGGGATCACCGCGCCCATCTTATTTACATTCCAGGCTCAGGACAGACACATCCGGAGAAGCTGAGTCTGTATGTTGTGTGTTTTTAACACATGCGCAAGAGTATGCGTGTTGTGTTTGTTTAAAAGCAGTGTGTATAATGTTCGTAGTGAGTGGTTATTCTGCATCAGTGCTGTGTGTGTGTGTGTGTGTGTGTGTGTGTGTGTGTGTGAGTGTGTGTGTGTGTGTGTGTGTGTGTGTGTGTGTGTGTGTGTGTGTGTGTGTGTGTGTGTGTGTGTGTGTGTGTGTGTGTGTGTGTGTGTGTGACAGCAGCGTGTATAATGTTTGCCATGATTGGTTATTCTGCATCAGTGCTTTGTGTGTGTGTCTGTAACAGCACTGTGACTTGTTACACAAGCAAGTACAGTATATTGTTTTGAACAAGCCACCGCTTGAATGATTAGACGGTTCAATGGCTCATGTAGTAGATCAGCGAGTGATATCTCTTTCCCCGTGTTTTCCAGAAACCAGTTCTCCCAGCTCAGCGGATACACTGCCAGTAGGAACATCATCACACTCTGTAGGGATCTGGGCACCACAGTGCAAAAGGTGAGTCGTGTGTGTTTGTGTGTTTGTGTTTGTGTTTGTGTGCCTGTGTGTGTGTTCATGTGAGAGAGAGAGAGAAAGAGAGAGAGAGAGCGAGAGTGTTTGTTAATCATTCTCATTGTAAGGACCTAATAACAGTTATTTCTGCTGCAGAGGTTGTGAAGTGCATGTTTTTTCTTCATGTCTGTCAGTAGAATGTGGATTGGCATGGCTTTATCTCCCACTGATTGGATGTGGCCAGGGGGTTTCAGATAGAAGCAAGCCCATACAGAAGTGCAATGTTGATATTTCGGAGACTGATGTAAGAGGATGACATGCTGTTGTTTGTATGGAAGTGAACCGGGGATGACGCATGTTGGAGAAGTGAACAAAAATGCCCAAAAAGAGGAATACCCACTGTTTGATGTATGTGTGTGTGTGTGTGTGTGTGTGTGTGTGTGTGTGTGTGTGTGCGTACAGTGGCGGATTTATGTATAGGGGACATGTGCAGGTGCCCAGGGCGGCAAAAAAAACAGGCCCCTCCACAAAAAGTTTTGAAATAGTGACAATTGCTACATCAATGATGTCTCCATGTTGATCAATTAACCTTGTTGAGGTGGGGGCGCCCTGATTCAAGTTAGTCAGCTCGGTGGGCTACTTCCACTCTGAAGTACAAGATGGGGAGAGGGGCGGACTGGAATCTATCAAATAACACTCCTCTTACTTTGTACAATGCTACTGCAATTCGTACAATCAGAACTTGCCATTGAAGATCATGAACCTGCTTGAGCTGCTTATACTGTATTTGTGGACTGCTGGAGCCTGTTTGTGTTTCGTGTTTGTGTTTATGTTTGTATTTGTATTTGCGTCTGTATTTGTGTTTGCCTTTCATGTAAAAAAAAAAAAAGAATATTAAGAAATAAGAAACAAAAAGAAGCCAAAGAAATTAAGTGGGGGAAGACTGAAAGACAAGGGAGTTGGTCATAGGACTGCATTTATATAGCTATTTTCTCTACTCATAAGTGTAGGCTTAAAGGCTAATGCCTCATACATCTACCCATTCATACACCGACAGCAGAGGCTTCCATGTAAGGATCCAAACCTTCCCATCGGGAGCGGTTGGGGGTTCAGTGTCGTGTTAAAGGACACTTCGACACGTGAGGAGGAGTCTGGGTCAAACTAGCAACCTTCAGATTGCTGAAATGACTCCTCCACCTCCTGAACCACTGTTGCCCCAAGGGAGAGAGAAAGAAAGTGTCTCATTTGCGCTGGAGTTGATGGCTAGGGCAGGTTAAACTGGTTACTTATGAACATGTCTGTATATGCTTTAATATCTTAAAGGGAGGGAAAGAAAATAAATAGTTGTGTGTGTGATCTTGCTGGTATGTGTGTGAGAGATGAGGGGGAAGAAAGAGAGAGTGAGAGTGAGAGAGAGAGTGTGTGCTTGTCCGTCTCTGTGTGTGTGCGTGTGTGTCCCCACAGGAGTGTATGAACACATGTGGGTGTGTGCTAGAGTGGGTGTGTGAGTCCGAGAGGGGGGGGGGGGGGGGGGGGAGGGGAGGAGACCTGCTGGGTGGGAGTTAGTGGTTAATTTCGGTTCCCTGTCATTCACCTGCTACTGGTGGAGTGGGGAGGACTCAGCATTGAGACCACAGGGGAACTAGACAGTGCCCTATGATGCTGGCTTTCTGAGTCCACAGTCACTTAAAAGAGGATTGGAGTCTGGATTCACAGAATGGACTAAGCTGTCAGATGAGGTACAGGAGTGCTTTCTTTGTGTTTGTGAATGTGTGTGTGTATGTGTGTGTGTATGTATTTCAATGTATGTGTTTGTTTGTGTGTGTTTGTGTGTGTGTATTTGTTGTGTTTGTGTGTGTGTGTGTGTGTGTGTGTGTGTGTGTGTGTGTGTGTGTGTGTGTGTGTGTGTGTTTGTGAATGTTGCTTTACTTCTCTTATTTGTAGATATGTGAGCTATCTGTGCATACAGAACGTTCCCCTATTTTTTATCTTTCAGACTCAGCAATTGACAGATTTGCAGATATAACAGAATCAAGGAATTAAAAGAACAGACAGAGACAGTCATACAGACATACAGAAATACAGACAGAGAGACAGAGAGACAGAGAGACAAACACACACACACACACACACACACACACACGTACAAACACACGTACAAACACACACACACACACACACACACACACACACGTACAAACACACACACACACACACACACACACACACACACACACACCCCACAGTGAAGCCTTCATAGTGAACCATAATCTGAATCTGTTCAAGTTACTTTGCTCTGCCTGGATCTCTGTGTCTGTGTGGCAGAGGGTTCACTGTTCTCTGTCACTTTGCTCACAGTCTATTTAAGTCCATAGATGTTTATACCATCCTGGAGTCAGTTGTTCCACAAAATATTTGAGAAGTGATAGCAAACTCTCAAAGGGGTTACACACAGAGAATAACATGCCATCTATGGGGCTTGAGCTGTACACTGTAGATGTGGAGGGAAGAATAGAAGTTTGTGTTGCAGTGACGTGACGTGATGTGATGTGTCGGGTTTCCGACTCCTTTTCTTAGTGAAAAAGTCATTAAACGAGCAACAGGGGAAGGAAGATGGGGAAATGAGCGTGCCACGGGGCAACTGTAGAGAAACAATGCAACACACACACACACACACATACACATACACACACATGCACTCTCACACGTACGGCACACACACACACACACACACACACACACACACACACACACACACACACACACACACACACACACACACACACGGACAAACACACATCCCTGAGGAGACCAGCTCTCTGTCTCCTCTGAGTGAGGGCTGTTGTTTTGGTTTAAGCGCTCATACCAGTCCGTCTGAGAGTAATCAGGGAGCTCAGACAGACCACATCACTCCACTCTGTTTGGACAACTGGGCTTTCCTTACTTGATGCCCTCCATTTATTAATGACAAGTCATTGTTTGCCAAGTTCCTGTTTGTGGGGCCCGGGGGCCCTGGGGCCTGTTTTGTTCTCTCGTTCTGGTGTTAGTCACCTTCCCTCACAGAATGAATGAAACTCTGGCCTAGGCAACCGGCTCCGCTTTCAGTATTTTTGTTTTTCGGTGAGGAAATCTTTGGACTTGGTCTCAGTTTGCGTCACCCTTTTGCATCAGGTTGCTGTGGTACAAATGAACTGGATGCCAGGCAGTCCTGCTTTTCTTGATTACAGTCATCTTTGAAGCTTGAGAGGAGCTCAGAGTGTGATGGCGTGATGCTGTAACCTGAGCTTCTTCGCTGTTTTGCCACAGCAGATGACTTGTGTGTCACTCAGAGACAAAAAAGCAACAGCACTCAGTCACAGGTTTTTAAAAAGCTATCTATTTTTTAACCTTCAAGTGGTAACTAAAAAAACAGACTGGACATGCTGTGTACACTGTGTAGGCTGAAATGTCATTTTTCTCTGTTCTGTTTTCTGCTTCTAGTTAAACAGTAATAAACTGTAAATCATGACATGTTTTCAGTTCTCTTTGTGTGTCTCTTCGGCTGATCTCCTCCTCTCAACCAAAGACATTGGTGTAATCGAGAGTCTCTCTCTCTCTCTCTCTCTCTCTCTCTCACACACACACACACACACACACACACACACACACACACACACACACACACACACACACACACACCTTCTGGCCAGTGAGTCTGGGAAAGTCGTGTAACCTTAGCTAGTCCCTATAAAGGTCACATTCCTGCGCTCTGATTATGAAACTTTAACCAAAGCATAACTAAGAGAGAGAGTGTGTGTGTGAGTGTGTAGCGCTGTGTGCAGCGCTGTGTGCAGAAGATTTCGAAGGAGCCAGTCTACACAGCTTTTGAAACAGATCCCTCCGTTTGTCTCTCCTTTAGGAATCATGAAAGT
>NC_137911.1:16087590-16122590 GCF_963457725.1 Sprattus sprattus
TATAGGGGTCCATCCAAATCAAGTGTTTTCATAATCTGAGCATATGTAGCTAGTCTATAGGGGACCATCCAAATAAAGGTGCACATATGCTCTGAAGGCTGACCTTTTGAGACGTGTTTAGAAGCAATGTTACTAAGAATAGCTTTCCTCTACAAATGAAAGGCTCACATTTAGAGTTAATGTTAATAAGCAATTGAATCTCTCAATTAATGGATGTTTTCCTTTACAAAACATTCTTTACTAGCACTCATTTCCTATTGTTTGACCTTTCTTGTTTTTGATAGCAATGTAACCAATTCCCCCCCAAAAGACAGCTTTGTGTATTCAGTAGGTCATGACCTAGCCATAGGGAATAATGTTTTTTAGCTGTGAGATCCAGTCTGGCATCCTTACCTGAACTCTTAAAGCAAGGTGCCAGAGTGACACCAAGGAGCATGTTTAGTGATGAAGATATGTGTATCAGTATATACATAGACATCTTACTGTACTGTAGGTGACACTGGATAAAAGAAGTCTAGGAGATGAACATATTAATAGAAAACCCCTACTGTCTATGCGGCTCTGAATCTGTCCACTCTATCTCCAAGGCTTAAATGCCCAAGGAGGGCCGAATGGTTTCTGAATTAGATTACATCCGGGGGAATTGCTTTATTGTTTCTAATTTAATTGACCACCCCTGCACTTCACGTAATTACGCTGTTTTCTGCAGAGCTTTTAAAAGCATCCCCACTGCTCACATTTTCTTTCCTCTCTCTCTGCTTTAACCAAGGAACACTGCATCATAGCAGAGCACACATATTGAGCCTAAAACTTCATGCTGTGAAGAAAATTATAATCTATATTCACATTGCTGTGTGGAGAGATTGGACATGAGTCACCAGTTACTTGACAGTTGTTGTTGGTTAAGTGTTGTTGAGTCGACTGAGTCAGCCAAGCTGGTAAAATATACAGGGCTTCAGTCGGATGCTTGCAGGGGGTCAAGCGGTGTGTTGCTGTGAGGGTTGTGTGGGAGCTCAGACTCAAAACTCTGGATGACGTGTCAAAAACAGCCCCAAGTCAGTGTATGATTCAGGATTGAGGCATAAAGGGAAAGGCATACCTGTGGTGTCCATTTAAAGAGTGTGTGTGTGTGTTTGTTTGTTTGTGCATGTGTCTGTGAGTTCTCTCTCACTCTCTCTCTCTCTGTCTGTGTGCGTGTTTATTTCTGCCACCTATCTCTATCAGAGTGGTTTTGGTCAACATTGTGTGGATATTCCTTTGAGCTGACCTGTTTTTATGGGATCACCGCGCCCATCTTATTTACATTCCAGGCTCAGGACAGACACATCCGGAGAAGCCCAACGACACATCATAATCATGACCCTGACACTTAAACTGAGGTCTTATGTGTCTCATTTAAAGTCTTACTTGTCTCACTTAAAGTTAAAGTTAAACTTATGTATATACCATATCTATAAATATGACTGACTGTCTACATATGCTCAGCGCAAACCTGACCTCTTATGCAGATGTATATACTGAACCATTACTATAAATACCATATCCATATGCTGAACACATCTGAAAGCGAGCTATGACCCATCATCCACTCATACAGAGTGGAAATAGCCGTGTCTATCTGTGTGTTGTTATGTTTATTTAACAGACCAGTACAGTTGCACATGTTATCAGATTGTCTTGGAAGTTTTGGAAACTAAAGATCACTCTGCATATTGTTTGACAAATATTTATTACCCTATTTTCAGGATAGAAGCATTCATTTTCCATCGCTCCATACAAATAGATGTGATCATGACCAAAACATAGATTTTTTTGTCAGTCACATGGGTGTACATTTCTTTGCACCAGGTGTGGAGACAGATGTCCATACATATGGTTGTCATCTGGTATTGATTATATATATACATTCTGTGGTTGCTAAGACACTGTGTCTCTACTTTATAGAGGTTATTTATTTCTCTAAACTGTGCGGGAGAGCCGTCTTTGTTGCAGGTGACAGGGGAAAGTAATCATGGTCGGACAGTGCCTCCGTGTCTGGGCTCCTCGTAATTATGGGGAGCACATGCAAATCAAGCCCACAATAGTGAGTCTTTGTCAAGAAGAACCACAGAAGAACAATTAAAATGGAGGTTGGCTTCACGGTCAAACAATGGCAAGCATAGGGGGATGATGCCTACTGCATGGATGCATACCTCTTTGTCTATATAAAGATACAAGATGCAGACATGTGTCTACTTCTTTGTGATTTAAAACATTAGCACAAAAAAATATGTTTCCTAAACAACTCGGCAGGATAATGCCTTGAGCGGATGACGGTTAAGTGTGTCTTTAGAGGGAGAGAATATGCAGAGAGAATACTTGAGCCTTACTTGCCTGTAGGATTGGCTGCTATGGTAGTCTAATAACTCAAGGCACATTTACAGTTATTCACGTAGAAGTCCTTTTTATCCAAAGCAACTTACACTACAAAACATTCTACATTTCTGCAGTATCTGTGCTAGGAATCAAACCCATGAACAAGGTACTGTTGCCACCTTAGTCTGCCAGTTGACCAGTGGAATATAAAATGATTATGTAAATCCAGTGCATTCACAGCTCTGGATAATTGGCAAGGTGCTGTAAGCAGTGGTGTAGTCCAGGGTATACACAGGTATACGGAGTATACCCACTTGTTTTACAGTCAGCATTGCGTATACCCACTTTTCAAAACAGGACATTTATCCTGTGCTGTATGGGCTGCTTAAAAAAATTAAGAGTATACCCACTTCTCAAGGCACCACTACACCACTGGCTGTAAGTACAGTGGATACAATAGGCTGAATATGGCAAGCTCTTTCTCTTAAGCTGTCTGCTTTTGACACCTGTGTATGCACTCTGCAGTACATTTGTACGTGAAAGATGCTTTCTAAAATACAAAAGTCTTGCAGTAGTTTTCTTTGTGTGTGAGAGAGAGAGAAGGGGGGAGAGAGAGGTAAGGAGTGCACACTGAAGGACTGTACATGCATGTATGTCAGCATATTCACTGTACATTCATAGCCAATCTACTATTCCACAATTCCACCCACACCCATATCCTCACACACACACACACACACACACACACACACACACACAAAATAACATGTTTCCTAGACAACTTGGCAGGATAATGCCTTGAGCGGGAGATGGTGAAGTGGGTCTCTTGAATACGCCTCATCTCCATCCAATCAACATAAACACAAAGCAGCGCAGCCTTCCCAGAAGCCTTTGCTCATGTCTTTTTATGACCCTGTGACTGCCCTCCTCTGGTAATCTGTACATAAAGTCAGGGCTTGATTTAACGAGGCACTTCCAGTTGTAATGTTATGGCACTTAAACCTGGCAGGTGTCTGCATATGCTACTTACGCTATTTCACCATTACCCCACATTCTGTTCTCTCAAGGTCAGCCTTGAAAGCAACACTATTCAGATAATTGCATAGTTCAGCCGTAACTGCAGGACAGTAGGCCTACAATCAACAGTATGCAATGCAATGCAAACCAGTGAGTCAGTGACTAGATCACTTGTGTGTGTGTGTGTGTGTGTGTGTGTGTGTGTGTGTGTGTGTGTGTGTGTGTGTCTCTGTGTCTCTGCCTTAGCCAATGTGTTTGTTTTTGATTAGCCAAGAACACCAGAAAGCCCATGTGATATGGTGGACCAGAGTAAAATTTCTCTCCACGGTTGGTCGAGTCTGCAGCGATCCGACTCGAGACTTGCAGTGAGGCGATACACAGTGATTAGTTTCTGCCGGCTCAAGGGCTTCATGTAGCGTGTCACCCAGTACCACTGCAACAGACTGGTTGTGCTCCTGGATAACACCTGACACGGGGACAAACTCTGTCCAGCTCCGGCCCAGTTCTGGGCAAAGTCTGTTCCGGGATTCTGTACTGTCTGGGGACATGTTGTACAGTAATTTGTCAGATAGTATCAGCTTGCTGCCTCTGATAATAGTCACAGGCAGAGGAAGTGAAACAAAAGGAGAAGGAGCTGGGAGTAGATACAGTGTGTGTGTGTGGTGTGGACTTTTACAGCCCAATGGATGGTGTCGAGCTTTATGGTTTTCCCCTGAGTCTGCTGTCGTGAGGCTTTAGCATCATGGTCTGAGGAAGATTCTGTGTCTGAGGTGAAGCTCCAGGTTACTTGTGTGTCGTGCCTGTGAATGTCTGCTTAAGGCGCCGAGTGATACGAGTTTCATGTTTGCTGAGTGTTTGAATGTGAGTAAAAATGAAAGTGTGTGTGTGTCTTTATGTTTGTGTTTGTGTGTTGTGTGTGTGTGTGTGTGTGTGTGTGTGTGTGTGTGTGTGCGTGTGTGCGTGTGTGCGTGTGTGCGTGTGTGTCAGTGTTATAGTGTGAATGTGTTTAACCTGAGAGGAAGTGACACACCCCTCAAAGAGAAGTGAGCCAAGGTGACATCAACAACCCCCCCCCACACACACACACACACACGCACGCAATTACACACGCAGATGCACCCACACATACACACATACACACATACACACACACACACAAACTGACATACACACTCAGGTGTGGCAGCGGTTGAAGTTTGCATCATATCTCATAACAACAGGTAGAGTTCTATGTTTCTGTGTTTGTTATATTATATTTATGTGTAAAGTTCAAAGGTTATTGCAATGTTGACTTAAACATGTTACACAAAAGACCGAAGAACGCACCAAAAAGTACGGCCATCTTTGTTTCGTCTTGCTGTGCTCCTTGTTGTGTTCCTCATTCTCTCCGGTTGAATCTGTTCTTTTATTATTCGGGCCGCAAGGATCTTCAGCCTGTTGCATAAGCAGTCCTCTGCTAAATGCTTCTCAGCTGCATTGCACAGATTCTCAATTGAGTGCAGTGTCACATAACATGGGCTTGTAATTAGCCTGTTAATCTCTGGGCTAAACACCCCCCCACCCACCCTCCCTCAAAGCCCTCTGAGGGAGTCCTGTTGTTGGCTGTGAAGGGAGCAGCACAGCTCTGCCTGTGGGGGGCGCTAGTTCAAAGACCCAAGGGTCATCTCAGGCTTATCCGCTCTATTAGCAGTATTACGCAATAAGAAGTTTAGCGCCTCTAGTAAGTTGCTGTCTTGCCCTGGCTGGCTATGAGCCTTGTGTGGAATAGATTCTTATTCAACACTGAGGTATGTGAGCCGAGTAAGGAAATTAAATGCCCCTCCTGGATGCTGTTACTGACGGCTGTAGGGGTTCTGTTGCCCCCTATCCTCTCTGGATTTTGGATCGCATGCATGGGGAGTGGCTAGAGCCTCTGTGTCCCGAGCCTCCCCTCAGGGCCTGCCTACCTGCAGTGATTGGCTGGAACTGTGTGTGTGTGCTGTGTGTGCATGTTCTCTGAAAGTTTGTGTGTGGCTGTGTATGCGTGTGTTTAATCTTGCTTTTGTTTTGTAGTCAGCTCTTGGCTGTTTTGTCTGTTCCCAGGACATCACTATCTATGAGAAGGAGAAGGATATCATTTCCATTGTAAGTGTACTCACTGTTTATCTATGTGTCTCTCTCTCTATTTCTCTGTTTTGCCTATACCTCCTCTTTTCTTTATCTATCCTCTTCACTACCCTCTGTCCATCTCTCTCCCTTTCTCTCCCCTCTGTCTTGTACATTCTGTCTTCAAGTTTAACGTAAAGATGTAATGAAATACTTTGTAGTAATACTTCAGGAAACACTGTGGTATTTCCTGAATGAGTATATATTGCAAATTTGTAGCTATTCATCTGTGTGACTGTGACTGGATGTAGCTATGAGGCCATGTGTTCATGGTTGGTTGCTGTAGCTGTGATGCCATATGAATACAAATATTCTCTAATATTTGTTGTTTTAAACATGCTGTGTGTATTCTGCCATGATGTGAGACTTTGTTTTAGCTGTAGAAATCTAAAATAACAACTTCTAACAAGTCAACAACAATGGTTTAAAAATAATTGTATCGCTTAACAGTCTTTCCTTAAGTGTGTGGGTTCATGTGTGGGTTCATGTGTGTGTTAATGAGGGTGTTCATGTGTGTGTTAAAGTGGGTGTTAATGTGGGTGTTCATGTGTGTGTTCATGTGTGGGTTCATGTGTGTGTTCATATGTGGGTTCATGTGTGTGTTCATGTGTGTGTTCATGTGTGGGTTCATGTGTGTGTTCATGTGTGTGTTCATGTGTGTGTTCATGTGGGTGTTGATGTGGGTGTTCATGTGTGTTTTCATGTGTAGGGTTCATGTGTGTGTTCATGTTTGGGTGGTCAGATGATGCGTTGTGTGTATTCCTGGATCTTGTGGCCTGTAAAGGTCCTCTGACCCTGCCTCTTCCTGTCACACAGTGTCGGCAGCTGGTGGCAGTG
The DNA here is from genome assembly GCF_963457725.1 of Sprattus sprattus. Lineage (NCBI taxonomy): Eukaryota > Metazoa > Chordata > Actinopteri > Clupeiformes > Clupeidae > Sprattus > Sprattus sprattus. Next base: position 16,093,945 of record NC_137911.1, read on the forward strand.
TGTGACGAGATTCTGACTGGCAGCCCCGACGCCCTGCTCTCTCACACGGCCAGACTTGAGAGTGTGGACCTGGTGCCCGTTTCTCCAGAAGACCAGCTGGTACCACACACATACACATGTACACACAGATAAACACACAGATACACACACAGACACACACACATACACACGCAAATAGAGATACACTTACTGCTCACACAAACACACACAAACGTACACTGCACAAATATGGATACACAAACAGTCACACTGCAGATACACTGACCCACTTTCTCTTTCTCTCTTACTCAACTCACTCACTCACTCTTGAGGGTTCATGAGGTGCATTAAAAATGACAAACAACATTTTCAACTGTTTTTCATTTGCTTTGAGTTCGCTGTGAATGTTTTCAAACACGCTGGAGTAAGCGTTACTGTCAAATCAAACAATTTGGAATGTTGTACACAAAAACGTTCATATGTAAAAGTTCAAAGAAAACACATTTGCCGTTTGCCTCTGTTGGCCAAATTTGAACGCACCTCTGGTGATAGTGGCCAGTTACAAAACAGATTAGAGCAGTTTATGGTCCGCTGGTATTTTGGTGGTATTCACAGTGTCGCGCTCCAAGAACTGACTGACTTAAAGATATCCAACTCTGCTGTGGCCCTGGCCTGGTGCATGTTATGGTTCAGAGTCAGTTGTAAGGCCTCTTGGCAATTCTGTTAGTTTGTCTCCTTTCTTTGCACATTACTATAGTGATGCAGGCGTAGCGGAAATTTGTGAAGTCAGATGACACATCTAAAGTGAGTGTCAGAACACACAAAAAATAAAAATATTAAAATACATGTTACAAAATAATTAAAACCATATTTAATCTCTGTGATGTCTGTGATTTTTAATTTCTAGTATATGTAGAGTTTAAGTGCGGTTTAAAGAGACACAAAACATTTTTTTTTAAAGTTTAAATTCGTTTTTAATTTTTTCATTACCACCACATTTGTCATTTTGATTGAACAAATCACAAAAAAAACATGAAATCCTGGAGGGACTGTGCAGTGATGCAAGCACAGCTGCACTCGTCAAGTAACAAAGCTAACGAATGTGGACCAGATCCAAATCATTTCCAGTTCTAAACCAATAGAGAGTCACCATACACATTGCCATAGTGATTCAGAGGCAGAGTCGTGCTCTGCGAGTAGCAAAAGTAAGGTTATTTAAAGAAAGAGTAATTACCCGGCCGTACGGTTTGTCCAATGTTTTGATGTAATTACAGGTGGCTTGTGTGGCACGGAACAAACATGGCAGGGGCAAGAGAAGGACTTTGTGTGCTGGACAATGTATTTTTTCTTACAACGTCCTGAAATGAGCTTTTAAGAGAGAGAGAGAGAGAGAGAAAGAGAGAGCGAGAGAGAAAGGATGATTGCTGTTAAAGCCCATTGAAGGCCTAGATGGATCTTTGCATAGAGAAAGATGTATTCATGGTGTGAGTGTGGGGGGTGGGGGGGTGGGGGGGGGGTGTTGGTGCACTCTCCCAGGAAAAAATTATAGTCATCACCTAAGAAAGGATTAGCTATACCCTTTAGTCATTTTATAGTGGGTACATCTACTACAGAAGCAGGGTGAGAGAGGGGCTTTGTGTCAGGGGCAGCTCGGAGTGCTGTCTCTTGTGTATCAGTTAGAGAGGATCCATCATATCTTTAATCCTCCTCAAGGATCTGAAGAGGGCCTTCATACATTTGAACGCCAACCATTTGGGTGTCCTCTATACAATGTATATCCTTAATATTTATGTGACAGATATCAAAATGTAGTTTTTGCTTCTTTTCCTTTTTAGTGTGGTATGATGAATTGTGTACGTACTGTGTGTTCGAAAGTCGTTGGACATTTTTGGGTTGAAATAATTTGGCAGCATTGCTGAGAGAAGTTATCTGAACAGATTGATTGGTACAGTCACTATCGGTGTATTTGCTATCGTCAAAAATCAGAAAAATGGTTGAGCATATTTGCCCTTTGTTGAACCCCTTATAAGCACATGACCGGTTAGCCTCAGATGCTACTCAGTGTATCATCTCCCAAATATGACAAACACAATTAGTGACATCGCAGCTTCATAAGAGATGGGTTATGTCAGAATTTCAGAGAGACAAAGCTGCACATTGTGATGTAATCAGTAGTGCAGCAAGAGGTTTTCCTCGGGCTCGGTCAGGACTGAGTGAGCCTGCTGGTGTGAATCTGGGTCAGGACTGAGTGAGCCTGCTGGTGTGAATCTGAGACGGCGGGCCAGCTGTCCCCCCTCTGTCCTGTGCTAGTCAGCTGGTGCAGATAATGGCTAATCATTACGTCATCTGAAGCCAGTGAAAAAGAGGCCTGGGTGAGGGTTATAGATTTGCTCTTGGCTGTCTGTCTGCCAGCCTCTGGATGTTCTTCAGCAAGCGTGTATCACTGCCAAGAGGTGCATTAGGCTACTCTGACAGATAGACAGACAGACAGACAGACAGACAGACAGACAGACAGACAGATATAGAGTTATTACAGCTTGTGTGTTTGAACTGTACACACACTCACATTCACACACACACAGATTATTCTAGACAAATACACACATACCCAACATGAATATGGAAAATTGCACACCTCTAATTGAATGAAAAGCAAACATCATGTAGATGAATACACAGCTAGATCAACATGCACACCTGGGAGGGTTTCTGCACAGACACAGATTATATTGGGCACCATTACGTGTGGCTGATTTTACTCCCCTGCCATCTGTCTGTCTCTCTTTATCTCTTTTCACAAATGTAGTCAAAGGATTTAGATTGTGTGTATTGCATTACATTCATAATATTGGAATAACATAATAATAGTAATAACATCTCCTTTTTTCTCTCTTTCTCTCTCTATCTGTCCCTCTCTCTCCCTCTCCCCTCTCAGGGAATAGAGATCATCTCCACTGGCTCCAGTAATCATTACGTCACAGGCACAGTTGCAGAGGTAAGGGTCAGGTCCTCCCCTCCCCCCACACCACACCACACTACACCACACCACACTACCAGAGCAGTGCAGAGGGCACTGTGACTTCATAGCTGATTTACCACCACAAGCGTGCTCGACCAGGCACACACAAAATATATGGCATGTCACATAGGAACATGGAACACATAGGGGTGCATATTGTGAATAAAAGAGGAATACAGAACATATACGGGCAGAAAATAGAAGCATATATGGGGTATGAAAGACCAACAATGGAAAATATAACAGCATATATGGCATGTTATAGACAAAAATGATAAACTTAGCAGGGTGTAAGGCATATCCCTGAAGTAAGTGACATACAGATAGCTCACTGTGGTAATATGCCTGGTGGCGAAGTACCTGAGTCGCTATAATGAGTCATGTGTAGACTACTTTTCTAGGTTGAGTGCAATTACAGTCTGTTTAAGGGAGGTGCTTTGACCTTCACAGGTAACTTTGGCCTGGTGCCTCCAAAGAAAGTGTACATTGTGTGTTTGTTTGTCTGTGTGTGTGTGTGTGTGTGTGTGTGTGTGTGTGTGTGTGTGTGTGTGTGTGTGTGTGTGTGTGTGTGTGTGTGTGTGTGTGTGTGTGTGTGTGTGTGTGTGTGTGTGTGTGTGAGAGAGAGAGAGAGAGAGAGAAGGAGAGAAAGAGAGAGAGAGAGAGAGAATGTGTGTGTTTATGTGCCTTATGTGAAAAATTAGATAAAGAGGGAGAGAGAGACGTAGAGGGAGAAGGGAAGCAAGAGAAAGAGAGCGAGAGAGAGGAATAAAAGGGTAAAGCTTATGGTAAAATGTGTTGTTGGAAGTGTGTGTGAGGGAGTGCAGGAGAGAGTAGGAAAGAGAGACTGAGAAAGGTTAGGCAAAAGGGGTTGATGTATTTGGTGTAATGATGTGTGAGACTCACATGGGAGTGGGACTGTGAGCAGCTGGATTTTTCCATTTGGTCACAGTCCAGTCACAAGGCCTTGAAGCGTCTGTAGTGATGGAAAGCACAAAAAAGACACCACCATTTCTTAAAAAAAAACATAATATATTTAAACTGCGTCTCTCGCTACCTCTACGTGCTACCAAATAGAACAGCTCCCATACACATGGAAGTATTGGAGGAGATAATATTCTCAAAACTAGCATAGTACTCACAAAGGAGTGTGAAGTGTCTTAGTATGGAGTGGTAGCATAGTACTCACAAGGTAGGAGTAGTGTCACACTATTGAGTGCTAACATAGGACTCATAGCATACTAGCCCAGAGTACATTAGACATTAGACAGTACAGTATTACAGTGACAATAGACAGTAGATTATTACAGTGACTGTAAACGCTCTTTTGTTTTGTGTTTTATCCCTATCCAGTTCCCCGCTGACTTCTGTGAGAAGATCTTGGCTGGAGATGAGGTGATCCAGGTGAATGACCAGATAGTGGTGAGTAGTGCTGATACTGAGGTAATGATGCTTAAGTCTTAGTAAGTCTAATCCGGATTAGAGTTGGTAATGTCCTATTAAGATTTGTATTATGTTTAGGGTTAATTCATTATGGGTACTGGGTAGGGTACAGTGTAAAATGGATCCCAAATATAGACCAGTAGTAGTGGTGGATCTGATGTGCTGATAGCCAACATAATTGTGATTAAACATCCAATATTTTTCAAGCTTTTAGAAACCTGTGAGATCTGATGACTGTTCCAAGTCCAAGAAATTTAAATTACAAGTTAAATTACATTTTATTGCCATTGATATTATCCTTGAGATGGAAAATTCCAGATGTAATATATACATAAGCCTTTCAAACATACTTGAGTTCATATGATGATGAAAGTTAACATTAAACCACAGGGCCATCTGTGTGGAATCACTAGAGTTGTTCTGCTCTCTCAGGTGGGCTGGAGTCGAAAGAACCTGGTGAAGAAACTAAAGGAGAACCCTAACGGAGTTACGCTCGTCTTAAAGAAGGTTCCGGTGTCAATAAAATGGAAAGAGAAGCCTCCAGAGACTGAGCCTGAGGTGTGTATGTGCCCGTTAATGCCTGGTTGTCACGGCAAATGTTCCCAGGAGATGGGAGAGGGGGTGACATTCAGTGAGAAGTCTTTCACAGCCCCACAAACACACACACATATACACATACACACACACACACACAAACGTCAGGTCTTTACTGTACTTACTGGTACTGTAAGTACATCTTACACATTCCCCACACACTGGTACGGAGGTGCACAGGCACAGCGCTCCACATAACACAAACACACACACAAACATGGACACACTTGAATACTCACAGACACACTCATGTATGTACATCTGTTTGCCTATACATACATATTTACTCTCTCTCACTTACACCTTCATACACACACAAACATACACACATATAAACACACACTCCCTTGCTCCAAACCTGTATGACCCCAGTGGCAGCAGAGTGCTCCCATGGTGTGTGAGCTCACACGCAGAGCTGTGACTCAGCCTCTCTGTGGCCCAGTGCAGTCACGGACAAGCCCATAGGGTCTTCTCATTAACAGGTTCATTTTGTGTGTGTGTGTGTGTGTGTGTGTGTGTGTGTGTCTGTGTGTGTGTGTGTGTGTGTCTGTGTGCATGTGCGTGTACGTGTGTGTGTATGTGCATGAACAAGAAGGTGTGTATATATATATATATATGTATATGTGTTTGTGTGTGTTTGACTGTGGGTGTGTGTGTGATGCCATCTGTTACGGTGTGCCTTCTGCGTCACTCATTAGGTTGGCATCACACTACAGGAGAGGAATTGGCCCTCTGTGGTAGCCCAGACACTCACACACACACACACACACACGCACACACACACACACACACATACCCACCAATGACACGCCTGAAGCTAATACCTCCTCTCTCTTTCCCTCTTTGTACTTCTGTCTGCCTTTCTCTATTCTCCTAAGGAGGGAGAAGAGGTGGAAGAGGCGGTAGAGGCAGAAGAGGAGGAGGAGGAGGAGGAAGAGGACGAGAAGAGACACTCTATCTTTGACAGAGTCGCGGCCTCAGTCAGGTCCCTGTCCTTCAGGTGAGTGTGGTTGCAGCTCTCTGATCTGTGAGAATCCTTGTGGATGTGAAACCTATCCAGCTTTAAACCTCCCACACAGACAGGCTTCGGATCAGTTTGAATCATCCTGTCAAGAGCTTAGATTCTCAATTGTCCATGCAGCACTTGGGAATACTTTGCTCGGTTGGTCATATCTCTCCATCAATGGTCCATATGACAGGCAAAGCTAGTTACGGCCATCCTGAGTGCTCAGTGGATGTCTTCAAATCCAGGCCCTGGTTCATTTCACAAGGACAGGACAAGGTTCCAGTTATTGCTGTGATTTCATCAGATCTGATATTTCTGGATGTTACACATACAGTATCTAATCTCCACTGAGTGCTTGTGGGGGAGTGTTTATACTGTAGTGAGTCAAACTTTGTTTTCAATGTATTCCTGTGCTGTAATCATATGAGTAAACAAGGTTATTTGTAAGCTTCCAAATGTAGCCATTTGTGCCATTTGTGAAAGTGCCATTTAATTTCTCTGATAGCTTCACTTTCCCTCTTTCTATCAGTAGTGCATTTGTATTATTGTCTGATCTGCATATTCATGATGTATCAGTAATAATTGATATATTGGATTGATCATCTAATGTTTATATGGGTTATGTGACAGTTGTTGCTAAACCTCTGATCTGAATTTAGGTCATCTGAAATTATAAGTTATAACTGGTATTTATTCTCTGTTGTTTACATTGTTTATAATGGTGATGTTTCAGTTATTGTGAGTTTAGCCTGAAATGGCTGTGGTTGAATCATCTGAAGTGATCAGTTATAGCTGATGTTTGTTATCTGTTTTATTTTCTGTCAGCTGTAGCTGACTGCTCCTGGCCTGAATTGGCTGTGGGGTGGATCAGCTATTGGTGAGCCTGACTGGACTTGACTGTGTGTTTGGATCATCTGAAATGAGGAAGGCAGCAGCTGGCTGATGTTATCTGACATCCCAGGAGGGGGTTGGGGGGTGTTGGGGGGTGTTGCTGAAGTCTGCTGATCTAGTACCTTTTCCAGGAATCCTGGGTTCTCAGAAACGAGAACATCAGAACAATCCCTCACACTGTTGTAACTATGAGCTGGCTGATGGGAAGAACAGACCATTTCATAAATCATGACATACATATTAAGTTTACCACATTCTGTGTTTACTGTAAAGCTTTGCTTATCTATTATGAGAGCTGTTGTTAGTGTGTCAGTGGCTTGTTAGGTGTGTGAGGTTTGTTGGTCTGCAGGTGTTTTGGTGTGTTTTGGTGTGTTTTGTTTGTATTGTTGTGCTGGGTTTAGGGAGCGTGTATGAATCAGTGTGTTTGTGTGATAATGTTGAGGCGTGTTTGTTTGTGGTTGTGAGATCCATCCATGTGTTTGAAGATAGCGTGTAAGCTGAACATACAGCGCTTACATACATCATTGAGTTGGTGTTTAGGTGTCTTGCCGTAAGTCTGTGTGTTTTCTAACCCTAGGTGTGTTGGTGGTAGGTGTATTTGTGTGGTATATTTGTGTTATAGGATGGTTGTGTGTTGGTCTACAAGCGTGTAGGTAAATGTAGGTGTATGAGTGTATTTGTACGTGTTCGTGTAGGTAAATGTTAATAGGTAGTTGGCGTGTTGTTATGTGGGTGTGTTTGTGTGTTGAGACTGAAGTGTGCTAGCACATGGGTGTATTTGTGCATGCTGTTGCTAGGGAGTGTATGTCACTGGGGAGAACTGAGACTAGAGGGGCACTATCTGATTGACAGCTGTTCTGTGTGTTATGGATCTTCTCATCATTGTTATCAAATAGTGTGAGTGTGAGTGTGAGTGTGAGTGTGAGTGTGAGTGTAAGTGTAAGTGTAAGTGTAAGTGTAAGTGTAAGTGTGAGTGTGAGTGTGACTGTGACTGTGTGACTGTGTGAGTGAGTGAGTGAGTGAGTGAGTGAGTGAGTGAGTGAGTGAGTGAGTGAGTGAGTGAGTGAGTGAGTGAGTGAGTGAGTGAGTGAGTGAGTGAGTGTGTGTGTGATGGCTGTGTGGCTAATGCAGATTTTTCGGAAAGATGTTTATGTTGTGCGATTAATCAAATTGTTCTTGACAGGTGTTTGGTAAATTGATGACCAGTATAACAGATGCCTATGTATGATTGACATCTGCATTGTATGATTGACAGGATGCATTAGGATTGTCAGTTGTTGTGTGATTGATGACTGCTCTGTATGATTGTATGTATTTTAATGACAGATTACTGTGATTGATAGTGAACTGTGTGATGGACAGTCTTTGTGTTAATAACAGATGACTGTGGTTGACAGCGAGGTGTAAGATTGACAGATGAGTATTTAATCGACAGATGATTGTGATTGACACATTGCTGTGATTGACACATTACTGTGATTGACACCTGGTCATTTTATTGACAGATGACATTTAGTCATTTAGCAGACGCTTTTGTCCAAAGCAACGTACAAGGGAGAGAACAGTCAAGCTAAGAGCAATAAAACCTGGTGTAACAATAAATACTGCTTTTTTTTTTTTTTTTTTTAAATAGAAAACGACATAAAAAAGAAAAAGAAGTGCGGGACTGTCACTGCTTAAGTGCAAGTTAAGCCAAGGTGCAAGTTAGGAAGGGAGGTGATCTCTGAAGAGTTTGGAATGACTGCCTGATTGACACCTGACAGTGTGATTGACAGCTGGTGTTCTGTATCCTCAGGTCTGCCGTCCATGGGCCTGAGGCCCGTCAGCTGATGAGCCAGGAGGAATCAGAATTCACCAGCGACAGCGGCGTGGATGACACAGGAACCTACACTTCACACCTCAACCACAAGGGGGCAGGTGAGAGTGGGGTTAGATGGACTATGGGAAACTCCTAATGCTGTTTCAGGAAGAGCAAGAGCTCAGTTTGAAAGTATGAGGTCTTTATGTGCTTTGGGTACATGACATGGAAGTAGTATTAGTGCTTTTATGAACTACCTTAGTTGGATAAAACTGTAGGAGTGTATTTATGAACTACCTCAGCTGGACAACGTGCTCAGTTGCAAATTAACATGTTATCTGTGTTAGTTGGCATTACATTTCAAATGTGTGTGTGTGTGTGTGTGTGTGTGTGTGTGTGCAGAGAGTGAGGAGCTGGATCGGTCTGAAGTGAGATCAGTACTGGAGGTAGAGGTACCAGTGGACCGTAGGTCCCCCTCCCCCCTTCCCCAGGGCCTGGAGCTTAGCAGAAGCAGCATCAGCTCCTGCCCTGAGATGGGAGGGCACAGGGTGAGTGTGTGTGTGTGTCTGTGTGAGTGTGTGTGTTTGTAACAACGGGAGAGAGAGACAGAAATGGAGTAAACTCCAGCTGCGTTTTGGAAATTTACACAGATGTGTTTTATTAAGTGGTGTTTGTGAACCGCAGCTTTAGGTGGAGCACTCCCTTGGAGATCCATAGACATCCCTCCTTGAATCCTCCCCATATAATAACGTCACATGCCATCCTTCAGTCAAACTTAATAACTGTTTTGCTTTCTTCTTTCAGGAAGATAAAGATGAGAGGAAGAGCTCTACGAAAGGTACTGATCTCATTCTTTCTGAAAACTCATATGGTAATGTGTTATATGGGTAAAATGAAATAAACTCATAAACAAACACTAGGACATTCAGACATTCAGCAGCTGAACACAAACCCCCTAGTATTATGACAGTGTGAGTTACTATGACTATGCTCCATACCCAGTTGGCCGGTTTCCTAGTGGTTGGCTATTGGAAAACAAGCCAGTCAAGAGTCATGCCAACATGACATTACAATTCGGTCTGTGAAATGATGAAATGTGATACATGCAAACACATTGTTTCTTTCCAGCGTGTTGTTGGCCAGAAATAAATAACCACTAGCCAGTGAGAGATATACATTAGTGATGGATGCTATGTCTACCCCCTTCCCTTCAGGTAAAACCACGGCAATGAGTCGTCGGCGTGTGTCGTGCCGGGAGCTTGGTCGGCCAGACAGCGACGGCTGGCTGTGGAAGAAGCGCAAGGAGACGAGCTTGTTCATGACCCAGAAGTGGCAGCGGTTCTGGTTCGTGCTGAAGGGGCCCACTCTCTACTGGTATACCAGCCAACAGGTCCGTCTCACATCCCATCTATTCCTTTCCTCTTCTATCCCTTAACTCATCTACCCCTTTACCCCTTTATCCCTTTACCCTTTACCCCTATGTCCATCAGTGCTGTGCCCCCCTGCCCCTGTGTCCCTGTGCGACCCTGCCCCTCTGTCCCTGTGCCCCTCTGTCCCTGTGCCCCCCTGCCCGCTGGCATCATCTCAGAGCAGAGCTGGCATGAAGCAGGCACTCATTAAGAATTTGATTATGAAAGCTGTTATTTGTTGCCTTTCAAGAGGCTTCTTGGCAGCTGATGTTTGGAGGCACTGATGTGTATGTTGGAAGCACTGGTGTATGTGTGTGTGTGTGTGTGTGTGTGTGTGTGTGTGTGTGTGTGTGTGTGTGGGTGTGTGTGTGTGTGTGTGTGTGTGTGTGTGTGGCCATTTTAGTCTGTATGTCCATGTACAACATAAATGTATCTGTGTATGTGTGTATGTGTTTGTGCGTGGCCTTCACAGGACGAGAAAGCAGAGGGCCTTGTCAAGATTGGCAGCTACAGCATTGAGAGTGCTGGAGAACACAAGAGGAAGTAGTGAGTGTCTAACATCCTGATTTCACTCTGCTGTTTGTTTGCTGTTGCTAGGAACCAAATGGATCACCTGTGTTTTATTGTCCATAACCGCACCGCCCCTCCCGCTCACATGATATTCAGATTCCTTTCCATCCATTATTTGTTTCAATTCACTTATTGAGCACAAACCATACACATTTATTCACATCTCTGTTCTTGCATCATTGTAAACATTTAGTTATATTTGAATCTTGTATTCATCCATGTTGCCTGGACTGGGCCTGGGCTGGCTGGGCAAGTTTCCCTCTCTCCTCTAACATTTTATCAGTACTAGTTCCTGTGTGTGTATTTGTGTGTGTGTGTATGCCCACGCGCGCGTCTGGCGTGCGTGCATGTGTGCGTGTGTGTGTGTGTGTGTTTGTGTGTGTGTGTTTGTGTGTGTGTGTGTGTGAGCACGCAGCGCAGTAGAGGCGCTGAGGCGTGTAACGACTGTCGCTCTTATGACTGATGGTTTTTAATTTAGCCGACTATGTTCCCTGTTCCCAAGGGCAGTCTTATCACCTCTGCTAACTCGTTCATTCTCTCCTCCACACTTCTCTGTCACTCCTCCATCCCTCCTCATTCCCCTCTGTTTCTCTCACTCTTTATTTCTTTCTCCCTCTCTCACTCTTTTCTCTTTCTTGTGCTATCTCTTTTTTCTCTCTCTCTTTTCTCTCTCTCTCTTTTCTCTCTCTCTTTCTCTCTCTTCTCTCTCTCTCTTTCTCTCCCTCTTCTCTCTCTCTCTCTCTCTCGCTTTCTTTTTTGTTCGTTCTCTCTTTTCTCTCGCCCTGTTTGCTTTCCTTCTGCAGTGTCTTCAAAATGTGCCATCAGCGCTTCCAGAATTTCTTCTTTGCTGCAGACAACGTCAACGAAATGAGCAAGTGAGTGCCACAAAAAAACTTGCCACAGTCGCCACGGTGATTCTGGCACACCCATCTCAAAAGAGATGAAATCACACCACTGGTGTTCAGCTGCACTAATATGTGCTGTACAAATGCTGTGTGTGCCAGTCTGGGTGTTGAGGTGTTACATTTCCGTAGACTCAATACAAACAGGTGGCACTACAGTAATACTGCATACGCTATCATTTAAATGGCACAAATCAGCATAATGGCCACCAGAGACTGTCACCCTGCCTTTGAGTCTGCCAGAGTCTAATATGCTGTGACATCACTCTGGGCTCTCTAGACGTACTGAAATGAAAAGTTGCTATATCTCCCAAACCAGCTTAATGGTACAAATGTGCCCAAATGCAGCACAAACAAACATCAGTTTTTGGTTTATTTCTTTTTGGATGGAGGTAAAGCATCATAAATGTATTAAAACACTCTCTCTCACACACACACACACACACAAACACACACATACACACACACACACACACACAAACACTCTGTGTCCTTTGTCCTTTGTGTGCGTGTGCAGTCACACCACAGGGTTCTCCTTCTGCACCTCCTCCGCTGTTAAATGTCACAATGATTACATACTCTATAAATGCCTACCTTACCACAGACATGATATTTCCCCTCCAGGAGGTAAAAATAAGCAAGTCTGAAAATGTTTTTATGTATAAAAAGATCTCTTTGGTAAATGCAATGCAGCATATACTGTAGTCTTAGAATCTTGCATTCTGAATTCTGATATTACGTCGTAATTTTTGCGGGAGGTCCTTTTACTTTGAATGATATCCTGCTCATCAGGTAGGCAGGAGTGGAGTTTAGAGATATCTGTAATAAACTATAAGAGCAGGATTCCAGTGTTGCAAAGGGAAATAAAACACGGTCAATGGCCCTGGCAGAAGGGCAGTAGCCATTGTGCTGCTGTACAAATGCACTGTGTATCTTCTGCCCTCATCTCAGATCACAGAATGCCGTGGTTACTGCTACCGTAAGGACAAGGTCATGAGAACTCATTATACCACGTTTCCTAGCTTTTGCTGTCCAACATCACACACCCGGTGCTCTGTATCACAGAGAGGTTAGTGCAGGTAGAAGTAGGCTCTGGCATGGACCTGGTCTAGATTCGGCTTACATCAGGTTTAGATCCAGCCGATAGGATTGATTGTATAAATCTCTCAAAAGGGTTTATCGGTCTAGCTTTGACTGGCAGCGCTCTTATCTCAGATACACATGCATGCATATACACTCACTTTCTCTGTCTCTATCTCTCGCTCGCACACACAATCTTATACACACAATCACACACACAATGCATTCAGCCTCATTTATACACACTCATACACACTCACAGATGCACTGTCACATTCGTGTTACACACACACACAGGCACACACACACACACACTGACTTCTTGGTCTTTTCAAAATATGACACTGCAGAAGAATGACACTGAATTTCATAAAGGGAATGTGCGCCACCATCTGGATGTTCGGAGTAATGCAAGAGACAGTGGCTAAAGAGAAATTGCATGTCTTTGTAAAGACAAATGAATAAAGTAATCTTAATCATAAATAAATAATCATTGCAATAATGCCTACTGTCTTAGCAGTATGCTAATATACAGCACTGTTAACAGTATAAGCCAGTCAAAGTGCACTCAGGGGAACGGCTCCTCTGAGTAACAGCTCTTAGGGTGCCATTCTCCCGTGTGCTAAAAGTGCGCAGCTATGCGGTTTTCAGCATACACCTATTCGCCCCTTGATTTACAGTAAGTCTGTGATATATGCATCATGAAGGCAGTTACACGCTTTGCTTCAGATGAAGCAAACCCAAGATCTGTGTGTTTTTTATGTTATCATCATTCACACATATTCGGTCCTTGACTTGTGTGCTTTTCAGCTACACACTTCTGAAGGCTGTATTAAGTCAAGCGCCACAAGAGGGCCAAGCTTCATCTTGCCCTATATGACGGGAGTAGGCATATTTTTAACATTATTATACAAAGTACAAACTTTGCAGTTACCAAAGTTACCAAGGCTAACATTTGTTTGTCAAATGTAGTTTTTCATCCTCTGAAGCAACAGCACATTCTTTATTTTGAACAATGTAATATAAGGTAGTATATTAGGCCTCCTTTAGGGTATATATTCCATTGTTAAACAGGACAAAAACACCTTTTAATCATATGACCTTGTGCCGGGTAAATAATTCCATTCCACCGTTCCATTCCAGGGCTGCCAGTCACTCAGCTTCTTCTGCGTTTGACCTCCTGCCCTCCCTTGCTTCGAGTGATTCCTCTGCTCAGTGTTCTGCTGTGGCTAATGTGAATGTAAATGTTGACCTTGCTCCTCTCCTCTCGTCTCTTCTGGACACGGTGCTCTCTGTGTGTAGGTGGATCAACAGCCTGATCAGCGGCATACAGAAACACAAGAAGCTCCACAAGGACCCACCAGACAGCGAAGAAGGTAACCCGAGTTCACTGCTGAAGTTAGCCAGAAGAGTATTGTGTGTGTGTGTGTCAATGAACTTGTTTGTGTGTGGTATCAGAGAGAGAGAGTATCAGCGATAAAGCATGAGTGATGAGAAAGAACGAGAGGGCGTGTTTGTGGTGTGTGTGTGTGTGTGTGTGGTAAGAGAGAGAGAGAAAGGGTGTGTGTGTGTGTTTGTGTTATGTGAGAGAGTGTGTGTGGTGGGGGTGTGTGTTTGTGGTTAAGGTACTTGTGTTGTTGTGTTGCAGAGTGTTACAGTGAGACAGAATCAGAGGACGAGGGCTCCGGGTCACCTCGATCTCATAAAAAAAAGACCTACTCGGTAAGGCCTAAACAAAACATGAACACACACGCATACGCACAAACACAAACACACACGCGCACACACACACGCACAAACACACACAGACACACACACACACACACACAGAAACATACACACACAGAAACAGTCAGTGATTTGGTATCAGAAATGTCAATAATTATCCTACAGTGCTTGTTAAATTGCTCTAGTGTAAAAACAGTGATTGATAATAACTCACGTGTGAAAGTGTTACAGAATACAGTGTTACAGATGTTAATCTGTCATCTAATATTTCTGCTTCATTGTTTTTTATACACCAGAAAACACAGTCCAACACACTGCCCCGCACCAGGGCCAAAAAGAACAGGCCCTCCACAGGTAGTACAGCAACAGTTACCGCCACCGGAGGCAGCAAAGGTAACATGGGGTTCTCATCCTGGCTGTTTATGGGATTTAGCCAAATGAATTGTTTAGTGACATGGGACTTAAGTAAACAAAGGAAGAGCCTATATCTGACAGTTTGTATTTATGTGTTCACAATGAAATAGCCTTTTGCCCAGAAAGAATTATATGCGTTCTATGAAAAGCAGGAACAGTTTTTCTCAGTTGCTTTGGTACCTTTCTCAAATCATCCTTAACATTTTCTAAACACTAAGTGAAGTTTCTCGATACAATTTGTACAAAAAGCACCACACAATGTATTTTGTGAAAAGCTCAAAATCCCTAGTTTATATCTCTAAAGCAAACATCTATGTCAGTAAACATGCCAGTGCCATCAGAATGAAGAGTCCTTGTGTCATTGTTTATGAATTAGACAGTCAAATCTGCTTAGTCATGTTGTCAGTGAAACTCTCTTTTGCTAACATTTATATGACAACTCAACAGAGAAGCTCCATAAGACAGTTTGATCAGCATGACCTGTGCAATTGATAACGCAGGTAACTGCAGAAAATAGCAACTTGAGAAATCAAAACAATGAGAAATCACGTGCACAACTGGCGAGACGATGTGAAGAAGACTCTTTTGGAATGTCTCAACCTCTGTTGTGTCCTCACATACCGCCTCCATGGCTACCACCAGGGCCATCTGAGTATGTGTCTATACAGGGCCATCTGAGTATGTGTCCACCAGGGCCATCTGAGTATGTGTCCCACCAGGGCCATCTGAGAATGTGTCCCACCAGGGCCATCTGAGTGTGTGTCTCACCAGGGCCATCTGAGTGTGTGTCTCACCAGGGCCATCTGAGTATGTGGCTGGCAATCACAAACCTTCCATGCTGAGTAGAACTCCTCAGTTGTGTTAAAGAACAGTGTGTCGTTTTTAGTGCCACCTATTAGACCAAATGGAAAAAAGTGTTTTAATTGGTGAATACCTGTAACTATGAATCGTTGTGTTTTCGTTAGCTTAGAATGAGCCCTTGGACTCTACATAAGGAGTGGGCTGACTTCCACGGAGCTCACCATGTTGCACCCCCATGTTTCTACAGAAGCCCTGAACAGACAATCCAAAACACTGCATTACAGCATTTAACGGCCACCGTAGATTCTCACACACACTTGTAAAAAGGAAGGTGCTGTTTGCAATTCAGCAACCACACCACTAGATGCCACTAAAAACTTAAAAGCCCTTAAGGAATAGGAAATAGGATAAGAGGAATTCCATTAGGATCCTGTGGTGCGTCGCAGACCATTGTCTGATGGTGTTTGAGTTATAGAAACTCACATTATCCCAAAATGACCACATACTTTACACATACCACACACCTCTTCAGTCATTCCATCCCCAACTAACTACGATTGAGGACAATGTCGTTCTCCCAACATTCAACAAGTAATTGGCAAGCATTAAAAAAAGAATGGTGCCACTGAAACTGATGAACTATATGATCGATAAATGATGATAAACAGTTTGAATATTTTGCATGTCATGTCAGGGGATATGACTACTCAATAGAGAAGCTGCATAAAACATTTTGATAAGCGTTACGCGTGCAATTGAAAACGCAGGTTACTGCAGACAATAGCAACTTGAAAAATCAAAACATTGAGAAATCCAGTACACAACTGGCGAGAAGATTTCAAGAAGAATCTTGACTATGTGGCTGGTAAAATGTGACCCTGTTTAGTTCTTTTTTGTTCTTCCATTGACAGAAATGGTAACACTGTTGTGTTCTGTCTATTTGCTATTTGTGCGTACCAGTTGAAGATTCACACACCTGAGACTTACCTCTTAGCTTTTTAAAAGAACTGGTTGACACGTGAAAGTCAAGATTCACTTGAGAGCAATTAATCTATCCAGGAGTCACTTACAAAAAAGGCGAATAGAAATAATATATATTATAAAATCTGCTTGATCGATTATGACAACAGGTTGAACACTTTTGCATTCAATTAGTTATACAAAGAAGTATAAAAAGCAGCAGGCGATTGTACATAAACCTTTGCATGAATGTGGCAAAGCTATTGGTATTTGTAAAAAAAAAAATAGGAATTGCTTGTATGAGGTGCACATGTGACTAGATTATTTGGAGGTTGAATAATGTCAATTCTGATCTGAGAAATGTGCCAATAGTGACTGAGAACAACTTGTGACTCCTGAGCTTGAAATACCCTCTGTGACCACTGAGAGGCAGTAGAATTCTATGTTTTGTGGCTGACAATTAGTGCCTGGCTGAGATCTACTCCAGGCAATGTGTAATTGTGTTTATTTGTGTATGTTGCCATTTATATATGAGTGCTTGTGAGTGTCTGTGCATAAAGGTTGTGTAATGTTTGAGAGTATGTTTCCGTGGTTGTTTGTCCATGGTCCTGTGTATATGGACATGTGTTGATGCCAGTATGTTTGAGGCCTTCTATGTTTTTGAATATGTGTTTCTGGGTGCTTGTACCGATGTGTGTGTGTGTGTGTGTCTGTCTGTACGCAAGTATTCATGCATGTGTCATATGTTGGTGTGAGTATTTGTGCTTATGCGCATGTGTTTGTTTTTGTGGCGCAATCTTAGGAGCAGCTGAAGATGAGATGGGTGTTCTCTTTCATCGGCTGAAAGAGGGCGGAGTCTCTCTGATAGGCCACTCCCAGCCGATCACACACGATCATTTCCGCAAGTCTTTTATACGACGCAACAAGAATCCCGTGATCAATGAGAAAGCACACCAGCTACGTGCACTGCAGAGCACACTCAAGGTTAGTGACTCACACACACACACACACACACACACACACACACACACACACACACACACACACACACACACACACACACACACTTACAGTGACACTCACATGCAGACCTGTATAAATAAGCTGATCATAAATGACAAAGCACATCATCTACATTACACTACAGAGTACACTCAAGTTGAGGGACACACGCATACACATACAGTCATACAGTACACACATACTCACACACACACACACTTACACACACACACACACACACACTTACCCACCTACACACACACACACACACTCACACACACACACACACCCATACACAAACACACACACAAACACATACACACACACAGACATACAGTACACACACACACACACACTCACACACACACACTCACACACACACACACACACACATAAAGTACAAATACATACTGACAGCGATACTCGCAAACAGAATGTACAAAAAGCCCATCAACAATGAGGCACGCCATCTGCATACGTTACAGAGAAAAGGAAGGAAACATACATGCAAATCCACCAACACAATTACACACACACACACACATCCACAATCAAAACACATACACACACACACACATCCTCGCACACACTCACACATCCACTTAGACACACACACACACACACACACACATACACAAACACACACACACACACACACACACACACACACACACTTATACACACACACCCACACACACACACACTCACAAATGCACTTACACACGGACACACTAACATTTCCATTCCATACACACACAAGGTGAGCAAATAGACACACATGCACACATGCACACACACTCAACAAAGACACACATCTCTAGTTGCACACAAGGAGCCCTGTCATCAATGAGAAAGCACATACACTTACACTTACACACACACACACACACACACAACCCCACAGAGTGCATTGAAGGTGAGAGCACAAACATGCACCACTCACACACACACACATATTCTCTCCACCATTAACCTAGTCTCCCCACGTCTTCATGTAGTAAAAATATAGTTGCAATCCCATGACGTCAGGGTAATATAATTAAGATGTGTCTCATTAGATTTGCAGGAAAAGGGTGCATTAGATGCATGTTTGAGAGTCCTTCTGTCCTCACAGAAACAGAAGCCAAGCAACCTACAGTTGCTATGCCTTTTGCATGAAAAACCTACAAGCCGGAAATCTAATGGACAATGAGATTCTGTTCTGTTGGAAATTCAGTCACTATTTCAATGAAGTCAGTATCATACACCCCCCTGCCCCCCACCCCCCAAGTAATCTGGCCTAGTTTTGGCGTGGAACCGTCCGTGAATTTGTTCTGTCTAAACCATCTCAGTAAGAGCGTCCTATGAGGCTCATCCCCGTAGTTTTTTCATCAGCTAGTAGCTATTGCTATTGTCTTAAAGTTGTCAGAAGGCTTCTGCTCATACTAGTCGTGTTGTTTATTCAAAGACAATTGTGTGTGTGTGTGTGTGTGTGTGTGTGTGTGTGTGTGTGATTGTTTGTTTGTTTCTTTGTGTGGTCAAAGGCGAAGGAGGCCGAGCTGCAGCTCATCAATAGGATTCTGGATGACTCGGACCTGACAGCCCAGAAGTTCCGGGAGTGGAAGGAGTGCAACGAAGAGCTCCTCCTGGAGATCGAGCGTCTCTCTGTGGAGAAGGAGCGCGCCAGAACCGCTAAGGAGGAGGCCGAGACAGCAGAGGTGGCGAATGAGGCAGAGCAGGGGTCCCACCACCAAGCTGTCGGCCATGCGGCTGAGACGCAGGTTGACGACGTCACCGTAAGTGAGGGTCAGAGCGGTGCATTTGGACTGCGGTTTAGCCTCGGAGAGGAGCTGGTGGACGCGGAGCTGCCTGGTTCGTTGGACACCACGACAACCTCAGAAACCTCTGTTTCAGTGGACCCACTCAACCTGAGCTCGACCAGTGTGTTCTCAGACAACTACTTCTTCATCTGAGGACTGCAAAAAGTGTCCCCATAAACTATATTGCTTCTACGACCAAGGTGGACTAGTGGTACTACCGAATATCCACCAGGAAATATTCCAACAATCGCATATCTGGAAAAGACTTTCCCTCGAATCTAAGGACCGTACAAATGTCCCCAGAATGTTAATGCCACAAGAACACCGTTGGCACTAACACACTTAAAAGACCTGCTCCTCAGATGACCATGCCTTCTTCCACCAGGAACAGGAATATTGAGTCTTAATTGCCCATGGTAAACTCTCTGTTTTGTCATGTTAGGAGTCTGTAAGCTTGAGAAAGCAAAGTATCAAGGCCTTCCACATAATCCAAAGGTCTTTTTCTTGGTTGTAAATGTATTAACTAAATAATACTATATATTGCTGTAAAAATACCAAATAGGCCTAAATTGGCTTGCCAAGATGCTGAAAAATTATTTTAAAGAAAATATTGTTTTATCCCTGTACATCCCTAAATGTAACATAACAAAACAAAACACGATAATGTATTGAGAAAACGTTGAATGTTTCTGCATTTTTTTATTCCAACAAAAAGTTGCAGCTTTCTATCTACCTAGAGTGATGTGAATTCACATCATTTGCCATCCTGGCCAGATGCAGGTAATTACAGTGTCTCACGTGGGCCACATCTGGTCCTTGGGCATCTTCGCCATGGGAACCCTATTAGGCCTCTGAAGAGTGTTCCCTGTTCCCGTGGGGATGGTCAGCTGAATGTCCCACTGCGCTCAGACGCAAGACAGACACTAGTGCTGCTCAGGATGATAAAACAGTATAGTGCCATCAGTGAGGTAGAGAAATAAATGGAAAATAAAAGGCAAGAAAACATGAAATAAATGACCGATGACATAATAAAGTAAATGGCAGTTGAATCTGATACTAAGAAAAACATGTATTTCTTATTTTTTTATTTTTTTTTAAAGGCGGCCATTGGAAGACACTCCACTGCTTTGATATTTCAAATGCAGACAGCAGTCTGGGGTGCTGTTGATCTTCTCTGGTGCTCTGGTGTGATCTGACTCTCTATGTTCCTCTAGACCTTTATTTAGTACTTTGAGCTCTGGGCAGCTCAGGTTATCCTTTAAAATAAAGCTCATTAGTTATTAATTATACCATTAGATACGGTTATTTAACAATTTTATATCATTATGTACTTACATGCTTGCAAATCCAAACACAATTTGGGATTTGACAATACAAATGAATTAATATGCTGTTACTAATCATCACGCAATATCTTACTAAGTAAACTACACTTTTACCAAACATATTACTGAAACATAATATTGTAACAAGGGCACTGTGATATAACACCACAACCTGTCTCTCCCCCATGCACCTATTAAGATAAAAAGAGTGCTCATGCGCTCAAAATGCGTATGCGTATCAAATAAAGTATGACTATGCAGTTACTCATAGTTAATCAGCATGTTACAATCTATACTGCACTATACTTAAAGTGCGTATGACACCTTAAAAAAAAGGTAAAAGGCATATAAGTATCAAAACTATACATAAAACATAGTACTTTGAAGTCATGTTTAAACCAGAAGATTGAAAAATGAAGTTTGTACGGAGTTTCAAAGTGTGGTTTTCGTGACTCTTATCGCTGGCTGACATTGATGTTGTTTTGAGTACCTAATGAATAACCTTATTTTGCAGAGAATACCCTATTGTGCATGTTGGTGTTTTCGTGTATATGGATATGAGTGCTTGTGTGTGTGTGTATGGGTGTGATTGCTGGTTGTTCATAGCAACCATGTGTCCTGATAAGCCATTGCAATCAGACTGGAGAGAAGGCTATGACCTCTTAAGAATGCTTCTTCTGTAGTGTACTCCATAGGAGCATCATAGCTCCATATCTGGCTCAGATCTCTTTTAGAGTTCAGCATCATCTGGGAGGGATGGGCAAAGATCCTGTTCTTTTTTTGTTGTTGTTTTTTTGTTTGGAGCGTTATGCCTTTTGAGATGAAACAGTAGAGATTGACAGGAAATTAGTGGGTGTGGGAGCAAGAAACGGCCACAGGTCATGGGCACTTGGACACGTACATATGGTTGCGATGCTGCCTCGTGCATCACTGCTCCCCCAAACATCCTGTTTGAAGGAGAGTCAGGTGCACACCAGGAGGTGGGCAGAATGCAGTGTGCATTTTTATGCTGGTGAAATATTGGTGTCACCGCTGCAGCATAATGGGGGTTGCTACAGAGACGTGGCGTCCTCGTTTGCCGGTCGTCATCATTTGAAGGTCGTTTTCGGTGCCTGCGTCATTCTAACCAAGTGAATGTTTTGTCTATGGAGGGTTGTGGGGAAAGCAGCCTTATCACATCTCACACCCAATCATTCAACACAATCGCTCACTTTATCAGCCAGTTATCATACAGTACAGACTACCATATCATAATCACATTTTCCCTTTACCTAAAACTGTCCTAAGTCTACCATATCATAATCACATTTTGGACTAAAACTGTCTTAAGTCTACCATATCATAATCACATTTTGCCTTTACCTAAAACTGTCCTAAGGCTACCATATCATAATCACATTTTGCGTTTACCTCAAACTGTCCTAAGACTACCATATCATAATCACATTTTGCCTTTACCTAAAACTGTCCTAAGACTACCATATCATAATCACATTTTTGTGATTGAATGACAGACATACGTATATCCTTTACCAACCCCATTCTTACTTGTTTCTAAGCAAAATTGTTTTCAAGGAGATAAACCCTTGGCACCATGCAATCTGTACAATGTCTATAAATTGTTAATGCTGCATATTCAATGGTTTTTTAACAATTCATCGGTTCATCACGTATTCAAGCTCAGCGTATGGTGTACTGCTTTAGAGTTGGATAGGCCTGCACAACAACAACAACTATAAGTCATCTCTGTGCAAACCAACAAACCAAAACCTCAAGTCATCCCTGCTCCATCTCAGTTGCCCGAGAGCAAGCAGCATCAGCATCAGCATCAGCATCAGCATCGCCATGTGTGCAGGTTGATTTCAAAGCCATGGGTCTCAGATGTGGGCCGTTTGACAGGCTCCGTCTGAGGATGCATCAGACGGGTCTCTCCGCCCACCCCATCCCATCCCATTCCAGCCTTCCTTAGAACTCAGTGGGAGACTGGAAAACACGCTGCAGTGTTATGTGTTATGTAAGCCGCCCCTGCCAGATCTCTAAAGTAAGGCATAACTTTATGAAGACAACACACATGTACGTTCCGTTTACACTGAAGTACAGTCTTATGCACATACATTAAGTACAAAAGCACTTTGTATACATTTTGCCTGTGTTAAATGTATGGTTTTTGAATCACAGACACACACACAAACACACACACACACACACACGCATGTGTATATGTACATTTTTTGCCCAATGTTACATCACCATAAAGCCTGTATAGGAGTGTCTCTTAATGTGATAAATGTAGAGTACTTGTCTTGTGATAGTGCTTTACAAACATGTTCTTCCACATTCCCCCTTTTGAAACAGAACAGAGTCTAAATACCCCTTTACCAGGCCACATCATGGTTCTCTCTAGAAGAGATCACAAACAATGAAATACTTGAATTCAGATGTTATTTAAATATTACTGAAACACAGAATAGATAGTGTAATATTATATCGTATGTTTTAGTAGAGTGCCAGAAGTATGCATAGTTAGTAGCTTCATCTAGTTGAACATAACCCCATCCCACCTCCTCAGAGAGAGACACACATGCACACACATGTACACACTGTGCACAGACAAACTCAATGTAAGTTATATATCATGGACACTGATTTACACCACGACACTAGCAATGATCCTACCATACCATCTGCTATTGTGCTATGCATAACAATGCTGCTTTTAAATGGAGCTCTGCTAATTTATGCAAGCAGCCGGGAGGTTGTATAACCACAGTTCAGATCTGTGCAAAAGCAGATGTATACTATATGGTATCAGTTCTTTCTCAGACACTTGAAACTCTGCCATGTGACCATATATAGGTCTACAAATGGCTTTGGATTTCATTGTCATACCTGTAATGCCAACAAATCCTCATGCATTTCTAACTTCTTTATCAGGATCGGTTTGTAGTTGTTTTGCTGTATGACAGGTGGTTTAATTACTAACCTGAGTGCCTGTCAGCGTCTATGTTTATTGGTCTTCCGTCGCATCTGTTTTATTGTGGTGGCGGCATCATTAAGTGTGACTCTAGTGTCTTGGCAGAGATAGCCTACATAATATGCGTGTGTGTGTGTGTGTGTGTGTGTGTGTGTGTGTGTGTGTGTGTGTGTGTGTGCTGTATCATGTGCCAGAGAGGGTGGCTTGAGTGACCCAGTCTTCATATGTGCGGTATTTCCTCTCACCCTGTTTAACTACTCCTTTTGGAAAAAGCGCTTTGTGTTCCTTGTTCCAGTGACATTCGTCACCATGGTAACCAAAGATACATACATAACTGCCTCTAGTTCTCTGCTGTCATCACACTCAATGCACTCCTCCCCGTCACGCCACACAAGCACGCACGCACACACACGCACATACACACCACCTCTCTTCACACTGTGTTTTTTAAACCATCTCTCCCAAATACACCTCCTACTCTTACGCAGTCAAACTCATTTACCAAAGTGCGGGCTTACGTGCAACATCAGCAAACCTTTACAATACAATGCAATACAATACAATTTGTTTATTTGATCAAGAGGGACAGTGTACATTCATGAACATTAAGATGTAAATGCACCCAATTATAGCCAAAAGGCTAGTTTCCATTGGCAGTCCCCCTGCCAGAGTGACAAAGGCTATACAACCTTAAAAAAAAGGCATTAACATATATCAAACATAAATCAAGGACATTTTTAGCCTCCCTGGGCTTGATTTTCTTAACCAACCGTTCTACGTGAAGTGTCTTTGTGAGTCAGGTTCATTCAACAGCTCAAGTGTGTGCTTCTCGAACACCTGAAGGTTTCGCTCTGAGTGTAATAGATTCCTGATTGCGATATAGTTATTCTCCCACTGATGCCAACAGAAGTTGGCTGGAGAGAATAATAGACTGTTTTTTTCCTTCTCAGGGGTGGCTATTGCCTAACTTCTGATGGTATCACAGCCACACAAATTACACCACTTGTTGTAGATATTGCCTTGGAATTTGAACTAAACTAAATTTGGCAGAATTACCAAATTAGGAACCATTGCCTATGTGTGGGGAACCTTCTAAAAAGTAAAGAAATGGCATTATGGTGTGTGTGTGTGTGTGTGTGTGTGTGTGTGTGTGTGTGTGTGTGTGTGTCTGTCTCTCTGTCCACTTTTCTCACTGTTCTCTCCTCAAGTACATTTTAAATCTCCCCACGTTTCACCAGCCGTATCTCTCGTTTGTGAATTTTTCTTAGAAAAGACTTCCTCTCCTCTTTGTTTCTCTGTCTATTTTTCCTGTTAATGTGCTTTTTAAACATCCTGTAATACTTTCTCCATACGTCACGTCACATGAAATGAAGCAGCGATGCAGATTACTTCTCTTTTATTTCAGTGAGATGGTTCAAACACTGTGTGCCACACATAGTTTACGAGACAACAAACACACACCGCTCATCTTCCATAGTGGCTGGTAGTTCTCTAATGCAAATACACCAGGAGTGACACAAACACACTCTGGGAATGCACAGCGGCGCTACAAATACTGCAGGTGTACACAGACTTCCAAACACATGTCTGACTGTCTCACATGTTGGCTCTAAAGCGCTGCCTGTTGTCTTCGGTAAGGCCTCGTTAGTTAATAGATACTTCAAAATCCATCACACTGAGAATTGGATCAATGGTCTGAATATTTTGGATCAAATATTTTTAGTCTAAAGTACGAAAAAAAAACCATGCTGTAAAGACAAATAAATAATAAATTAATACAAATAATAATTTTCATAATAATAAAAATAAAGAATCTACGAGACAACTAAGATGTCCTGTTCCGTGGCATTTCACATTCATGGCTTTGCATGAAATTAACACATTAGAAGTGATTTACATATTCAGTTTCTAAGATGTTTCACTAATGTTTACAGTTTTCTCCATACAAAACCTGATAAAATAAACGTTTTTGCTACCCAGAGGATTTCAAAGGGGAAATAAGTGGTGAATTTAAAATTACATTTAGAAATGATGGATGGTAATTCACAAAGTGTTGCTGGACATTTTAAGCAGATTTAAATAGAGATATCAACAATGATTTATTTACTAAAACTAGCAACAGGTTGAAACGTCCTGTAGAAAAGTGAACAGGTGTCCACCTGCGTAATATGCGTGACCGCTGAAGCAGGTTGTAGCCCTCTACATTCAAAGCAATGAATAGAATCATTAGTTCACTAAGTCATGTAATTTAGTGCATTGCTTGAGTGAATTACCCATTCATTCCTACAAGGATTGCCTTCTTGCTCTCTGTCTGTCTGTCTCTCTTTCTTTCTCTTTCTCTTTCTCTCTCTCTCTCTCTCTCTCTCTCTCTCTGTCTCCCACACCCTTACCCCAAAAAGAAAGCAGCTTTTAACATCCTCACCACTTATCCAAGGCTTAAGGTGCCATTTGGACCGGTTTCACCACCCCATAGCCATTCACCAGCACTGCTTTTATGGCAACGCAAAGTGACGTGACTTGACAACACCCAGGTAATCCGTAACTTCTGTGTGTGTGCAATCCATCTTTAACCAACTATCAGTTTTTTTCTCTCTCTCTCTCTTTCATTCCCTCTTTCTCCTTCTCTCTTTCTCTTGTTGTCGTTCTCTCAGCAGGTGACCTCGTAGGCCTCCGTTCTCTCCACTGGAGGGCGCTTCGGGCAGGAGGGGCAGCGGGGTCTCTTGAAGCTCAGCATGAGCGCGGCTCCACCCAGCACCTGGACCCAACCCCCCACCCAGCCGAAGTAGAGCGATCCGGCCGGACGCAGGGAGAGGCGTGGCAGGCGGTGTGTGGGGACTCTCTGATGCTGTTGGAGGGCGGAGCCTCCAGCACCACTGTTGCCGGACGGGTCCTCGTTCCCTAGCGACGGCAGGTTGTGTGTGTAGAGGCCGAGAGCGATGAGGCTAAGGAGGCCGGCAAGGGCGACCAGGAGCCCCCCTGCCGCAGCAATGCCCCTCAGGGGCAGGTCGGTCCAGCAGCGCACACCCACGCTGGCCAGCACAATCCCGGCACCGCACAGGAAGAGAGAGGCCAGCACAAGACCCTGGGCCGTGCGGACCCGACTGTCGTGCTGATATGGACCCGACACAGGCCAGCACTGCTTCAGCTCAGAGTGTGCCACCTGCAGGCAGCTCTCCCACAGGCCGTCCGACCGCAGCAGGAGCAGACCTTCGCCGCCTCCGCCGCCCCCCCAAGATGCTCCTAATGCCCCGCCGGGACCCACCTGAACCTGCCCCTCCCGCCACTGTGGGGTGATGGCGGCCGTGAAGACCAGGACGAGGCCCAGGGGAGCGAAGACGATCCCCATCACCATGGAGGCAGGGGTCTGCATTCTGTCAAAGAGGAAGAGGGAGTGAAGAGAGGATGAGAGGAAGGGTGGAGAGCGGAGGAGAGGAGAGGAGAGGAGAGGAGGGTATGACAGGACAGCAGGAGTCAAACAAAAGGAGAAAAGGTAGAGGAGCAGGAGAGTTGAGAAGGAGGAGGAGAGGAGAGAAGATGAGGAGAAAAGAGAGGAGTGGAAAAGAGAGAAAGAGTGAAGGGAAATTATTCGCAGCTGGATCCACTGGGAAACGTCGCCACTGTTAGAGCAAGTCTTTGGATCGTGAAGTGTTCTCCAACACTTGTGGATTGTCCTGTCCACTGCGTTTAGACTGTCTTGTTCTGTGCCTTTTTATCATGCAGTCCAGTACCATCAGTTTTTGAAGACTGTCTCATCCGCCACTTGCAGAATTCGCTGTTCTATAATTCTAGACTATCTCCATCTCTGCGCCTCTTCTCCTTGTTGACATGAGGACCAGCGTTCCGTTCGGGTTGCAGTCAATCCACAGTGTTTGCAGATTATCCAGAGAGCTGTGGACAAACAGCAGAGAGACTATGATTTTCCCTGCCTCCCTGTCTCTGTCTCTGCACACACACACACAGACACAGACACAGACACACACTCTCTTAGTTCAATCTCCCGAGGCCTTCAGCTCAGCGTAGACACCTGCAGGCTCACACACAGCAGCTCTGGGTCTCTAGAGCTCCGTGCTGCTCTCCTCCCTCCACCTCACAGAGTGGCTAAGAAATGGCTGCCTCCCATTTCAGAGCTAAGAGATAGAGAGAGAGTGAGAGAGAGAGAGAGAAAGGATGAGTGAGAGGAGGGGAGGGGAGGGGAGGGGAAAAGGGAGCGAAATAGAGAGAGCGAGTGAGGAAGGGGGGAGCGGGAGAGAGAGATAGATAGAGAGGGAGGGAGAAAGGGAGGGAGGGGAGAGAGAGATGGACAAAGAGGAAGAAAAAGAGAGAATATGATGGAGGTAGAGTGAGAGAGAAGGAGAGAGACAGAGAGACATAACATCAGCGGTCTGCAGCCACTGGGGAAGGTGAAAGCCTGTCCGTTGCTAAGAGACAGTAGCCTGACCAGTCTCATAGCTGCCTCAGTGTGTGACAGACACATTTATACCTGTCTGTCTCGTGTGTGCGTGTGTGCGTGTCTATGTGTGTGTGTGTGTGTGTGTGTGTGTGTGTGTGTGTGTGTGTGTGTGTGTGTGTGTGTGTGTGTGTGTGTGTGTGTGTGTGTGTGTGTGTGTGTGTGTGTGTGTGTGTGTGTGTGTGTCTGTCTGTCTGTCTGTCTGTCTTAGTTTGTGAATGGTTAGTCACCTTGGTGCTATTTGAGCTGTAAATTTGATTCTCTGATTTTAGATTTAATCGAATACTTTCAAAGTCAGGAGAGATAAGAGAATACCAGTGGGAGTCAGCAATGTGACACACACACCCATACACACATGTACACACAGACATACAGACACACACACACACATACACACAAAAGCATCTTCAGAAGAGACAGCGTCACCCTGCTGTGTAAGAAAATGAAGTGAGAAGGAGTGTGTGACTCCTGCTGCTGGATGAACAGAGGAACTATGGTTACAAGCACA
>NC_137911.1:16127590-16140090 GCF_963457725.1 Sprattus sprattus
CACTGAAGGATGCATCCCAGACAGCCCGGCCTAGCGCAGTTGCGGTCCAGATCCGGATCGGATTCGGTCCTGGTGTGGCCCAGATCAGGCCTGCATGTGGGCCAGTAGCTGTCTGTGATGACCATGGGGGTGGAAATGTGTGACTGAGTCCAAAAATGTCTCGGTTTGAAAAACACAAACTTTGACAAATTCAGATGTGAAACTAACAGGTTTGCCGACTACAACGGGTGACTGGAAGTGTTACAAAAGCACAGAATGAAATGAAATAAAAAATTAAAATATTGATCGGGCTACTGGCCTCAATAACAAGCATGCCATTGAAAATGGAAGTAAAACTCTGAGGACATAATGCTAAGTCCACTTAAAAAAAGAAATGATGCATACATTTAAAGCAGCCAATAAAATATGAAAAGTTTTCATTGAATACATTACATTGAAATAGCACATTTATCTGGAAGACAAATCATCATTGCAAAATAGTTCTCAGAGACACCATTGCCGCTTTCATTTTTAACTTCTATGTACAATAAATATTTACAGAATATCCATCATATTCACTATAAATGCTCATATTATAAAATACCTGTTATATTAAAATAATATTAAGAGTTCATAAAGATAAACAGTGAGTGGTATTTACACAGGCAATGTCTGGCAGTTTCGTGAGCTCATGTTGGGTCTGCTTGTTAAATTATTTCCTGCTTCTCTTGTTTCCATGGAGACAGGTTTTCATCCAAGAGTCTCTCAGTGTGGTGGCAGTGCTTTAAGTCTCCAGCGATGGCCGTCAGAACAGCTTGAGAGACAGAGGCGGGGACTGGTGGAACTTTCTAGAGCTCAGTGAGGGTGATGTGGAAGTGACCCATCATGACCTCGGAGATGTTGATCAGGAAAGCCGAATGGTTGCTGTAGTGTTCGATAATGTTATCGTCCATGTTGATGAAAATCCTGCAGAGATCAGAAGAGAAAAGAGATTAGAGTCGTGAAATTAATTTTGTAGCATGTTTTTGAATTGGTATTTGGTTATTGTTACATGTCAAACAGACAAATAGTTCTGGTCTCCTGGAAACTATATGTCTTTTCTTATTATGATCATCATTTATCTTTCCAATCAAGGGAGGAATTTCAGCCCTGCTGAGGATATATATGACAGCCTTCCAACCAGCTGGGATGAGGTATGACGCACAAGGCGAACAAAACAAGCCCTTATGGTTAAACCTCAGGGGGTGTCAAGGACTTGTTTGTCATTCTGCAGTGGGTGTCATCTGTCTCTCTCCTGCATAGTGACTCTGCCGCACACTAACTAAAGGGAGGAAGACTTTATTTCATCACTTTACCCTACCCTACCCTACAGTAAGTCCAGGCCTTTTTTACCTCTCTACAGCTGAAGGAGAGAGGGAGTATCTGAACTCTGTCTTTCTTGTTTAAGAAGAACATAAGGTAACCAGATCTGGTTTACTCATTTTCTCATATTGACGGGGTTGTCTATACCGAGGGACTTAAACAATATCTCAAAACTATCTCAACCCCGACAAAGGTTTTGTGGTAGAGCCTTTTTGGAACTTGCTCAACCGTCTGTCATTTTCTTCCTCCTCTTTATGGTAGGAAATCGTTGTTTGTGTGGATGACATTTAGTGTGGAACCTCTATCATGTTAAACAATCCATAAAAAAAAAATCCAGGTGGTGTCTTTGCCAGTCACGCTCAAATCAGGACAGTAATCTTCCAATTATGCAATGTTCCTTGGGGGCTCTACTTGCTTGTGGGAGAGACAGAAATGCCACAGAACCTGTCCCATTCCTTTACACCCCTCTCATCAGCTTTTGTCTGGGAGCTATTGGCCTCCGCAGGGGCGAAGTGATAAAGACTCAGTCATCATGACAGGGCGGTACTCTATACAGTTCAGGTACCTTTTTTACAAGCTAAGGTGAGGCCCCAACGAGGACGAGAGATTTGTTTGTCCACGATTGAGTGGAGTTAAGGACTATCTGGAGAATTGCTTTGGTTTGGGCTTTTACAAAAGCTGCCGAGATTTCACTCCGTGATTTCAGCTTAATTTACACCATCAGATATGCAACCCCATTAGGCCTCAAAAACTTTTCTGTGTCTAGCTGGCATATCTTTTGCATCAGTAAATAAACCGCAGGGTTCCTCTCAGCCTTGCCTAACCAGAGAAGGGTGAGGAGGAACAAGTAGAACAATATGGTGACTCAACCAGTGTTGAAATCTTTCCATCGTCTTCCTTTTGTTTTCTTCTCCCTCGTCTTTCTCTCTCTCTTTAAAGGAGGAACTGCAATTATGACATTCCTGAGGTTATAGCTAGCTACCCGTCCGGTCCGACAGCTTTTCTTGCGATGACTTCTCAGAACTTAAAGTAAGGAAGTAGGATGTACTCTTTTTCTTACTTTTTCTTCTTTAAGTATTCTAAGGGAGATATATTTGAATAACCTTCTCTTTCTTTCATGGTGGAAAACTGTAACTAAAGAGTGCTCTCAGTGACCAACCTAGTAGAACCTAGAGTAGAACCTCTCCACAAAACAATCTGAGCTTTACTACTCACCCTCTTTTGCATTTCTTGAAGACTTTCCCAATGGCGTCTTCTTGCATACCGTACTTTTCTGAAATCTGAGAACAGAGATGAAGACAGGATGAGCTTTAGACACATTCTCCTCATGTAACGTAATGGCATGATACTTGTGTGAAAACACAGAGGATGGACAGAAGAGAAGGAGGAGAAGAGAGAAAAAAAGAGAGAGAGATAGAAGTTATTCAGAAGACTTACGGCTTCTCGCAGGCCTTTCAACGTGGGGCTGTTTAACATGAGGGCATCAAACACTTCCTCCGTCTCTTTCCGCACATACAGCAGAACTGCAGAACACAAACCAAAAACAGAATAAGCCAAAATTGCCAATAAAACAAGTCCCTAACCTCTACATTCTCAAAGACGTGATGTTGCTGTTAATTGATGATGTTTATACCAATTATGATGTTTAAACTGATACTGATACAGTACATACACTTACAATGTCTACCGAAGCTATAAAACAAGATACAAAATAAACTGTGTCATTTAAATATTCTGTATAAATACTACATATTTATGTATGTATGTATATATATATATATATATATATATATATATATACAGTATATGTATGTGTTTATATACATATATACACATAGCAACAAATGCCCCCACACACACACATAATATATATATACAATTTTATTGCACATGTGGAAAGGGAGTGTAGTGTGAGGTGTTTTGATTGTTCCTTCGTACCCCTCTGATGCTCCTCTTGACGGGCCTGTTTGCTTGGGGGTGGACTGCACCTTTCTCCCACCTCGGGGTAACAGCTGACCCTCTTCAGAGAGGCCCTGGAGTCCCCTTCCTCAACCATGACTGAGGGGGCCTGTAGAGACAGAGAGAGAGATAGAGAGAGAGAGAGAGGGAGAGAGAGAGAGAGAGAGAGAGATGAAGATACGTGATTAGAGTGTATGCATCTGTACATGCATTCATTTAGCGAGAAGAGATAATCCTACGATGTGACGGAACATCTTATCTTATAAGTAAAGGTAATTACACACACACACGCTGTCTTGCCTCCCCTTCCCACTTCGTAAAGCTGAGACTGTGGGAAAGTGGCCTGTCAGAACAACACCCTCACCGCCCCTTCTTGGCTGAGTCAACACCTCTAAAAGACAAGCCTTCAACACCAGAGGGATCGGACTAACAGGGGGGGACTGTGTGTAAGGGGCATGTGTGTGTATGTGTATGTGTATGCTTGAGTGAGCGTGTGTGTGTGTGTGTGTGTGTGTGTGTGTGTGTGTGTGTGTGTGTGTGTGTGTGCATGTTTGCAGAGTTCCCTCAGGTTAATCCCACTGTCAGTCACTGTGGCAGCCAGTTTCGTCTCATCCCGTCTCGTCTCATCCCGTTTCGTTTCGGGTGAAGTCCTCCTCCTCGAGTGTTAGCCCCATCCCATCCCACTCCAGACTTTCCCTGATTTCCCCCCTTCGCCCCTCCAGCCCACATTTTTTCCCACAGCATATTTTCCCACGTCTTTTTTTTTCCCCACTCTCCCTCTCTCCTTCTCTCCCTCTCCTGTCTTCTGTACACTGTGACCAGGAACATGACTCGACAAGACCCTGAGGTAAACCACAAATCCCTGGATCCCATGGGATAGAAGTGAAAGTGTGGCAAAGAGGGAGGGAAAAAAAAGAGAGAGAGGGAGGGAGAGAGAGACAGAGGGAGAAAGTGGGAAAGGGAAAGCAAGGGAGACAGGGAGAGGACTGCTGAGGAGACCTACCAGGCCGCAGCGCTGCAGGTTGCTGTAGTGCATCTCTGGGATGAAGAGCACTGGCTGAGTCACATGGTCGTCCAGCGTCTTGAAGTAGGTGCTGTCTGCCCCCATAGAGCTGCTCACATGGCCCTGTTTGCTGTTGGCTGCACAGGAGCAAGACAGAGATGACAGGGTTAGTGTCACATACAAAATAGTGCTAACTGTTAAGGACGACAGAAGTATGGGCCGAATGAGACATATGAATTTTGTACAGGGGAGACACTAGGAAGAACATGAAATTAGTGTGTTATGGTGCGCTAGACCATGAATCCACATGATAAGCATTAACTCCTAGGCAATCAGCATGCTTTAGTCACAACCTGGATTTTGTGGTTAGTCAGTGTTAATTAGGTAATGAGATCAGAGGTGGAAATATGATGAGACTGGTGAAGACCTTCAGCTAAAGCTTAGAGCATTTATTCTGGTTGTCAACAAGAGGAGCCTATTAAGGTATGTTGTAAGGGGCTCTTAAGAACAGATATGTGAGATCAAGGGACATCTTACCATTGCTGGAGTCATTCTTCACCCTCCTCTTACTCTTCTTCCTGTCCTCATCTCGCATCTTCCTCTCTGCTCCCTATATCACACAAAGAAACAAAGAACAAACAAAAGATTAATGCTCTGCTCTTCACACATTGAACACCAGAATCAGATTCTGCAACTAAACAAATACAAAAGTCAGTAACTTTTAATAATACATGTAGCAGCCAAACCACTAATTACACACATACACACACACACACACTCCCAACCAACCCAAAAGTGCTTTTTCACTCAGTGCACTCAGTTCACTTGCCAAGGAACCAGTTTGGCGTGTCTGCGTCTCATGCAAAGCCCTGCACTGCATTCTCCACTGACTATGTCAAAACAGCTAATGGCCCAAAGAGGCAGCCACAGCCCCGGAGAAGACAAATCAGGCAGGATAAGATAGAGGAGCCGATTGAGAGCCGTCATGGGGGCCTGACTATGGTTATCAGATGGGCCCAGACAAAGGGATCAATGGTCTGTCTGAGTTTTGGGCTGAGACACACACTCACCTACACGCACATACACACACACACACACATACACACTGTGTATACCTCCCACAGGAAATGCGTACATCTCCACTTAGTCACTCACACACATGGCAAAGAACAATAGTGGTCAAAGACAACAAGGAACATATAACAAGTACTGGTCAGACAAATGCCATTCTTGGACGTCATAAGATATTGGTTGAAGGTGAGAATGTTGTATAGGAAAGGTACGTGACACATTTTAGTTTTTTTTAAACACACAGCATTTGTTTTTTCTTCCTGTGTGTTTTTTTGTTTTTGCTCACCTTATCGCAGAAGATTTTGATCTGGCAGGCGGCACGGTGGATGAGTGTGTTGGTGCCAGTGCTGATGTCATACGTGTCAATCTGGAGGTTGAGCGGCAGGCCCTTCACACCCTTCTGAGCCGAGAAATCCGTGCTCAGGGAGTTGATGCCAATGTACACCTGAAAAGGCCAGCAGAGATATTAGCATTGGCAGCATGATGTATATTTCCTAGTTATGCCGTAAGGTGATAAACAGAGATAGGGTGTGAAATTGGAGAATTTGTCATTTCTAGGTGGGTCACTAGGGGTAATGACATCTAATATAGGGGTGCGTTATTGTTGGATGGGGGGGGGGGGGTGAAATGGCAGGTGTGATGTGCCTGATGGCATAAGGAAGTAAAAATGAATCTGAACAACACTTAACTAAACAATCAAACAAAAGCAAGAAGTCAAGGAGGCCTGCAAGTCAACCAAACCAGTAGGTGACTTCACGGTGGTGAAAAGATAACATCCTGAATAGTTTTCAGATCTAGGTGAAAGACTAACTTATTCTCTCATACAGGGTGCTCCGATCCTAATGCAAGAACTGGTAACAACTGTAATGCAATGTTACCAGTGGACATAAAACTGCAATAGACATTTTAAACACTGAACAGTGGCCTTTGGCCATTTGACATTTGTTTTACTCTAACAATCATACTCTTTCTCTTATTCTAATGGTCTGAAATATCTAGGGGCCAGGGACCACGTGAGAAAAAGATTGTTATCTTGGCGTGACCACTGAGTTCCAGTAAGAAAAACAAACAAACAGACAAACAAACAGTTTAGAGGAATTAGGATGTCTCTCCATCACTCTTTTCTTTTCTTTCTTATCCTCTCTCCACCTGTTCTGAGTTTCGCTGTCCCACCCCACACATCCCTGAAGGCAGAGAGCAAATAGCAATGCCAGCGCTCTCTCTCTCTCTCTCTCTTTCTTTTTTCTCTTTCTCCTCCCCTCTCCCTCTCTCTCCTTCTCTATCCATCTTTCTTTGTGTCTTTGTGGCAGTGGTGACAGGCGCCTTAGGCTTGCTTACATGCCTCAGATTCCACTCCACTCTTGCCCCTTGAACATCCCACTACACTCTAACAGTATGCTCTGACAGGTCGTAAACTGAGAATTAAGGTCTAAGTGCACTTGTGAGAGAAACACGGTTTATAATCCAGAATCAAATAACCACCATTCTATGAAATGTATTTTCATATTATTTTGTGTGTGTGTGTGTGTTTATGAATGCATGTATATGTTCCCACCTTGGCCTCCTCATTGGTGTTCCAGACGAAAGACAGAGCATTGAATGCTACTTCGTCCACGTTGCTGATGCCAGTAAGGGTTTCTTTGTAGTCAGCTGGTGCATGAGAAACGGAAGGGTAAAATCAGTAAGAGAGCCATTTTTATGATCAACTAACATGAGGGATCATTGGAAATTCCCTTAAAACGTCATAAGTTTGAGATACAATTTAAAGTAAAACAAGTCTTGGATGGGTGGAATTGAGTGGTACAAATCCTTTAAACTGTTCCCATAACTGTATTTGCATGCTTGTGTGTGTGTGTGTGCGCACGCGCATATATGTGTGTGGTTTTGTAAAGCACATACCGATGTCAATGACCCTCTGCTTAACGGTTGGCTGTCTGGCGTGCCAGTGATTCCAGCACTTCAGCTGCATCTCTGGGCTCTTGTCGTTCTCAAACACCGCCATGATCACCGTCTGAAGAAAGAGATGGAGAGAGGGAGAGGGAGACAGTGGATTGTTAGGTAAAGGTCACCTTCTATTTGTGTGCTTTCTGGTGACTGAGTTTGGCCTTTCTCATTCAGCTGTCACTGTTGTATTCTTCCTGCTAATTCCCTTTTCTGTGCATGCTGTCAGCAGCTATCAGACATGGCTTCAACATACTCTCCCTCTCCCTCTCTCTCTCTCTCTCTCTCCCTCCCTCTCCCTCTCCCTCTCCCTCTCTCTCTCTCTCTCCCTCTCTCCCTCTCCCTCTCCCTCTCCCTCTCTCCCCCTCTCTCTCTCTCTCTCTCTCTCTCTCTCTCTCTCCTTCTCTCTCTCTCTCAGAGCACCTCACCCAGTGTTGTTCTGTCACCACACCTTCACCTTTCTCCCTATCCCTTAGTCATGAGATGAGCCGCCTGAAGAGCAGGGACGTGTCACATCCAGCCTAAATCTTTTTCAGATCCAGTGCAGACCATAGACATAGGAATCCCAAACTCTATGGTGCAGACCCATAAAGCTCCAGTGCAGACCATAGACATAGAAATCCCAAACTCTATGGTGCAGACCCATAAAGGTTCCCCCTGAGCATGTTCCACTGTCCACTAAAGCTGACCAATACAACTACAACCAAGTTTAAGGGACGCTAAGATGTTGCTGTTTGCTTTCACAGGATCTCAGAAGGCCTTCCTCACCTTGACTCTTCCCATGGGCTGTCCAGCGCTGCTGTCCATCCCCAGCAGGGAGATGGGATAGAACTGACCCTTGTTCAGGTAGACCATGGGCATCTCTGTGGTCTTGTGCTGGGAAGCCTGAGGCGCACCGAGGATGAACTGGAAATCATTTCTAGGGTAGAGAAAAAACACACATCAATTAAAACTTGAGTGATCAGAGTATTAAAAGGATACAATTCCATTGACAGCATGAGGCTAATTAGCATTAGGGTAAAATAAGTCACAAAGACACAAGCTGAAGCTGGGTAATTTAGGGCTGTTACCTGAATCTCTCTGGGGGTGAGTTGGTGTAGGAGTCTGAGTAGACTGGGCTGCTTTGGTTCACGTAGGAATCACTGTAGGACACCGTCTGTTTTTGATGAGAAAGAGGAATCTTAAAACAAGGACTTCAAGAATTCGCTTAACAAGCAGCAGCACTTCAATAGAAGTTTTTGCATGAGGTTTTATATTATGGTTCTCTCATGTATTTTGTTGTTGTTTATTTTTGTGTTTACTCACCCCTTCTGTGGTGACTGGTGTGTAGGCTGTGTTCAGTAGGCTGTCAAAGATGGTGTTGATGACCTGCTTGTCGTAGCTCTCTACAGGCTGGATGTATGTCTGTGGGCCAGGGGAGGTCTGCTTCGGCGGGCACAGTGGGGACAACTTCCTGTTGAGGTCCAGCACTTCCTGTGACTGGCTGGCGGAAATGTTGTTGGTCAGCAGCTTCATGATGTTGGTTGGGCTATCCAGGGAGAGCAAGTCAGGGGATGAGGCACCCAGGGTCCTGTAACACACACACACACACACACACACACACACACACACACATTGACTATGTTAAACACAGCAGAAACATTCACACACCCACACCTTCCACCACTAATAAAGACTAATCCTTTACCATCCATTGAGCTGACATACAGTTGGAAACTCAGCAGCTCAAACATTGACTGTAAGCCAGAGAGAAAAGCCTGTCAAAGTGTCAGAGTAAATAAAGGAGTACAAAATCTCAGTGTTTAAAGAGTGGCCGTCCGCTCCCTAAGAGACCGCCCAACACTCCGGGATGGGTGCTGTTTGTCCCCTAAGCCTGATTTCTCTCCCTCTCTCTGCTTTTATTTGAGTTTCTCTCTCAGCCTTAGTGCTTTGCTTTTTTTCACCCCTGACAAAAGGGTCAGGTTAAACCAAACTCCCCTAGCTGGCTCCATGTGACTCAGTATACACATGGAGTTGTCCTACTCTGCCCCTCACCCCTGATAGGCCCACCCTAGACAGAGGTGGACTACGGATTGGATTCCAGCTCAGCTCTGGCTCAGCTCTGGCCCTGATCTGGCTCACCTGACGTACATCTGAGCTAAGCTTGCTAATCTGGAATGAAAAGTTTTACACACTCTCATGGAACCCCCCCAACACCCGGCCTTCCTCCTACACACATACACACACATACACAGGCTAAATACTCAAGCTATCTGAGCTCTCATCTTTTCCTCTCAGCTGCACTAGTAGCATTTTCAGTTTCTCTCCTGCGATGCTTGTTGTTGACACGCAAATGTAAAACATGATCTGAAAGACTCCATACCTCTCTGGCTTGTATAAGCTACTGCCTCTGACGCATGCAGTCATCCTCTGATCCTTTGGCGTCTGTGGGAAAAAAGGCAGAATATGACCAACACGTGACAGCCACGTGACCTTTACTTAATACAAAACAAAAACTGGAGATTGCACAATAAAACATGCCAGGACATTTTTTTTTTTAATTCCACAGCAGCATGCAAAACACTGTGCTTGTATCTGTGTGTCGTTCAGACCCTGGACTCTGGGCCCTTGAGACAATTGTATAGATTTGGTGCTATATAAATTAAATTAAAATGAAATTAATTCTCCTTTGAGGAAAAAAGCCAGATCTTTCACATGGGCCCTAATAGCTCACCTTGCACTGCTCGTAGAGGAAGGAGAAGGCAGTGAGGTCTTCTTTGGTCTTGCTGAGATCTGAGTCGGCACAGGTCCAGGGATCCATCAGGTAGCTGTCTGTGAAGCGGGAGTAGTTGAAGTTCTCGTTCTGCAGTACCATCAGAGTCCTACAGCAGCAGGCAGGAGAAACAGAGACACCGATTTAGACAGGCTTCATGGGAGGTTAGAGTGGAGTCCAGCTAAGATAATGCATCCACCAACACTTGTGGATTGGATCATAAATTAACTAAACTAAACATTAAAACTTTTTTCTTTTGATGTCAGTCCTTGAGGGTTCAAAACAACTGTGTTGGACATTACAAACAGTGAACTTTGAACATGCCATGAGGCTTAAGTCTACAGATTAGTGTTTTAATTTCCCAGTTCCCTGAGATCGGCAACACTCAGCAGTCAGAAAGCATCCCTTTGCCCAGGGGGGTATTCCAAGCATGTGGTTTAGTGACAAAATTAGCTGGGTAATTGAACTCAGAGTAAGTGGTAAACATAATAGAAGAGCCCTAAGAGCCTTCTTTAATTGTTTTTCTAGAAGAATTAAGCCAAATGATTCTTCTTTTAGCCGTTTACTTGGAATATTCCCCTGGAGGAGTTTCTGCTGAAAAACCACAGTGATTACAACTGCTACGGGAAGGGATCGGTGCCAAAGCGGAGCTGAAAACCCAGAGCAGAACAACCCACATGAAATACAAATAACACAAAAATAAACAACGAAAACAAACAAACAACCACACCAATTGGTGGGGGTGGGGACGGGGGGGGGGGGGGGGGGGGGTGGGGGTGGGTGAGTAGGAAGTGAGAGTCAGGGACCCCCCACCCCTCCCCCCTGCTGTGAATGAGAAGGGTGCCGAGTTTCAGCTTTGCCCCAAATGCACAAACACTAGCGGGGATTTGGAGAGGTTCGGTTACCCCTGAGAGAACAATACAGCTGGCGAAAGTGGGACCTGTTTGTCTGTTTCCAGGCCAGTGCTGCTAAATTAGCCTTATGACCAGGGAGCAAATGCAGTGACGTTTACACACACAGGGGGCCACACACACACACGCCGCCCCATCAAACATGCTGAGTGTGCAGGATGAGAAATCAAAAGCCTCAGAGAATCTCGAGGCACCTGAGCAAATACATACATTCTCACACACACACACACACACACACACACACACACACACACACACACACATTTTAACAATCCTGCAAAGATTTTCTCACAAGTGGAACACCTGCATGACCTAGCTTCCATATCTTGGAGCCATACTCATTTTTCACAAGTGTTTCTAAGTTTAAGAGATGACATGGGGCTGTTGATGGCAGTGTTAAATGTCTGTGTTATGTAATTCAAAGCCCTCTGCTGTAATTTACCTCAGTGTCTGACACGACTAGGCAGGATACCCGTTTCCCTGACACTTTTGTGTGTCCAGGCCCGTAGGACAGCTTTACCGCACTCCTCTGACAGGTGTGTGTCAAGACCTCACCTCATCCTCTCCTTTGCCGAAGGAGGAGTGTGTGCATGTGTGTGTGTGTGTGTGTGTGTTTGAGAGACAGAGGGAGAGAGAGAGAGAGAGAGAGACAGAAAGAGATGGACCAAGTGTATGTGTGCGCGTGTGTATGTGTGTATGTGTGTGTGTGTGTGTGTGTGTGTGTATGTCTCGGGATCAGCTTTCTCAGGCTACACATCCCTTTAGATGGGGGTCTCGTTGCACAATGCAGGACCGGCACAGAGGAGAGGGGCTTTACGGTTCTCATCGTCTCAAGTGATGACTCACAACACAGCGAAACTCAGCCACCAGCAACACAATGAAACATGCCAGGACAGAAGAAAATTCCCACCACAGTGTGCAAGTAAACCCACAAACCTACTCTCTCTGCCAAAAAACATCAACCACATCAACACACACAGTGCTCAGAAGACAGCAAGAGCCCATTCAAAACTGACTTGACAAACACAAGCAATATAAGTAAATAAATAAACAACTAAAGAAAACCAAACTTACTCAGTTTCTTTAGTCATCTCTCGCTCCTGTTGAGGTCAGGTAAATTCCTTTTGAAGGGTTTCCGCTGGTTATTGTGGGTATGTGTGTGTTCCGGTGTGGATCTCTAAGTTGGAGAATGTTTGTCAGTCAGGGCAGGGAGACGCAGGTCACGTCTCGCTGAGGCGGATGAGTGAGCTGATTTGATTTCTGCCTTGCTTCTCCCCGCAGATTTATTTCCTGCCGTCAAGCCGGCCCCTGATTGGCTGGGAGCCTGGAGACAGGTGGAAGATAGTACAGGTGCATTCTAGACTCCACCCTTAATTCACTCCCTGCTGGTATGTGTGAGAGCAGGGGGCGTGTATGTGCATCTGTGTGTGTGAGAGAGAGAGCGAGAGAGAGAGATCAATGTACTGATGGTCTCATTAGCACATCAGATAAAAGAGTGAGATTGGGCCAGCGGAGGTGTGAA
>NC_137911.1:16152590-16185090 GCF_963457725.1 Sprattus sprattus
CAGTGCAACTTTATGTAAACATTCAATGAAAAATAAACATTCAATTTCTAGTCTTTTTTACACGTAGTAAGTTTCAATAACTCCATACCATTACATATCGACATTCAAGGAGCAAAGATGAGACGTCGTTGTGTGGTGAGAACTGATAGAAAATCGTAAACAACACTTTTTTCCTTAACTTCTTTCTTTAATCTTTGAATTCCATGCAAATAATGACTAAACATTCCCTTATTACAGTCAGGATTCCCTGAGGAATGTAAAGTCTTGCAGTCCAAAGCTGACATGACCCACTAAAGCACTGATTGTGGCGTGTCTGTAAAGTCACAGCCTGTGCCGATGTGTTGATGATTCACAATGACGGCCGGGGTGTTTGAAGGTAGGGCCATGGCCTTTCAAGTTTCTCGCAGATTTTAGGTTTCATGGCCAAATGCACCTGTCAGCAGCACATCCAGACAGGCTTTAGTCATGTCCATACAGTTTGATGGGGGTTGCCTTGGCATCATTTAGTCTCCCATTACAGTAAGTGTCCTTGATACAGTGCATTTAGGTAATAGGTAATACTATGTATTTCTATTGTAAGTATATGTCATTAATGCTCAGTGCATTTTACCAACACTTACCCTTAATCAGACCTTTACAGTCACCCTCAGCGCAACATGTCACAACATGCACTTATATATTATATAATATATATTAAAATGAGTTGAGTTAATATATTATATATATATATACCACTTGCTATGGGGGGTTGGGGAGGGTTGGTATTTGTTTATTCATTCATTTTTTTTTTAATCAAATTCAGATGTGTTGCAGAGAGGAAAGGCGCACAGTAAACTGATATCAAGCAAGTTTCCACTGTGAGCGATTCTGAATTTCAATCTGACTGCAAACCATTAGATCAGTTTTTTAATTCCTCTATCTGTCTGTTTGTAACTTGAGACACAGAGATGACATGTGTGTGACAGAGAGCAGGTTCACGTAAGTTCTATTAAAAGGCATTTCTGAGGGGCAGGGACTGTTCTGCCTCCAGGATATAGAAGGTCTGTCATTATGTTACTTCACTCGAGGTGAAAGATAATAAATTAATTGGCAGAGAGAGGCCAGGCTGGAGGGGAAAGGTAAGTTGGGTGGAGGAATGAAGGAAAGAAGGGAGGGGGTGAAGGAGGTGAAGGAGGAGAGGGAGGAGAGGGAGGAGAGGAAGGGTATGTGCGACTGGTTAGACCTGAATCCAAAGCTAACAAAAACCTGTGATTGGAGGGTGCTCAAAATATGGGGGAGCAACCAAACCAAACAAAATGAAATTAAACAGAGCCTTTTGTTCGTTCAGTTCCTCTTTGTCTGCTCAGGTTTCTAGCTCTTCTTCTTCTTCTTCTTCTTCTTCTTTTTCTTCTTCTTTTTCTTAATCTTCATCTTCCCAGACTGGTGTTTTCTGTCCCACACACCTCAGGGAATGACAGGACAGTCTCACCTGAAGCCAACCGTAACCACACAGGCATGTAGACTGCAAGATATGGTGTCATGTAGACTGCAAGATATGGTGTCGTTCTTATGCTGGCATCATCATCAGACACACACACACACACACACACACACACACACACACACACACACACATACACACACACACACACACACACACACACACACACACACACACACACACACACACACACACACACACACACACACACACACACACACAAGCACAGGGATACAAGTACACATAAATGAAAAAGAACACACAGCTCGTTTATAGAAGCAAATCTTCCTGGTGACTGTTATTTCTATAAACAAATACACACACCTGAGCACCTGCACACATGGATTGCAGCTTAATACTTTGCAATCAGACATATGAGCCATATTAAAGAAATCAACTTGTATTCTATGTTGTCTCAGAAAAGGTACATAAATGAACAGAAACTCAGAAAGTTTTCAGTAAGGGAGAAGGAAGATGCTAAAATGCTGAGGCTATGAGTGTAATTCAAGCTACCATGTCCTCTGTGTGTACTGAGCACAGAGAGCCAGATACCAGCGGAGAATCAGGTTGGGAGGGTTTAAGACTTCCAGCTGAGGGCCCTTTCATGTTCTGCTCACCTCAACACAAATCATCTGTTTGATCCGTCCACACAAACACAAACACAAACACACACATAGGCCTCTGAAGCACAGATAACACCAGAGATACTCCTCTTCATCTGTGCAAAGACATCTGTGGCTGCCGGTGCACAAGTTACTGACTGTGGGAATTTAAGGGACTGGGTTTAGCTCAGTTCTCAGTGACCCCTTGGAGCTTTAGGGGTCACAGCAGGAAGGTGTTTCCTCAGAAGTTTCCGCTACACACACCTGCTGATGCCTCTGCAGTTACCCCCACTTTTGTGACCCGGGACTCAATCTCAAGTCGGTCCCAAGTGCCCTACAGTATGAGGTGAATTAGTGGATGTTGAACATGATGTTTGGGCACTGGCAAGTGGCCAGTTTCCTAGCAGGCCCACTGCCCAAGAACCCCTAGAGCATTTTGAAATGTGACATCAACATGTACATCACCTGATGTAAAAGTGTGCTATTCCTGGGAATGATGGGACTGAGTGAACCTGAATAACCTAGGCCCCCAGCTAAGGGTGGGGATATGGTGACATAACTTTTCAACTATACTCTCTTTGATTAATTTAATCAGATTTTACTAATTCATAAAGTAACATTGTCATTGTCTAGAGGTGGTTAACAGAGTCAGAAGCTTTGTAAGGTAAACACCTCCATGAAAGATGCCACAGGCAGCAGTCTAGAAAATGTCCAAAATGGTGGTGCTTCACTCACTGCACATGTGCACAAGAATGGGAACTAATTACACACAGTCATGACAGCATGTGTTAAGGGCTTACGGCTTGGAAACCACAGGATACTTAACTGACATACAGTTACAACACAAGGTACATAGTAGGCTACACAGAAACAGAAAAGTCTAAATAAGCACAAAAGAAGCGGCAAAGTCCTGTAATAAAAGGCGCCAAAATACCATAAGTTGGTGTGGGTGTAATAACAGTGATTATCCCAGTGCCTACCAGTAGGCTTATGGGCAGGTGTAGTCTCTTAGGGCCACTAAAGTGCCTCAGAAGAACAATGTGTTGTTGAGATTAAGAGGTTTCTGAGACTACACCAGCAGAGAGAGGAACAAGAAAGGAGAGAAGAGGAGAGGGCAGTCTGGATGTTTCAGGAGTGTGCTAAGCAGCTACTGTTACATTTCACACACGAGAACACAGGCTC
Source organism: Sprattus sprattus (assembly GCF_963457725.1). NCBI lineage: Eukaryota > Metazoa > Chordata > Actinopteri > Clupeiformes > Clupeidae > Sprattus > Sprattus sprattus. The sequence continues at coordinate 16,155,855 of NC_137911.1, forward strand.
ACACAAAACTGTGTGATGTGATCGCAATGCCCCCTCAAAAGTGTCTAGTTCTGTCCACTTTGTTTTATAGAGATTTATGTTCACTTTTAGCCAAGTGATTTCACATAACGTTTACCCAGAAGGAAGGAATTTATCAGAACGAACATAAGATGACACAATTACTCTATCATTTTTAAAAAATGTATGTGAATGTTTTATGTCAACTCTTTAATGCCAGGTTGTGATGCCCAGTATTGTCACAGTATGTTAGACGATTCCCATGACCACCACAGAGTGTGGCTGCAACAACTAAGGCACCATAGTATTTGATTTCTACTGTATACACCTCGACCTAGACCAACCGCGGTGCTAAGAGAATCCTAATACACTTACACTTCGGCCACATAATTATGCGACAGCAGATGTTATAGACAAGTGCCAACAAACCCAACCTGTGCCCAACCTGTGCCCCCCCCCCCGCCCCCATGGCAATGCAACCATCTCTTTCATAGCCCACACAGCCCAACATGTTATTCTACCTGAGACCCTGTGTCCAAAAGAGATCAAGTTAATAATAATGAGAAATAACAAAGACAAAGTTTAGCAATGTAAGTCGGACTCACACTAGTGCATTCTAAGGGATGAGCACTGAGGAAGTAAAGCTGAAGGACACATACTGTAGTTGTTTTTTTCATTGGGGTTTATTTTATTATGACAACCTGCCCAGTCCTGAACTATTTCCTTTATCTAGTAATGATATGGGGATTATTTAGAAGTGAAATCCGTGATGCTTTTGTCTTCATACATGCCATGAGTCACTTGACTAATACTGGGATGGTGATGTGGTAAAAATTATATCTTATCTTATTAGGAAGACATTTCAATCATATTACTAATAAGAAACGAGGTGGGTGCGCCTCGATTATCCGGTGCTTTAGTCAAAGCAAAGGTATGTATGTGTAATTATATGCAGATACATATATATATTTATATATTTAATATGTGCCAAGGCTGCCATTGTCATTGTCACCCCGGATCAGTGCCATAGGTGTCTCCAGTGTGTGCCAAGGCAAGTCTGTGCAGGCCCAGGACTTCAGCGGAGCCTGCTCGACAACTACATCACCAACGAATGAACATTCCAACCCGCAAATGAGTGATGATGGAATGAAACTTGAATGAAGAACAACAGAAAAGGCAGGTCTGGTGGCCAACTAATAAGACAGATTATTTTCTTCTTCAGAAAAGATAGATTTTGTGAGCTTGGTAGGCATGAGTAAGTCAGAGAACTTTGTTTGCCCTCCAAAACCAGTTTGACAAATGTCACTGTACAGTATTTCCTTGACACTTATATCGTAACGTTCGAGCATTCCTCTGTACAAGAGGAAAAGCCACCCACTCGCAGAGTGTGACAGGATCTAGGACAACTGTCAAGCAACCAACCAGAAAAAAAGAAAGATTTGAATCCACCTCCATGCGTTTTGTCATTCCTTAACAATGAGAGCAACTACCTGGAACAGGGTGACCTTTCTTTGGCAGATGTCATCTGATCTGAGCATCGGCAAACATCCTGACCTGATGATGTTATTTAGAGGCTTGTAACTTCTTCTGCAGACATCACCGGTATGATGTAAAACAGGACAAAAAAAAAACACATCACATAATATATGCTAAAAAATATATCAACCCCTTGAACCCCAAGCCACATTCAAAATACTGACAAAAATACACATCAGTTCATACCAGGACAGGTTTACAACGACCGCCTTCAGATGTGGAGGGTTGTTATTTAAGCTTCATATTTACAAAAGCACACAAAAGCAAAACGGCATGAACAGAAAAAACATGAATCTCTAGGATCCTGTGGCACAGCCTGCACAGTTACCAAGAGAGCAAGGTGAGACGTCTAGCTAAGAGGCTTGGCCTAATAGAGGCACTAAATTGCTGAGATTTCGTAACGAAGTGGCGGCTGATCCATCCATAGCCTTGAGGCCTGGTCTGGATAAATCCCAAGCTGCAGGCCTTCTTCCCTCAAGCACGGAGGGAAGGAGACGGATAGGACACACCCAAAGAAGGCCAACAGGTTGGGTCACTCCTCTCCCTCAGCCGACCCCTATGCAGCCTAGGATAGGGCCGGCCTTCAGCCCCACTGCCTGTCCCCCCTTGCCCCAGAACCGTACTGGCTCCAGCGCTTCGACAGAGATGAAAACAGCACCTGGAGCCACAGAGGCCCCCTCGCGAGCGGAGGAATGTATGGGGTGACAGATGTCACAGCCAAGCACTCAGCAGCCACAGGCTCCTGGTGACATTTCCTGGTGACATTAAGAATTAAGATATAAGTTGACAAATGGTGGATATGAGGTGGATAGGAGTTGCTTAAGTATTGGGGACACACCAAAGGGGACAAGATGAAGACTTGGGCACTTAAACCGCTGTTTCACATTCAAATTTTCTAGCGAAAGTCCCCCATTAGTGTGTCAATAGGAAGACAAACGGAGGTTTCTACAAATATTGATTTGATTTAGAATGTTTTGTTTATTCCAAATCCTTGTATGTTGCTATTTTATACATTTAAAACCATTCATGTCATTATTTGTGAAAGCATCCTCACATTGCAGCATTTTTTCACAAGTGCCTAAACCTTTTGCGCGGTATGAATGACTGTTCGTGGCACATTTGAATAAACAACTGCATAACTAACATATTTGTGTCTCTTGTGGCCCATGAGCATAGACTGTGCATGGAAAGTCACTGTGTACAGACGTCTTGTGCTTGCAACTAAGTCCTTAGTCCCAATGCCCTGCAGTGCCTCTCAGACCATCAATAAGGGGTTCGTTTTTTAATGGAGCAACCATGGCAATTAAGGGTGAGAGTGTTATGGCCTTTGGGTGTTTTAACAATGATTGTTGCCTAACATTACATTTACATTGACGTTGAGGTTTATTAATTTATCACTTAGGTACAGTACAGTACAGATTTACATTTCCATCAGCATGGGCGTTCCTATGGGTATAACATCACAGCCCAGAGCCTTAGCCTGTATGTCAGAAGACTGCGTCACTAAAATCACTTTCGATTCCATGCTCACTTCAAGGCCCAGAGAGAGCTCATAGCTGCTGTGAGAGAAAGTTCCGTGGGATAAATGTGCTGAACTGACTTTGTGGTTGTTATCGAGTCTAACGAACCTTTCTGAAAGTAAATGCACTCAGGGAAAAAAGTGTCTTGAACTTTACTGTGCTCTGTCAAACTCTGTCTGGGTTTGACACAGCCCAAGCTGAAATAACAAATCATGAGGCTAAATGGATGGCCATCCTTGCCAGCCAGTTATGTTTCGAATGCACCGTCCAATGAAGAAAGGGGATGAACTCCAATGGAGCTAAGTTCATTTAAATGGCCAACAGTAAAAAAAAAAAAAAAAAAAAGAAGAAAAAATATCGGTATTGGAGAATTGCTCTTGGACACAAGTGCATTTGTGCATATCTTTCAGATGATTCATGAAACATGGTAATTGAAGAAGTGTCACCTTAATGATTCACCAGTATCAACACTAATATTTTAAATTATATGTTGATGTTCACCTTACTTTATAACATGGCCAAGATCATAATGATGGAGTTCAATGGTAATGTTTTTCAATGTGGATTGTTGTCAGTTTGGTATTAATACTAGAATATGAGGTAGCTAACACATGCTTTGAGCAAGAGACAGAGTGAGCCTACACATGAATATGATTGAAGTGTACACACACACACACACACACACACACACACACACACACACACACACACACACACACACACATACAGAGAGAGACAGAGAGAGAGAGGGAGGGGTGGGGTGGGGGGGAGATCTAAAGATATCCAGTAGATGACATTCAGCTTGAAATGTCATAAAATGTCATCTTTTCACCTATTAAGCACTAAACAGTGAACACAGCAGAGACCACGTTTGCATAATAACGTATGACTTCACTCTTTAATACAATTTCATCATTCCATATTTATTTTCACAAACTGTAAAGTTTGCAAAGTTCTTCTCCTATTCTCAGAATAATTATTTATCTGTGATATCTAAGCCCGGGAGGGGATGAGTACATTTCCACTAAGCAGCGTGGTAACATCAAACTCATCTGGGCGGCACACCTATGGGCGATACCCCAGGGCAGGTATGTTCCACCTGTGAAGGGGAACGCCTTATGAGAGGGAACAGGAGGAGTCTATGGACAGAGAACATCTGTCTATAGGTCGATTCATTACTACCACTGTCCAAGCTGGCTTGAAAAACGTTAAAGACATTTTAGGAAAATATATAGGATAATTTGAAACCTGACTGTCCCTACAAATACAAATAAAAATGGCAGGATTATTATTTTTTATTTTTTTCGGTGAAGTTTGGTTTGTTTGTTCTCCACAGTCGACAAGTAAAATTCGGTATATAAGAAGTGTGGACTTAGCTCCCTCTACTGGGTACATTTGTACTACAACCTCCCAGATTTCGGCGGGTGAAGGCTTGTCATGACAATTAGGCTACCTTAGGAATTCTGAACTTTTATGAAAAGTTGCATAGCTGTCAGGTTCAAAAACATTGCTCATAGTTACCTTCCCTTTGGTGTGGATGAAAATGTGTCTTTCCTAAAGAAAAACAAACAAGTTATTATGATTACCTAAATAGATATTTTAGCAGATTCCTGATGGAGCTACATTTAAACACATTTCGGATGATGAGTCATGAATTATGATTGTTGTATGTTAGTAGGCTATTGTGAAATGTTTTTCGTAAACGTTTAAAGTCAGAACGGTGTTCCCTGAAAATCCTACATGGGTGGAGTTGTGTTGATATGGAAACAGTGACGCAGATGACCGGTTGATCACTGCCGTCCCCATAATGGTTGAAGTAGGGTAGAGTGAGTACAGTTGAGACACTTTTTGCTTTATTGTCTACTACACAAAAATTAGACTCTCAAAATACTCTGAAAATAATTGATACTTTATATGACGTTTCCTTTGATTGTATACTAAAATATTATCAATCAATAATATCCATAACTTGATTAATTTATTCATAATTTGCTCATAAACATGAGGTGCGATTTTGTCTCAACTGTACCCATGTGTTTTACAGTGGGGTACAGTTGAGACGGTACCCGAGTACAGTTGAGACACCCATTGAAACCCATTGATGGTGACTGACCAATGACCAATGATTGAAAATACAGGCTAGCCTAGCTGTCTCAACTGTACCCGATCGACCACCTTACTTATTTAGACCCCAACATCAATTATTCTTATCACTTTCATGTTTGAAAAGACACCCATTAATATAGGACAGGTCTTATATCAAAAATATGTTTTTTTTTTTTCATTTGCTTGGTTTTTTGTCTACTTGACTTCTAACCTGCTGATCGCGGGTACAGTTAAGACACCGTGTCTCAACTGTACCCTGCTGACCACCTCACGCTTTTCGCTAGATTATGCATTGACCTTGCATGACATGATAGCATGGAATATGTAGATTTATAGTGCACAGAATAACGTTTGCAATGATGTAATTTGTGTTTGTTGACGACGTATGGTTAGTAAGATATTCAATGTAGAAGGGACATGACAAAATCAAGATCAAGCTAGGTAAAAAAAACTTTCGCCGATATCTCTGTACGGGAGATATGTTAGGTGCTCAAATTTCCTGGGATCAAAGAGGACGTTAGTATGCATGTGCAAACTAAAAATCACGTCTCAGGATTGCTGAGAATGCAAGTTATGTCGGGTGTCTCAACTGTACTCATGTCTCAACCGTACTCACTCTACCCTATGTGTGTTATGTGATGGTGTGATGTGATTGACGCCATCGGACTGTTAGTCATTCATATCTCTATGGGAATGTAATGTTATGGTTGGAAGTGTTGTTTATTAATAGGTAATAAAAAAAACACTGTCCCATTTAGTAGGCTGCTTCCTCTTCTTCTGGATTTATGATCACTTGTGAATATGCATTAAACATATTAATAAAAACATAGTGACGTGTCTTCTGTTGTCTTCACAGGTCTGGTTGTCCGTGGCCAGCTAGAGTAGCCTCGAATGTACAAGAGAAGAACTGACAACACAATTTTAACAATAATAAAATTACATTTTTCCCTAGAAACCTCAGGGGCGAAGTGTGCAGTCAGTCCGCTAGATGGCAGAACCACTCTAAAATACAACACAAACACAAGGTCACATCGCAGAAGTAGACTACTCCGGACCGGATAAACAGGATATTCAATATGGCGTTTAACCGTGTCGGTTCGACTTGTCTGAGGTCTTGGCTGAAAATGTAACTTCTTCGTCTAGTGGTCTTCACTTTTCAGCGACCAAACTTGTAATGCGCCCGTCTTTAAAGCATTTCCTTACACTCCGATAACGTTAGTTGTTTGCCATACCAAAAGAATGGCAACACTGGACCTTGCCAAAGAGGATGGCGGCTTCGCAGATACTGCCGACGGTCCACCGTCCTACACGGTAAACAGCAGGTTATCCGTTTAGAAATGTATTATTAGATTCATCTTGAAATATTGCGATTGTATTCATATTGTGTGTGCCAAGTAATTCGAGACTATAAGGAAATAGTTATGGTTGTGTTGTTCTGTTGCCCTGTGTAGGCCTATGCATTGATTCTACTTTCTTGACATAGCCTAGTAACTTGGGTATGTCTTCATAAACTGCTTGAGGATGTCTACGCCTTCCTGACCGATTTGGGGCAGTGTCCTCTTTACAGATATGTTTAAAGTGACCTTCAGACAGACCTTTATGTTTATGTGTGTGTGTCCTGTGAATGTATTTTATGGAGTCAAACAAGGAATCAAAATATGTGCGTGTTTGTTTGTGCTCAACAGGAAAACCTCATTGGGACGCTGCTTGCAATATTTGGAAACCTACTTGTCAGCATCGCCGTAAGCATTCAGGTTAGCATGCATATTCATCAAAAGATGTCATGTCACGTAAACACCAAGCATGAACCACAGCGGGACAGCCTCAAACAGATGGGCCCCCCCTCTGAGCAGGGTTCTGCTCAAGGATTCTTCCTGTTAAAAGGGCGTTTTTCCTTGCAAGCATCGCTTGTGCTTGTGTTAGGTGCCTTGGGCTTTGTAAAGCACTCTGAGACAATGTTCTTCTTAGTAGCACTATAAAAAATAGATGGAATTGAATTGTTCTGTTCCTTGTTTTTGCCCTCACAGAAATATAGCCATGTGGTGCTGGCTGGAACCAAAGACCCGCGGGCCTTCTACAGGACCAAGACCTGGTGGTGTGGGCTGCTTCTGACCCTACTGGGGGAGGGCACCATCTTCGCATCATACGCCTTTGCTCCTGTGTCTCTCATAGCGCCTCTTAACGCAGTCTCTGTCGTTGGTATGTTCAGGATGATGATTAGTGTAGAAAGGGTAGCTCCCCTTATGGATAAGAGTTGTTAGGGTTATCCAAGTCTGTGCATGTCCTTAACTAAAGTATAGCCTACCTCTTATTTATTGTGACTGCAGGTGGCCAAGACTGCTTGTTGGAATGTTTGAATGATGGTTGTCTTATATAAAAACAATTTAAAAATGTGAATTTTTTTAGCTGCATATTATTGCTGATTATCTGTCTGTTTGTTTTTTCTTTCTTTTTTTTTTTTTTACAGCAAGCTCTATCCTAGGTTTTATTTTTCTGAGGGAGAAGTGGAAGGCTAAGGAGTTTTTAAGTGAGTATACACCTGTTAACTTTCCCTTTGGCCTGTATGAAAATGATGCTCTTGCTATGCAAATACCCCTTTGGCCATTTCACATTGCCACTTGCTGTCAATGCCTAGTCTTCCTCATCCTTTATCTCAAGGACTGTACACACAGAATTAATGCTCACTGATCAGTGTTAAGCCAGTACGATGATGGCATATCCGCTGGATGAAGTAACCTGTATCTTGTGTGTGTGTGTGTCTCATTGTAGAGCGGTACATTCTGTCCTTTCTGGGCTGTGCCTTGACTGTGGCAGGTACCTACCTCTTTGTAACGTTTGGGCCAAACTCGCATGAGAAGCTTAATGCAGAGAACATCATAAAGCACGTGATTGGATGGCCTTTCCTCCTGTATATGGTAAAACCTTAAATTGACTATCTAGTTCCTTTGCAAATATACATTCTGCACCCAACTTCTAAAAGTCAGTTGACATTTAGACTGATATGCTGAAACTAGCACTGATATGCTTGAATTGACCCTGATATGCTGATACACTGGTTCCTATGACGATTAGATAAATAGTGTTGTTCGGTGTTGATGTTGAAGTTTTGTCTGTGGTCTGTCTCCTCCAGCTTCTTGAGATCATCGCCTTCTGTCTGTTGCTCTACTTCTATAAACAGCGCAACGCCAATTACCTCATCATCATCCTCATGCTAGTGGCACTGCTGGGTAAGAACCACTCCCACTTAACACACAGTATAGGCCTAAAACTGCCTTGTAAAAATAAAAAAAATCAGAGAAGCAGAAGTAAGGAGGCATTGTGGTACTTCCGTTCAGTTAGTTCCCCTAAAGTGCAAACACTGAATGCACAGCTAGAGGAACAAGAGGAGCAATTGGATGAATTTGACCTTTAAAGCTTGAAGTGAGAGTACTGGTGTGCATCTGTTCTTTCCTGCTGTGTTTGTCCTCTGTCCCACCGCCGTCTCCCTGTGTGTTCAGGCTCAATGACGGCCATCACAGTGAAGGCTGTGTCTGGGATGCTGGTCCTCAGCATTCAGGGCTCCATGCAGCTTGGATACCCCATCTTCTACGTCATGCTGGTGTGCATGGTTGCCACGGTCACTTTCCAAGCGAGGCAAGTTCTACTATGCCAGAATCTTTCATACAGGTTGTCATTTGAGTTGTAGAGTTGGACACTATTGCACTGTATTCTAAGACTTTTTTTGCTTAAATAAGGGATTGGTTTTAAGAAGTCCATCATTATTTGGGAAACACATGTGCATTTGAGCCTAGCATATGTTTATTGAGTTACCCCATGTGATTTTAAATTCCATTGTGATATCCACTCAGGTTATTGTCCCAAGCATCATACCTGTACGACTCTTCTCTGATTGCATGCCTCAACTACGTCCTGTCTACAACCTTTGCTGTTGTATCAGGTAAGATCACACTTGATATTAATGGAATATTGATAATAATATTTATTATATGTCAACGACAGTACGAGCATTCTGATTGGCTAATGGGTAGTCATGCCAGCCGTGCATTGACGTTCTAGCCGGTCTGCGGTCTGATAAGTATTCTTATTGCACACCCCATCAATCTTAAAAATGAGTGATACCATGTACCAAGTACTAAACATTACATCCTTAAAAATTAGCGATATATCAACAGCCATGAGCATGTATTGATAGAATCAGGACTCCTATTATGAAATTATCTGAGAACAGGAAACCAGTTGAATGTCGTGGTAACATGACAGTTGATGAGAGTTGAAGAATAAAGACTCAAGAATTTGCGAACATTTTGATATCGGGTAATACTTTATAGGACTTCAGAAGCAGCGAAAATGTGTTATTGAAAGTGATGATGAAGACTTGACTACTATAGTTTGAAAACCTTGTGTTTAACTGTAAATTAAAGCCATTTAAGCTGAGCCCTGTTGTCCGTTTTCTATTGATCATTGTAACTTGAAGTTAGCAATTGACGTTCTAGCCGGTCTGCGGTCTGATAAGTATTCTTATTGCACACCCCATCAATCTTAAAAATGAGTGATACCATGTACCAAGTACTAAACATTACATCCTTTAAAATTAGCGATATATCAACAGCCATGAGCATGTATTGATAGAATCAGGACTCCTATTATTTCTATTTACAATTACTATTTATTTTCAAAATGAAAAGAGCTTAAATGCCATATAATAAACAACTTACTAACCTCGACCGTTCGGTCATGCAGGTATATCAGACTTCGGCCCCGCAGCATCAACCTCGCTATAACTCGGTCGATACCTTACGGCCTCTGTCTGATATTTACCTGCATGACCTCACTCTCGGCCAGTAAGTAGTTAGTATTGATAATAATATAATTAATTTTCAGTTCGGAACATGTAAGGCTGAAATATACTTCTACAACTCCGTTACTCTGTGATTACACAGTTGCCTCGGCGGACTCGTTTTCATTTATGGTTCTCCAACGGTTGTGGGTGTTGAAAATCATTTTTTTTATAAAAAAAACTCTGAAGATGGTCGTATTCCTACATAAAAGTAGTTTGTTTGACTTTTTTTGCTTTGAATTTTTAAAAGTTACCAAGAAAAAGACACTATGTGCTATGTAAAAAAAAAAAAAAAAAAAAACATTATTGTAACTGAAAAATATATCTGAGGGTATTTGCGAGGTGTCTGAGCCAGCTATCTAATGTTGGCATACTACTACCAACAAGGTAAACAGCGATGTACTGACAAATTGACGTAGTCGGAAGGTTAAAACATTTGGGAGGTGCACGTCAGGCCAGAGAGAGGTGCTCAGAGAGGCAGCTTCAGAGAGGGCTCTCCTTAGCTCTGTGTCTTCAAAAATGGACCACCATAAATCTGCATTAAGCCAACACTGTTGTCATAAATGTTTTGTTTTGTGTGTTTGTCTTGTTTAGTTTTTTGTTTTGTTTCGCAAAACAGAAAAATATTCAACTTCTTTGTGTTCCTCTCATCACAGGATCCATTTTTTATCTGGAGTTTAACCATGAAGATGTTCTCCACATCTGCATGTTCCTGTTGGGGTGAGTTACTGAAGTGCATTCGCCCTTTTTTCTTAAAGAGGACCTTTTTTGCACATTTTTAATGACCATCATTTTATATTTGGGGTCTACTAGAATAGATTTACATCTGTTCAAAACCACATTATTTTTCTCATACTGTATGTCTCTCTGCACCTTCAGTCTGAAACACTCTATGAGAGATCCTGTCTCTTTAAGCCTAAGAGAGTTACTCCCTTTGGTGTGTACTTTGGGCTTTGTAACTTTCCAGACCATTTACATGCACAAAAAGCTGTATAACACACTAGTGGAAAGGGATAAACCAGAAAGGCATAGTAGGTCCTCTTTAATAGTAATCTATCCTCTGTCAGGCCCTTGGCTTCAGCTTTCATATGACGTGTCTGCCTGTTGCCTCCTCAGGTGTGTGGTCTGCTGCCTTGGAGTGTTTCTGATCACCAAGAACCGGAAGAAGGCCAAAGCGTTTGAGCCGTACGTCACCATGGACATGCTTCAAGGTAGTTAATTAAGTCTTTCATACCTTCCTCTTTCTCTGCAGTTCCCCTGCTAGTGTCCACTCTATTCACAGCGTCTCCATAAGCTGCCACCTACGCACCGGGTACTTCATTTAACCTTCCTCAATCTCCTCTTCCCCTGTAGCTCCCCATCAGTTAATCATCAGCAGAGGATATGCAGTAGTTTAAGTAAACTTAAATTTTATTGATTTATATAGCGTCATTAACAATAGACATTGTGTGTCAAATTGTGTCATTGTGTGTACATTTAACTTCCCCTTTTGTCCGTGTCATCATCTGTGCCCAACCTACACTCTCACAATCAGCCATCACCAGAAGAGATTCATAAGTTTTGGTTTAGTGAACCTTAATCTGACCTTCCTCACTTGTTTAAGCTTGGAGGCTTGTGTCTGTACAGTGAAGCACATCTCCAAGAGTGCTGCCCCTTTGCCATGTCCATTAAGGGTTTGTGTTTTGTTCATTTGTTTTTGTTTTTGTTTGTCTGTTTTGTTCTAAATCACAGGCGTTCCCACCATTCATGACAAGGGATGGGCAGTCCAGCCCGACTACAACGGCTCCTTCTCATACGGTGCACTGGTGAACAACGACAGCGTTGGTCCGGCAACCCTCACCGTGAGCCAAGAGCATGTCACTGTGTCGTCGACCCCCCAGAAAGCTTCTGAGCTGAAGCGAGACTAACGGTTGGGGGGTGTTATTGAACAGGTGTACCGCGTCATTCCACGCTCCTTTACTCATTTAATTTCCTCATGGACCCAAACCTGGACTAAGCCAGAGTCGTCTCAACCTGCTGGTCTATTGAAGGCGTGATGATACCTCACTCACAAATGAGGACTGACATGAAGTCTTTGTTTCATTGAGACAACTTGAGAGAAAAGTTATTGTTGTAGCAAGAAGTTTGCAAGATGCTGTTGTTATGGTGTGCCTCCAGATTATGATGTGGCAATAAGCCACACTGTTAACTACTGTTTTAAAAAAAGAAAAAAATTAAGAAAAAAAAACACTAACTTAAAGTCTTAAATACAGCACTTACACTGTTGGACGAATGAAGAGGAGACTGCTCTGACCTTCCACTCCTCATCTTTTATCTGATCAACTGTTCTGCTGAGGCTCGGCCACATTGCATCCCCATAGTGAGACCACACCTGGACACTTCACTACAGACCACAGGCTGTACAAAAAGCACCCATTCCAAAAGTGATGCTTGTGTAGTTGTCTTTTTCTCTGGCTTCCTGTTTTTGGACAGCTTCTTCAACCATGCACCCAAGCTGAAACCTATGTTTGGATATGTGCTTTGTGGTCTTTCCTCTTAAGGACCTCATCAGTGTAAAGATAGCCATGAGAGAATAGCTACAACCCAAAACAAAGATGAACATCATCAAAACACTTAACTGAACGACACTTCAGAGCTGATCTTTGGCAGCAGGTGGGGTGACTAACCAGGCTCTCATTGGCACTGCATGAGATGCCGGCGCACTCCATGTTATGACTTTGCGGTAGGGCTGCACTCCAAATCAGTAACGTATCGGCATGGATAGATTTCTCTTGTTTTTGTTTTGTTCTTCAAATTGGCATTTGGACAAAAGTGATGGAGTAGTAAAAGTAGTCCAAACAAATCATTTTAGAAAACAACAGATTCATTACAGTGTCATCACTAGTGTAATTTAATGTTCAAGTATTTCCCAGGAAAGTTTCCTGTTAAGGTTGTAAAATGTAAATGAAGGTTTTTTGGCTGCTCATTACTATAATAAGCAGGGATGTCCAATGAGATGTAAGCGTTTATGAAGACCGCCTTAACCCTCAACTTCTTGCAGTTATTTTGCCTTTGTGGTCTCCATAATTTCCAAGTGCCTAGAACTCTCTTATTTCAAGTGCCGAGGGCAGGAGTTGTGTAGCTTTTTCATGATGCTGTTTGTCTTAAATAAGTACTTATTCCATGCTTTTGGGGGTATTTAATGTTGATGTAATGGTACAGATGGAGAAAGCCTTTAAATAATTATATTTGCGTGTTTTCCAGGTTTTGGTTTTATTGTGTTGATGTCATAACTGTTGTCAAATATTAATGTATTACTCCCCTTCCGTTGCTATTGGTCATCTGTCTTTACTTGCAATGCTGGTTATGAAGGTATACATTATACATTATTGTCAGTATAATATAAGAAGATAAAATTACTTCTGCCTGTGTTAGTATTCCAATGCAAGGGAACTACAGGCTGTCGTTTCATATATGGGACCTAAATTAATATAATCAATACCTCAAGGATCAATTATAACTGAATAAACGTTCATGTGTGTGTGTGAATGTGTTGAGGGATGTGACCTAAGCTCCTCTGTCAGACATGAACAGCATGTCAATAGTATGACATTAGTCAGGAAAGCCTGTCTGTTAAGGAGTTACTGTTGTGAGATGCATTTGAAAGCAGTTGGTCTGTGTTAAAACGGTACTTATTGATAACAGCCCAGTAGACATTTTTATTTTCTCAGCCATCTCAAAAACAGAATATCTGTCAGTTATTTAAGACAGCTGGTTAAATAACTTTTTAAAAAAGTACCACGATCAAACCTTTCATACTTCATTTTGCAGACTTGCTGAATGATAAAGAGGTTATGATGATAGGTGTTGGAGAACTTCATGATAAAATGTAATGGAAAATCCTGTTTCCCATGAGTCACATATAAACCGAGAGATCCCAGACATATTTGTGTGGATATGCTTCTTTATGTCTTCTCCAGTGGGGACCTCATCACCATGTAAGACTTGCCTTGCGGCCCGATGTTTGTCACATGCAGTGCAGTGCGTTCACATTAAAAGGGAACAATAAAATGGTCAACATCATGCACATGTTCCACCAAGTAAGCTAATGCATGAGCGCCAAGACTGTTCCTCATCTGCAATATAACGGAAACCAGTGCATAATCCAGCTGGTGTGTTTTACATACAAAGACACATTATTTGTCTTTATTCTACCCCTTTTTCTCCAGTGCATATTGAAATAGTATAACATAACTTCTCAGCAGCTGGTGATCTTTGTTGGAGCTAGAAGTGATACCTTAGACACCCTTTGGTGCACCGTAACTCATACTGTGAGGTCAGAGGTGTAACGTAATGAGCCGATTTGGTTGTTCAGTTGGCCATGTCTATCCTTGTATGTCTGTGGAGTAGCACAGGGAGGGATCACCAGCAAAATGCCACCCCAACCATCAGGCCTCCCGCTAACTGACTTTACACCCTGACTGCCAGCCTGTTGAAGTGTGTGAAGCTTAACAGTAAGCTAAGTCAGGACCTAGACTCCCTCAACGTGGGTGACACGGGACTGGTTGGCCCAGCAGAGGAAAAAATATGTGTGTGTGTAGGGGGCCTTTTGGGTTTATGGTGAGGGGATATGCCAGGACAACTTTTAACTTACAGGCTGTGGATCAATACTGTTATCAACTTACTAAAGAGGGGCAACCTCCCAAAGCACATTGTATCTTTTCATTGTGAACATACAGGCCAATTTGACATTTAAAATCCAGTTCCTTCTAGTTAATTGGTAGGCAATCAGTGCCCAGTAAACCCACGTAAGAGCTGTTACTCTGTAAATCCTTTTGTTCAGAGGTGTTATTTAACTTTTCATTATTCAGTTTGTTCTATTAAGGATTTTCAGATTAATGGCTTAATGAGTAACAGTTGTAGAAATGCAAGGTTCGATCATGAACGATCACAGTTATGATGTAGCGCTTGTTTTCTTGGCGTCACCAGTATGAACCTCCCCTTCGACTACTAGTCGACCAACTGATTGGCTGATTTACGATCAAGGCCATATGTTATTGGTTACTGTTTGCTTTTTGACCATAGGGTAGGCTGTAGCTGCGCCTTTAATAATCTTATGAAAAGATGTTCTACTAACAGACGCTTAAATTAAGTTGAATTACTTCAAACATTTGCTGTACAAAATACCTGTGTAAAGTGTTAACGGGATCGACCTCATCCTTTTAAAGTGTTATTATCGGAAAGCGTTATTTTGATCACTATCAGTCCATTCTGGTAAGTGGTATTCTGTGGGAAAGGGCTTTTAACTGTAGTTCTCTGAGGACAAGAATTTACAGATTTAGTCACACATTGATGGATTTACACTTTATCATGCATGTTTTCTATCGCTGGCATCCTTTTGTCATCTATGCGTGTTCGTGCTGCGTGACGGCTCAGATAAGCTCCTTTTATCTGACCGCTCTGATGTAACTTTAATATGAACATTTATTTCCAGCTTGGGTATGAGCACTGTTGCATCCACTCAAAAGGTTTTGGGACCCATTTATTAATATTGTTTTACTTCAAGGGATGAATACAAATCATCATTACCATTTTGGGAATAGCACTATGTGTTGTGGTTATGTTACAGTGGGGGGAACAGTGGTGACTATAGCTACAGCTAAAATGTCATCTCGACCACTTGTTAACTGATGCAGTGAGTCAGTAATTGAAGAATGACAAGCACTGTAGAGTCATGTGCGTATTGCTTGTCGCTTACGATAGGCTACTAAACCTATTATATGCCTACACAAAGCATTACGTCAAATCGTCAAATGTACACATAACTTAGGGCCTTACTAAATTTGTTCGAGAATTATATCAGACGGCCAGACGTCATTGTCTTATGTTTATTTTTGTAGTGTGACTCAGTATTTGAATTCTCCCTTTTTGTCAGGCAAAAGGGGCACAGTACAGCGTACGCTCCTGTCATAACATTACCTATGTTATTGATTAATTTTTCTTCACAAAATACAAAATTATTAGTTATTTAATTTAAACGAATTAAATGCCACATTCATATTATTGTCAGTTAAAGAAAAGACAACGGGTTTCACAGCTTTACCACATTATCTCAGACTACACACAAGACTTAAATAGAAATGTGTTTGTGCCTGTCACGGCCAATGCTGTCCCAGAAAAAAACACTAGATGGCGGCACTATCCCATGTCACATCCTGTAAACATTGATACAGTAGTTTATTTTTCACATCATATGACAAAGCCATATTATACTTCAAAATCATGTTTAAATTCAATAAAATGAAGTTTACACAACTATTTACCTACAGGCTGCTACATAACTGGCTATTTTATTGAAACTTGAACAATACAAATAATGCTATATGTTGACATACAAAAATGGAACAGATGAATATGAAATGATGGAAGACACACCACTTTCGATGGTAGTTCATATATAAGTGCAGTTGGGTATGAAACACGGGGTCAGCTCATTTTTCCGACGCCCCATTGGTCCGATGCGTCAATATTCCGAAAATGTCCCATTGATCCTACAGCCCTTAGTCTTAGATAGATTTTCACCGATAAATTGAAACCCTTTGTCCCGACAGTTCAATGTTCCGACCAAAAGCTGCTTTAGATCACCGTCACCTCATGATAAAATAATGCATGCCTACAGGCCTATAGTATTATTATTATTGTTACTATAATTATATAGACTAAATCGATAGAAAACTGTGAATCTCAAAACCAAAGCGGAATCATCTTTCCATGACAGCTCTCGAAAAGCAGCGCAAACAGGGTTCTTTCCATTAAGCTATCCTCCCGTCCTCGAACTGTGCGTGGCTGCAGTAGACCTATGCTGCTGTTAGCCCATCCGTAGTTGGTTTGTTTTGTTTATTTTACATTTGCAAAGACGCTGCTGGCCTAGACTTCACTAGCTCGACCAAAAATCGAAATAACTTGTCCGTGTCTGTCTCCATTGCGTCTCTGGTGTCTGGGCGCAAAGTAGAGAAGCAACAACGTGCGTCTGCAGTCGTTACAGCGGCAGTCTACTTGGCACCCGGTAAAAGAGGGGCGAGGAATATACGACCTGGGGAATTATGTTGACCGACCCCAAACAGCCATTGGTCGGAACATTGAGCTGTCGGAGCAATGGGTTTATGTTAATCATTTCGAATTAGTGGGCTGTAGGATTAATGGGAAATTTTCGGAATATTGACGGGTCGGACCAAAGGGGCGTCGGAATAATGGCATGCTACCTGAAACACACATTCTGACTTGGCTAAGCATCTGAGAGCTGGAAATTGGCTGCTTGCTCAGGGTGCAATGAGATGACTTGTTAACCAACTCAATCATTTAAGAGTATTAGTGCGAGAGGAACATATAATGTTGTCATCTGACTTTAGTAAGGTTTTGTGCTTTGCTGCAGAGCAAAAAAGAGAGAAGCAGACAAAAAGGTGAACATGTGTTGAGAAATCGGACCTGAATCTCCTTGATGACTGTGTCGTCATGATGCAGAAACAATAGGTAGTTATAAACTGTAGTCTCCTAGAAAAATCTTAATCTCTGTACCCTAATTCTCAAAATCGCTAATATCCAGCAAGTTCCTCTGTCCAGTGCTGCCCCCCACCCCCACCCCAAAAAAAACAAACAAATCGTTCAGGGTTTCCCATTCCTCGATAACTAGGCTATGTCCAGAGATAAATAATTTATACCTGGCAAAAATCCTCTCCTAAAAAAATAATTCTCTTCTGAGACCACCTTCTTTCCTAGCAGCTTTAACACTCCTAACACACCTAACACTCTCACACTTACTGTGAACTTCTTCTTCTATCTGCTCTCTGCCACTTTCTCTCAACAGGTCTCCTGACTTACTGTAGCTTGATCATTGCTCCTCAATAGTTAGTCGCTTTGAATAGCAGTGTCTGCCAAATAAATGTAAATGTAAATACACATATCTCTCTATCTCACTCACTCACTCTCTTTTTCTATATATCTCTATCTACATGTAAATGTTCAGTATATATCTCTCTTAATCACTCCCTCTCTCCCTCACTCTCTCTCTCCCAGGTGTGTAGCGCTGCACTGAGCTGGGTGCCATGCTGCGTGAGGAAGGCAAGCGATGGGGCGACAGCTCAGAGCCCTACAGCAGTGACCCAGAGGAAGAGGAGGAGGAAGAGGGGATGGTGTTTGGAGAGAACGATGAGGACAGTGAGGAGATGATGGACCTGAGCGACCTGCCGACCGCGCTCTTTGCCTGCAGCGTCCACGAGGCTGTGTTCGAAGAGCAGCGCCAGAGGGTGAGCGAAAAGGGGGGGGGGGTCAAATGGTGGGAGAGCAACAGGGTTGGGAAGGTTACTTTTGAAATGTAATAGGTTACAGATTACTAGTTACCCTGTTAAAATGTAATTCATGTAACTATTCTAAGTACTTCATCAAAGTAATGCAACTTATTACATTTGATTACTTTCTACTACTTTTTGATTGTCAGATAAGAGGTGGAGGCCAAATCAAAAACAGCGCTCAATATTTCAGCGCATACTGCCAAATGAATGGAGTCTGTCTATATAATTACCCCTATAGTATGCACCAAGTATAGAGGTCTTACTTACAGTTTTTCTCAGATGCTTTGGTACATTCCTCAGATACGAGTTTAAATTCTCAAAAGTGTTCAATCTCCACATCATCTATTCACTTGTGCACAGCATAACAGCGATTTATCATTCTTTTGAACATTTTGGAAATGCTTGTGTAAAACCTTATAGGCCACAAGCCAGAGTGGAAAAATGTAAAATGTGAAATGATCATCACAACTGGATAGCATTAAATCTCACAGAATGTATGTGGCATTCAAGATTGTCCTATTGTTTTTCAACTCATTGTATTTGTTGCTATACTGTCCAGTCTCAACTGATTTTCTGTTTCCTGCTACAATATTCTTCACCAATCGCTTGGAGCCTTGTTGAACTAAAATTGCTGATAGTGACATGAAATACAACGCTGTAAAATAATATTCAAATAGTTGGAAACATGCAATAATCTGGTATGGAAAGAGTGAAATTGGTAAATTGATCAAATATTTGGTCTGTCTTTGTTACAATACTTGACAAATGAACTTGCATTTTGGTGGCGTTGGCATATTCATTCATGTGATTATTGACTTTTGAAGCATAAACTAAGCATTTCAAGAAAGTTAAGGGCTTTGGCATGTAATCCATCGCGTCACACTATTTGTATGAATTGTTTTGAGAAATGCACTTACAGCTTTGAAAAGGTTTTGGATGATTTGAGAAATGCACTTACTCATGTTTTCAAAACATTCAGCAAACCTCAATCTAATCAGATAAACCTCCCTTAGTAAAAAATCTTTTTCAGGTGCCTGATGATGTTTGATTTGGTCAATCCAACATCCTTTATGTTGATACCGCAGACGTTACAGTTAGCGATTCTTTTGTTTGGGCCCTTGTGTGAAGATCATTTGGAGCCTTTGGTACGATACTTCGCCAATTCCAATCTGGCAACAGTGAGCACCTTGCCGCTTCGACTAGTAACTAGTATCTTTTACACAGCAGGTGACAGATGTCATGTGCTGTTGTAAACAATGCCACTAGTGACTAGATGCAGATGTCATGTGCTGTTGTAAACAATGCAACTAGTGAGTAGTGACTTGCATTGTTTACAACAGCACATGACATCTGCATGTTGAAAAGATGGCAAAACCTTGTCGCTGGGGGAGGGGCGGGGTCATCTGTATGCTATACACTACCACGCTCCCTCCTCCGCGACGAAGTGTCCTCTTTTTCTCAAACTCAAATAGGGTCACCCTACTACAATGTTTGAAGGGCTGCTGTGTTTGAGGGAAATACAGTATTTGAGTGGGATATAGTGTTTGAGTGAAATACAGTGTTGGAGTGGGATACAGTGTTTGAGTGAGATACAGTGATTGAATGGGATGCAGCGTTAGACTTGTTTGGGTGTGATGGCACATATTATTTGAGTGTACTTCTATGTCCTGAAACACAGTCTTTACTGATGTAAATGGGGACTCAGCGTTTATGGAGACAGGGTGCTCATAAGGCCACGATGTGTTTTTAAGAGGTACGGGTTTTTGGGGATTACAAGGGAAATGTAGTTTTCAAAGGCGGCAGGTTTTTAGGATGCACAGTACTTTATGAGCACTTGCTGTAAGTAAGGGTGACCAGACGTCCTCTTCTACCCGGACATGTCCTCTTTTCGAGAACTTAAAAAATGCGTCCGGCAGGGATTCCAAAATTGTCTGTGATTTTGCCTTGTCGGATATATGTGTTTCTCTGGGTCTTTCACAAGCTAGTTTTTACACCCTTACAAGTTTTGACCTGACGTCCCTACCTACCTACTATTTATCCTCCAAAGACGTTAATTTGGAGCATTTGGTTCGACACTTCGCCATTTCCAATCTGGCAACACTGAGTACCTTGCTGCTTTCACTAGTAGTATATTTTCATATACTATATAAAATAAAAATAAATGTCGCTAATAAAAGTCGCTGTGAATTTCTGCTCTGCATTTTCCCATCCCGGACTGTCCTTCCTCTAGGACCCCAGGAGCAATGGGCAGCTTTTTAAGCGCCCGGGGACCAAGTGAAGTGAACCGTCAGTCTTGGTCAGGGACGGACAGGAGAGTGATCTGTTCTTTTGCATGTTTTTCCTGTTGGGGTTCTTAGTGGAGAAAACCCCTTGTATACACGGGGAGAACGTGCAAACTCCACACAGAAAGGCCCGGGAGATAGCCACCGTGTCAAAGTTGCTAGTCACTAGTTGCATTGTTTTACAACAGCACATGACATCTGCATGTGGAAAAGATGGCAAAACCTCGTCGCGGTGACAGAGCGGGGTAATTGTCCTCTTTTTCTCAAACTCAAATATGGTCACCCTATGTAAGTGGGATGGCAGTGTGTAGCCTGACATAGAGATAAAATGGGAGAGTACTCATTACCATGAGAAGAAAGTATTAACAGACATAGAGGTAGTGTAGATGAAGTGTGTGTTCTGACACTGTGGGCACCATGTTTGTAGGGGACGACCCGAGGTAAATATGGTAGAAACTGGGTATCAAGTTAACAAGAACATAGTGTTTGCAACACATTGTGTTTTAAGGACATAATGAAGCTTGATACCCTGTCTGCTGAGGTGTGCTCGGACATTCGTTTTGGCTTTCTCCTCTTATGGACACTCAGAGCAGCATCAGCCTTCCCTCCCCCCACTAGACTTTTCTATGCTGCTAACAGCGTGCTGCTGGGGCAGAAATGTGGCTAATGGCTCATATCACTGTGGAAGCTGCTGCTGATGTGGTTTCAGATAGCACACTTTGCAATATAGCTTTCTCTGCACAGCATTACTCAGCATAGCCCTGCTCACCTACCAGCATTGTGTATGTGAAAGACACATTCGACTGAAACTCCCAGTGGACTCGGAGGGTGACAGTTAGCGTGCTGCTAGTAGGCCCCCTTAGAGTCCTGAGTCAGTGAACAACGGCCAGTCAGGAGTAGGTGATAGCCAGGCCCAGCTGTTGTGCTGTGTGTCCTTGCCTGGTTGTTTATCTGGCTCCGCAGACTGGAAACATTTGGCCCTCGTTAAGTGAGCGTAGGAACAAAAAGAAATACTTTTAATTTTCTGCCCCTCTAATCCAATTAGGCCTTCCTCACAGCCAGGCCTTCAGCGTACCAGGCTCGTGACTCCCTCATTTGCTCTCCCTCTCTCTCACACACACACACACTCTCCCTCTCCTCCTCTCTCTCCCTCTGTCTCCCTCTATCTCTCTCTCTTTCTCTCCCACACTCCTCTATCCTTTGTTTTGTCTCTCTCTCTCTCTCAGCACTCTCCTTCCTGATTGCTTTAGTCTACCTCTTTCTATCACCTCCCCCTCTCTTGTTCCTTCGTTAGCCAAAACACATTCTGAACAGCACATTGGCATGCTCAAATTGGCAACACAAATTCCTTTTAAACAAATCAATCCTGCCTTATCTCAACAATGTTTCGAAGCCTCCAGTTCTGTAATTAACTTCCTCATAAACCCCTACCACTCTCGAAACACATACTTTCACACATACAAACACAAGCACACACACATACAAACACACACACAAGCATGCACGCATGTGCACACACACACACACACACACACACACACACACACACACACACACACACACACACACACACACATTCACACACACACACACACACACACACTCACACACATAGATACAGCCTTCTATAAACTTAAGAAAAATAAATAATAATAATTTACAGTATTTTTTTTTTTTGCACTTTTCAAAAATCTGTGTTACACAACGGATTCACAAAATCAAGGCTCTCATATAAAAATGTATTTTAAGAAGGACTTGAAGGAAGTCAATGACTCAGCCAACCTGATTTCCTCAGGCAGATCGTTCCAGAGCCTTGGGACCCTGATTGCAAATATTCTGTCCCCTTTAGTTTTCAGCTAGGTCTCTAGACAGACGTAGATGCTTACGAAACTAAGAGGTCAGTTAGTGAGGAGAACGGTCAGAAAGAGCCTTAAAAGTAATCAATAAAATCTTAAGATCTATTCTAAAACTTTAAGTGTAGAGAGGCTAAAACAAGAGTGGTGAGATCACATCTCTTGGTTTTGGTTAGAGGCCTGTAATAACAGCATCTTCCAGCATACTTTTAAAAGCACAACCCTGATCACTCAAAGCCTGCAGTGGTGAGGTGCTGTCATGATTGTTCCACACCACTCCCCTTCCCTCCTCTCCACTCCTCTGCCCCCCCCCCCTCTCTCTCTATCTCTCTCTTTACCTCTCTTTCTCACTCTCTCTGTTCTTGATGTATTCCTTTCTTTCCAGAACAAACATGAGCTTGCAAATCCGACAGATGCAGGGCTAATGGAGAGGAGGGGGAGCAGAGGACAGTAGGGAGAGGAGAGGAGGCAGAACATTGTAACCTACATTCAGGAGCCTGGTACCCAGGCCTCCTGCTCCAGGCTAACACCTACCATTCACATTACCTTCAAACAGCACTCTGAGAACTCCTGCTCGGATCTCGCCCCCTGACCCCTGTTTTAGTCAAGAAAAGGGCTTTCAGCCCCCCCCCGCCCCTCCCCAACCCCTTCATCTCCTCCTCCGCATTAGCTGAAGGGAGAAATATTAAGAGATGTGTCTCTGTCTGGTAGATTTGTATGCTGTATGCAGCATCTCTCAGTAGAGAGGCGGAGAGCAGGACCACTTCATTACTCACATACAAACCCTTTTCTCTCTATATCGCTCTCCCTCTCTCTAGCAATTAACCTGATATATCATTGGTGACATGTGTTCTCATACCATGGTGTTGGTGTGGGACGACGTAGTAGCCTTTTTAAGGTGTCCTTAATCCATATAATTGTTCGATTAAAGTTTCTCTTGCTGCTCTCCTTCTTTCTTAAATGAATTAGACTCAGCTCCTCTGTCTCACCTTCTGCTCAGATCACTGTCCTCACCTGCTAAGCTGAGAGCCTATGGCTAGCCACACAAACACCAACAAACCTTAAATATGATCAAAGCTTGTTAGCATTACCAAACACAGACATTGCAACTGCAGCACAAAATAGATTAAAGGTACAGTCCTTAAGTCCTGGCGAAGAGAAGAGAATTTCACTGAATTCAATGAAAAGTGTAATTGATTATAATCAAGGACTTTAACCTTTAATAACCACATGTGCTTGGTCTCACACCATGCCAGGGGTATAAAGTAGTGAGATGGCTCACTGATTTGGTTGGGGGGGTGCGGACGGCTACATTTGCTCTGTTTATTTTTCTAGCAGTCCGGGTCCTGGGAGGGAGAGCATGTTTGAGGGAGCACTGGGCACTGAAGGTCACCCACACTGCCCTGTGATTTGTGCCCAGGGCTTGGCTGAGCTAGCGTGCATGTGTGTGTGTCGCTGAGAGTGTGTGTGTGTGTGTGTGTGTGTGTGTCTCTGAGAGTGTGTGTGTCTCTGAGAGTGTGTGTGTGTGTGTGTGTGTGTGTGTGTGTGTGTGTATGTGAGTGTGTGTGTATGTGTGTCTACCCTACACGGCCCTACATGGAGAATGACATTGCAAAGTTCTCAATGGTTTACCAGGGGCTTAGCCAGGGATTTGGATCAAAAGGGCAAAGATAAGACTCCACAAACATACATCAACAATGTTTTATTGAGCGGCCGGGAATTTTAAATGTTTTCCCCACTGAGAGGGTGAAGCTGTACGTCGACAAAAGAAACAGGGCTGGCCCATTAGCCTCAGCAAGCCTTTAAAATAACTTTTATAGATTTCACAATTACGAGTCTGTGCCACATTAATCTAAATGGAAATCTTCTCTGACCCCATATTAGGCAGGGTGTTTATCGACTGAGGAGGGGAGCGGTGGCATTTACAATGAATTGCTCTGCGTCGCTGCAGTCATTTGTGTTGTCCTGGACCTTTATTTTACCCTCTTTTGCAAATGTTACTGGAGACAAGGCTGTTGCTCCCCTCCATAGAAAAAGCAGACCAGTCTTCAGTACCTGACTGGCAAGATATTTTGGAATAGTTTAAAAAGAGGAAGCAGCAGCATTTTTGTTCTATAATAGACATCAGTGTCTTTTGTTCTGGCAGCGTGATTCATAAGCATCCTCTCTGTGCGGGTGTTGACTGTTTGGTTCTTTTTTAAGAGCGCTTGCCTTGACAATGACACACTTTTTCTAAGAAGCCAGCATTCTCGCTTTATAAAACAACCAGTGTCCACTTCTTTTTTTGGCTCTAATGCACTTTATCTCAACCATGTATGTGCGTCCCTGAGACAGAGAAAGAGAGACAGACCAAGAGAGAGACAGAGACAGAGGAGTGAGGGAAGGAGGGCTGGACACCATGTGCGGGCAGACTACAAGCTCCTCATAAGTCCTTCATCTTGTTGTGTCTGGCAGCTGGATGGTGTTGTTTCCATAGTGATGTGTGAATCTGTTTCATCAAAAGCTTTGACCCGCTTTGACAGCATGTGCGTGGGGGCTGGGGGTGGTCAGGCCAGAGTGTTTAGCGCCCTGCCTGTGATGCTAAGCCCTTGGACTGGGCCAGACGGGCGGATAACGAGGAACAATATCCAGTCCAGAACGTGAGCTCGATAAAGGTTATTATGCCAATGCCAAGAACGGAACAAATATTACAAACTGCTTCATCTAAATACATGTCAAAGAATACAAAACTTTTCCCTGTGTCAGTCCTCTCTGTCCTCTGGTGGCCACTGTGTCAGTCCTGCCTGTCTGTCCTCTGGTGGCCACTGTGTCAGTCCTGCCTGTCTGTCCTCTGGTGGCCACTGTGTCAGTCCTGCCTGTCTGTCCTCTGGTGGCCACTGTGTCAGTCCTGCCTGTCTGTCCTCTGGTGGCCACTGTGTCAGTCCTGCCTGTCTGTCCTCTGGTGGCCACTGTGTCAGTCCTGTCTGTCTGTCCTCTGGTGGCCACTGTGTCAGTCCTGTCTGTCCTCTGCAGCCACTGTCTCTATCCTATTTGGTCTCTACCACCCCCAAATCTCACTCTCTCTCCCAGTCTCTTATTCTTTCTCTCTCTTTGTCATTCATTCTCATTCTTTCACTCTCTTTCTTTCTCCCTCTCTTTCTCTCCCTCTTTCTCACTATCTCTCCCTCTCTCTACCTCTCTCTCGATCTCTCTCCCTCTCTATCTCTCCCCCCCCCTCTCTCTCTCTCTCTCTCTTTCGGCTGCTTGCTTTATAAATAGCTTGGCCTAGATTAGGGCAGCTGCAGAGGAGCCCGGGGCTGCATGGGTTGGGTTGGGTTTGGCTGTGTGTGTGTGTGTATGTGTGTGTGAGAGAGAGATGAGAGAGAGAGAGAGAGAGAGAGAGAGAGAGAGAGAGAGAGAGAGAGAGAGCGAGAGCGAGAGGGAGAGAGGGTGTGCTGCAGAGGTGTTTGGTTTTTGGGATGGGCCCCATAGAGAGGCTGCAGCCTCCATCCTTTGGAGGAGGCAGGACTCACTTCTTCCACTATACCACTGCGGTTATGAGTGAGAGAGAGAGTGAGGGAGTGTACGAAACACACACAAATGCACTGACATACAGAGAGAGACCCACACACACTCTCCTTCTGTGCCCAGGGCTTTGTGTTTACTCTTTGCTCTGCATGAGGTCTATCTGCAGGCCCAGAGCATCGCTCGAACCCCATACACAACACAATTACAAAACACACACACAAGCACACAAGCACACAAACACACACACACACACGCACACACACACACACACACGCACACACACACACACACACACACGCACACGCACAGCTGAATGATGCGTGTCCCATTCCATCAGAAGCCTTCTGGCTCAGCTTGCTTTTCTTAGTTTATGCTACAAGCCGGCAAGCCAAATAAGTGCAGTTAAGTGTGCGTGTGTGCATATGTGTTTTTGATATGTGTGCATGTGTGTTATGGTGGATACGTTTATTCTTGTGTATATGTGTGTTTGTCTGTATGTGCGTGATTATAAGTTTGTATATGTATTTATTTGTTGTTGATATTGTTGTTGTGTGTTTGGGGAAGTGGGATTATGTGTGTGTGAAAGAGAAATAGAGACAGAAAGCAAGAGAAGGGTGCTGTGTGTGATGGTGAGGATTATGCATATGTTTGTTGTTTTTTGTGTTTTTGAGTGTGTTTATGCAGGCAACAAGCTTAGCTCAAAAAAATGCTCAGGCTCTTGTCA
This sequence comes from Sprattus sprattus, assembly GCF_963457725.1. NCBI lineage: Eukaryota > Metazoa > Chordata > Actinopteri > Clupeiformes > Clupeidae > Sprattus > Sprattus sprattus. The sequence goes on from NC_137911.1 coordinate 16,182,544, forward strand.
GAGACCGACTGCCCTGAATACAAGGTTGACATTTTTAAAATCGAACGGTTTGCCCGTATCTTCCCGTGCGTTGCCACACTTGCCTAACTCTAAATGTCATTTACCAACGCATTGTTCCACAGAGCCTCAAAGGGTCAACCCTATTTCTTACTTTTCTTTCCGCCTGAGCCCATTTTCATTACATTTACATACCTAAGCGGCTTGTTTATTCAAATTCAGATTATGAATAAATTACTGTGGTTTAAAAGGTCTTTGCATATGCCAGTTATAATTCTGCACTGCACTGCACTGCACTGCACTGCACAGCACCGCACAGGACTGAAATCTAATCCCCTCTGAAGCTTACTACATGAGCTGTGGCAGAGGATTGATTGAGGCTGTATAACTTTTCTGACAAAAATAGACCACGGTGGTTCGTCCAAGCAGATGTAGCAGTCCCCGGGAAACAGGTGGAACAACTGCCCAGGTGTCATTATTTAGTATAACAAATAAGACTGGTGCAGATCCAGCTGGGCTTCCAGTCCTGTAGGCTGTGAGCCCCCAGAACGAACAGTTTTGTGCAGAACAGTTTATTTTCCTCTACAACTAATTGATGTTCATTCTGACAGTTGGCAGGCCAAGATAGGTTCCTTAGAAACTTTCTTCTGAGATTACCATGCCTGATCATCATTGGCAGCAAGCAAAGAAATCATTAGTGTTGCAGTGTAAGTCAGTGTGGGTAGTTACACAAATAAGGACATAATTTCTCTCTGTGTTACCACACAGAAATTAAGATTTAGTTTATTAATTTATTGTCCCTCATATTGGAAAATGTGGTCCTGCATCCATACAAAAACATACATTGGGCAGTAGAACAAAGGCATAAAATGACAAATACAGTATCAGATCCAGAAAGTATGTGAATCAATAATTAGATGAGAGTATGAGCATCATCTTTTGAAGATGGTGTATGTTAATAATAACAATATGATCCTCCTTACACCATCAGAGCTGGTGATTCATTACTTTCAGTTTCAGCACCTTAGAAACTGTATCCATTCTTCCTTAGTCATGTCTTCTGAGGTGTGTGTGCGAGAGAGAGAGCATTACCTCCACCTGCTGTCTCTTCAGCACAGCTTATGGATTTACTGCCTGAGCAGCCAACATTTGAAACAGATGGTTTTATATCAATATTATGAGGTTATACAATAGCTCTTAGTCAAACTAAGAAAGACAAACCTCTGTGTTTACTCATGGTCACCACTGTAGTTGTTGCTATAGGGGCATATGCTTAAAAGATGTACTGTCAACAGTCTGTTCTGAATCATCCTGCTGCCCATTTTCTATGACTAAAACCGCCTAATTGAGAGAAAACTTCAGTTCTTAGTCACTCGCTTTCCAGATTGATTGCAATGAAAGAATGCGTGGCCATTGTCAGGCCCGCTGTGTATCTTGCTCTGGTTCTGCAGTGCACAGCAGTACCGATGGGAAAACTGAAGAACAAATGAGCGAGCTGATGACGTCAATGTAGCAGCTGAGGGCGCTGGTTGGCGCATTCTATTCGCGCGCACCTGACAGCCCTTTTTCTGCGTGCGCTCAAGTGCGGCTCGGCCAGTTGAAACAAGCTGTACGTAAGGAGAGTGGACGCTGGATGCTGCAGTACATCGCTAAGTGCGTCTGAAAACAACCCCACAGTATCCAGCGCAAGCCTATCCGGCCGGAGGTGTTGTCAGTGGGGACTGCACTGGCTTATTCGAGAGGAAAGGGGAAAACGTTTATTTTTTGTCTCTCCCTCAGCCTTGAAAGGGAATGCCATCCATAAACATGAAACTGGAGATGGTGACACTCATCGCCTGCGATGTGGACACCGAGGTGTTTACGTCCGACAAAATGCAGGTACCGTTTCAAATAAAACTGCACGTTCTTTTTCCCTGGATGCTTTTTTCTGGGTTAGTACGGTCACCACATAATGAGAAGTCCTCTGCATGCTCCCAAACCGAATGTCATCTAACTGACGTTTTACGTTGTTCGTTCATTGCTTTCCCTCCAGGATTTTTATCAATGAAACCGCATACCTTCATTAATATTCAAAGAGCGTATGCGCACCGGTGTCGTCAATGCTGTAAGCCTTTGACGTCTCTACAGAAAAAGCGCACTCAAACGTGAGGAGAAAGTGTTCGGCGTAGTCTGTTTTTCCTAATCAGCGAGCCGGAATGTCATGACACGCCATGGGTGTATTTTACCGCTCACCGGTTAGTTTGACATACGAGTTTCACGAGTAAGAGGAGAGAATGGGCTGCATTTGAATTGTTCTTGCGAAGCTCCAGAGTAAATATCTGTTTTAGACGCAGTGGCGGTTCCAGCATCTCCCCCCCCCCCCCTTCTCTCTCTCTTCTCGCTCTTTCTTTCTCTCGTTCTCCCTCTCTCGCTCACCCCCCTTTCCCCTCTCAGCATTGCAGGTGCGCTAAATAGAGGTGCGTACAGCCGGCTTTCAGGCTCTGACGGTAGTTTACTAATGCTGAGGGTAAGGGTAAGCCCTCGCGTTTTAAATGCCTTCCAGATGGTGTT
>NC_137911.1:16190090-16200090 GCF_963457725.1 Sprattus sprattus
GCCAGAGCTTCTGTCATGGAGAGTTTTATACGAAGCCCTCTACTGACAGTATATAATCGCTGCTATGAACTTTTGTGGTATCTGTGAACAGCTAGTCTACTCCATAGCTACATAAGCTAGAGCTGTACCACTGGGGGCGCCAGTTGTACAGGTGGTAGAGAAATCGTTTAGTAATCAGAAGGTTGCTAGTTTGATTTTATGTCGGAGCGTCCTTGAGCAAGACACTGAACCCCTAATTGCTCCTGATGCGCAGTGTGCCATCAGTGTAAATGTAAACAATGTGTATACATCCATGTAAGTCGCTTTGGATAAAAGCGTCTGCTAAATGACTAAATGTAAATGTAGAGCTTGTGTTCTGTAACATTTAAAATCAAGTCTCATGGTATTCTCATGGCCAGCTACATGTAAGTGCCCCTTGTGGCATCCTAACCAACAGCTAATCAGTGGCCACACTAACTAGAGTTTTTGTCCTATAACATTTATAATTAAATCACTTTATGACCAGCTGCTAGAGCTTCTGTTCAGTAACGTTTAAGATTAATTTCCCTACATCCTTACCAACTGCTGTTCTGTGGTTATATTGGATGGAGCTTCTGTCCCATAGCATTTTTAGTTTAAAAGTCCAACAAAAGCAGCCCAGCAACTACTCTGTGACCACACTAACCAGAGCCTATGTCCTGTAACACTTGAACACAACCTCCGTTTCCCCCTCTGTCAGTGTTCCAGTGTGTTTGCGCATCACAGTAGACACTCCGAGAGGAAGTGAGGTGAGGTCTCAGACCTGGGCCCACAGCCAGCTCCTGCTTTGGGATGCCTATGCAGAACATGGCATAATGCTCTGCGAGCTGTCGGGATTACCTTCCCACACTGAGAAACGCACTGTACATGACAGATAGGGCTAATAGGATTAATTTCTCCCCACACCGTAAAGTGGCGGCCCGCTGAGACCCATGGAATATTCCGGGGGGCATTTACACTATACACAGTTGTCAATAGCATTCTCACTCCCATATTGATCCATCAGCAACACCATCTCCACAGAACGCTAGTTAACCACAGAGGGGGAAAAAGAGAGAGAGAGAGAGACAGAAAGAGTTGGAGTCAGCTAGCAAGTGTAGGTCAGTCCTTGTTTACCACCCTGTGTTTTGGTGCAAAGTGCCACGTCAGTGTTTGTGTTGTCAGTTGAGATGCAGGTAAGACCACAAAACTGGCCGTTCCCAGGTGTTTTTTTAGTCTGTGGTTCCGGTCTCGAGCCAGTTCAAAACCAATATCAGCAGATATCCCTGACTCCTCATCACTGTGGTGACTTTGCTGTGCAATAATGGCGTCTGTGTTTTTCCATCAGATCCAGCTATCTGTAACTGTAGACAACATTACACCACTGTATATTAAGTGGTTGTAGGTGCTCAGTACATGTTATAAAAAGGCTATACTGCAATATATTTCTGAATAAATTGCGTTTAATTAGAATTCTCTCTATATGTTGCACTTCTAGTATAGCTATAGTTACAGGAAAATAGTTATAGGGTTACTTCAATTTGTCTTCGGCAATATGAGGCTAATTGAATTGGAAGAACATTGTACAAAGACACCAAAGGACACTGGATATAAAATTAATGTAACATTATCCATGACTGAATATAAAAAGGGGCTTAACGACGCACAGGCATACCCAGATCAAACACCCATTTCCTAGCCTTGAGTGTGTTCATCAGAGCCATGTGAGCAGCATTTGTGTGTGTGTGTGTGTGTGTGTGTGAGTGTGTGTGTGTGTGAGTGTGTGTGTGTGTGTGTGTGTGGCCCTTTCCTGCCAGCGCTGTGCTGTTTGCAGTGGAAAAACAGGAGGAAAAGGGAAGAATGTCTGTGGGAAATTTTCAAAAGGTTGCTATTTGTTCACAGTACAAAGGTGTGCCAGCCTAGGGTGGGGACGTGATTTGATTAGTGTGTTTGTTTGTGTGTGTGTGTGTGTGTGTGTGTGTGTGTGTGTGTGTGTGTGTGTGTGTGTGTGTGCGCGCGCACAGTAATAACACACCACACCCCTGGCTCTAGACGTCCAGACAGTTGTCTCCAGACAGAAGTTGTAGCTCTTTGAAGGGTAATTAAAAAACATCTCGACATTTAAGGGGTACATTTAGTTAATTATTCCGATGAGCCCGACTGCCCGGTTCCAAATCAGAACTCCTTTGGGTGCTACGACCCAGTTATTCAGATCCCTCGCTCAATCATTCCCTCTCTCTCTCTTTCACTCCATCTCTCTCTCTCAGTCACTCTCTCTCTTTCACTCTATCTCTCTCAATGTCTCTCTCTTTCTCTTAATAATTTTCTCTCAAACTCAATCTCTCTCTTTCTTTCACCTATGTTCTGTTCACTTAAAGACAAAATATAATTATAGGGGGCACTGGGATTCTGCTGTGTCTATATAGTACACGTAGCCTCCACATCCTCCTTTCATAACATACAATTGCTAAAATTGTTCAATTGCTGTGTTTGTCTGTGAAACTACAGTGAACGGTATCAGTAATGTAATGTTGCTGGTATGATGTCAATATCACAATCGAAAGATCTTTTGACTGTCTATTGTTGCTGATTACCACTTATCTCGTACTTACCTCATGTGTGACAAATAGGCCTCACGCCCGAACTCTAGATCACAAGCGCAGCCTGAATCGCATCTGAGACGCGCGCCTCATACAGGCAGTGTGAATGGGACATGAAAATCAACAGGTAGTACAATAATCACACACACACAAGGCAGGTTATGTGTAACGGCCCTTATGCTGCATCTCAGTGGGACTCGTCACCCAAGCTTGTATTTTTCCGTTAACCCTGCAGCAGACCTCACCCAGGTCTTGGCTGGATCCTTTCCAGAACCAGCAGCTCCTCAGGTTGACTCTGCGTTGAATCTGTTTGGCCCACGGCGCCATTGAGCGATGCTGACCCAGATCTCCTGTGCCCTCAGCTGTCAGTTTTAGTGTTGTTCCCCTTGTTACGCAACTCTTATATCAGCCAGGCAAATGGGCCACCGTAGTGCTCGGATGACATATATGCTCCAGTAAGCTCATGACACTGCTGTAATGTGGATGCTGTTTGTGTTTGTTTGTGACTGTTTTTGTCTGTAACACAACAATACATATTGGTCTTTTTTAGTCTCAAGAGCTTAGCACTGTTTCAAACAGAGATGTCTTTTTCACACTTTTGGAAAAGGCCCAATAGTACAACTTATCCGGAATTTAGCTCCAGTTAAAATAGTCACACTGGACCAAACCATTGGTATGCTGTCGAATGCTGCACTAAAGTCAAACAGCAGGTGTTTCTGAGGTAGCGGTCTGTTTTTCCTATACCCTGTTTGCCTCAGAACATTTAAACCTTTTTAGCCCCTTTTGTATCAGTTTGGATCAGTGGTGTCTGTGTTAGTTTTGTACATTAATGTTTAAGAATGTTGCAGGTGGTACTGAAGGGTTCAGACAGCTGTCTAGTCTCTCCTCAGTCGTGATGTGTTTGAGCACTCGCTCTCACATCTAGAGGACAAGATGGGATATCAGTTTGTTACAATCTGAATGTTTGCAGGTCTACCTTGCTTTTTGCCATCAAGGACCTCAACGACAACAGGCTTAACAGTTTTGTCCTTAGCACTCAGGACATGTGGGAGTGGGGCATGACAGTACCTTGTATTAGATTTACGTTTTATGTTTGTCAAATGAAATCAATCAGTCAGTCAATTGGCAAGGAGGAGATTAACGCATCTTTCGTGACATCATCAATCTACGATCCATCAAACGTTAACTGTTCTTAAATGTGAAGCCTTTTGAGCCCTCCCCTCCCTACATAGACACACACACACAAACACACACTGTTTCTATTTTTGCTCCTCACCGAATGCAGAAAGTAGATACCCGTTAATCACCTTTAAGTGTTGCATGTTTCCGATAAGATGAGGCCTGCGTGTGTGTGTGAGTGTGATGTCATGCCATTTAGCACCTGTCTACCCAGAGGGCTTTGCAGCTGAAAGGCGAGAGGCCCATCAGTGCTGGGAATGGGATTGCTTCCCAGTGCTTCGGACTCTCCAGTGACACCTCTCAGGCTCATTACGTAACAGTGGTTTTAGCAAACCAAGTGCCCAGTGCTATGGATTCCTTAGCAAAAAGATTGGCTTTGTTGCTACAGATTCCAACGTGATAACATTGCACTGTTGCTATGAATTCTGTAGTGATAATTCATTAATAGTCTGCGTCCCCTAGCATCCACGTGAGTGTTGGTGGTCTACTGCCTTACATTCAATCAACCCGACTTTGATTTCTCTTTAATGCAGGATTTTTTTGTTGACAAAAGCATCTGCTAAACACCTTTACCACCTTTGCTGCAACACCGACTAAGCCTCACCATGGATGCGTGCTGACAGGGAGCCGGCCCAGAAGTGGGCGCTAGCGACTGGATTTACCTGCGCCGAGCAGTGCCCTATGCCCACGCTAAGCAGTCCCGTGTTGATGCTGTGCCATGCTAGGATTCACCACAGCAAGGAAGGCAACTTTGTACCCTCCCTACGGACAAACACCTTGTTTTGTAATGCTACAGAATGGAAATAGACCATGCAGAAACAAATCTAGGGGGAATGTGTCCGTGGCAACAGTAGATATACGGCACAGAAAAAACATTCCAGACCGATAATTCTCAAACTATTGGAATAGTGTTGCACTAACTATAGTTCCGGTTCCGTAACCGTAGCCACTGTCTGGAACAACCCAACCCAGACACTCCTTTATGTGCCTAGGGATACAGTACAAAGCAGAACACTTAAGACTGGGTCTTAGGTCCTGTTCTCTGATGTAACAGCCAAGAATAGAAATTAGTCATGTTTAACTTCCACTGTGATTATAAATAGAAGGGTTGGACATGTGTTTAAGTATCTGCATCAGTCAGCATTTTCCATTGTAAAGGGTTTTTAGAACATCCTGCAGGTAAATCGCACATTTCTCATAATGCCAGCTTTCATAACCCTGATTATATTTCATGCTGTGTGTCTCTTAGTATGGACCAGTGGTGTTTTGTTGTTGTAGTACCATCTCTGTATTGTGTCAGAATAGGGTTTGTTTAGATCATACTGCTTTGATGGCTGGGCCAGCTTTGGCTGAAAGAGCGCCATGCCACCTTTTACTCACACAGGGGCACAAATCTTCTCTCGTGCCTCTGGGGGGGGGGGGGAGAAAGAGAGAGAGAGAGAGAGAGAGAGAGAGAAGCCCAATCAGAAAGCATGAGTCAGCAATTCTGTTCCATCGCTCAATGCCGCAGAGAAGAACACTATCCGAGGAACGCTACTTTAGTCCCCAATCTCCCACAGTACACTAGTGTCACTACATCACCTTCAGGTTGTAACTGTGGCAGGTGACAGGCAAAGCTCTCTGTCAGCACTGTCACGTGTGTTTTAAAGTGCTGCTTTGATGTGAGTCTCTCTTTCTACTCATGAATAGGCTACAGTTAGCCTGGGGGAAAGGCTGTAAAGCTTTGTCTAGTCCTTTTATCCTCACAAGGGAACCAAAGGGGAAGGAGAGAAACTTCTAAATACTGAGACAGTATGAATCAGAGATGACTGCGAACTACACTGTGCAAGTGGCTCTTAACAGCACAATTTATACACATGCATTTTGCAAAATGGTGGATAATGGTTGCAAAACTGGAACATACCATTCAAGCCAATCAGCAACGTTGCTTAAGGGGCACGGAAGGTAGGGGTGTATTGTTGAGCTCAAATATCAATAACCTTTCGCAAGAATGGAGAACTGCACCTTTAAGCCAAAAGAAAACCTGTTTTTAGAGTAGAGTGGAATCTGCCTAAAATCAAACAGGCAGTGGAGTGGCGTGGAGTGGCGTGGAGTGGGGCATGTGTACTACCAGTCATCACATCAGACACCGAATCCCACATTTTGAACTATTTTCCACACTGAACACGTATGCCAAGTGACCCGGTACTGGCACTGGAATAAGCTCATCAGGTGTGTCCAGGTCGTCTAAAACCAGCTGTCCGCATATGTGTGTGTGTGTGTGTGTGTGTGTCCTCATATATGTATTACCAAAATACTTCTCGTATTACTTCAAAATATGCAGAAACACACATGTATGTACATGTATGTACTGTACATGTGTGCACAGAGAGGTAGATATCAAAAACACACAGACTCTCCCTCTCTTTTTCTCTCACACACACATATCACAAACACATACACTCACACACACACACACACACACACACACACACACACAAAAACCAATAGGGGTAGGTCAGATAGATGGCAGGCGTAAAAGGCAACTCTGTCAGCGTCCGTAAGGCGACACCGCCCTCAGGAAGTCTTCCTGAAGGAGAGGGCATGAATTAGTGATTGTGCTGCCTCTAGGGTTACGGTGTCCATGAGTTAAAAACAAACGTCTCATTTCATTAACCTGGCAACCATCACCACACCGCTGTGCCAGCAGATCAATTTAGATGAATGAAATGATGAAATGTGAGGTTTTCAAAAGAAGGTGTTATCACGCAGGAGATGCCGATAACGTGATGAAAGGGCCTTTCGATAACAATGATAACAATGTGGCGTCTGTACGACTCCAAGATAAGACGCCACTTCAAAAGAGGTTTAGTTTAGTTCGTCTTGAAAGGCTGAATTAAGCCCATAACTTCAGTATGGGTGAAAAGGGGGCCATTAACTGTCTTGCCAAGTTAGTGCTGAAATATTGATGGGGAGTGGCGTTTTTGACAGATGGAAACAGGGGTTGCAGTGTTGGACATGCTGCCACTGCTGTATGGCAGCTGAATGGCTGCAGTTGGCGCTGTGAAGACAATGCCAGAGACATCAGTTGATGGATGTGAAATAATCAGCCATAGTGCAAAACACAGTGAAGATTTGACTGAACACCCTAATAACTAGTACACTGAACTACTGATTTACCTCTCAGGCAATGAGTTACTTTTTCACAGTTACTGGATGCGTTTATCCAAAGCGACTTATTGTAAAGCACAGATGTACATTTCCATATGCATGTACTCTTACTCTCCATGGTATTGTTGTTGGGACTTTGTGCTACTAGTTAACCATCAGAAGCCCATCAGGCCCTTGCCACACCTTTGAACACAGGTGTTACTTGCATAGTGCTCTCTATGCTTTTAGGTTGTACAGTCGGATTAAGAATTGCTTATCAAACCCTGCAATGAGAATAACTTTCATGTGTGCCTCCTGTATTGTGTTTAAGTGTTAAACAATACACAGCATGAGTAACCTTAATAAGTAAACTGTATATGATTATAACGTTTTTTTTAAAGATAAAGACATTCAAAAATGCAATAAAATGTCTGTAAATTGGATTTGGGCCAGATATGACCTTAGTGTGGCCTACATCTGGCTCAGAGTTCTCTGCTCTGTGGGAGGCCAGGCTGTCCACCTGGTTCACCCCCTCGCACAGGTGTGCGCAGGTACACCTGTCCCCGGCCGACTGGATCCTCAGTTACACAGCAAATTGGCTCCCGCTAAGCCGTCATTTGGCATAACGAGCGTGAGGAGCTTACTCTCCCGCAGAGAAAGAGAGAGAGAGGGAGATCCCACAGGATGAAACACAGCAACCTCCCAACCCAACAACACCATGTTGTTATGTTTGTGTTTGTCTTGCCCGTTAGATTGGGAAACATACATACACACACACACACACACACACACACACACACCATCTCTGTGATACTGCAGATGTACATCATAGCTCAGCTCAGTCAGTCAGTTTACCATGACTTTGCATTGCCTAACGCTAGATGATTTATGTGTTTTCTTTGGTTTTGGAGCTGCTTCACAGATCCACCAGTACATATATTACGTGCTCTGGTGTCTAATTAAGCTAAGCCATGATGGCAGACTAGAGAGAACATATAAACATTAGGGACGTATGCCGTAATCCTACAATGAACATAGCAACGTTTATACCATAATCCTGTTTTCCCATAGAGGGTTATGGCCTAGATCAAGAGAGTGGGAGTGAGAGAGAATATTATTCCAGACTGAGGATGGCCTGTCACTGTGTTGTAATCTGGCCATTCTCAGGTGCCAGATCTGCAGAAGTCCACATGTAGTCCCCTCAGGCTTGCCAGGCTATATTTACAGTGAATGGGGGAATGTGTGTGAACAACATGTTGTGTTGAAAACCAGCTGGCGTGGCTAAAGCTGTGAGTTAACAATATTCCTGTTTTACAGAGAGCCATCAGTTAGCGTTTGTCATTTCTCATTAAGGCAAAAGCAAGGGAAAGCTACATTTATATCGCACATTTCACACACACACACACACACACACACACACACACACACACACACACACACACACACACATACACACTCACATACACAGTATCCAGAGTCTTATACATACAGTAGATATCATAATATTCAGTTAAAGTTAAATTCAAATCAAGTGTGTTTATAGGAGGAATTATACATCAATAATCTATTACATTAAGGAATACAAACTGGACATGTATCCATGGTGAAAACTTGGTCATACCATAGAAAGTAGAGCCATATTGGGCATTCATAGTGTGACACCAATGTAAAGCCATAGTGGACCGAAGTGTGGTCACACCATAGATAGTAAAGCAATGGTGGGTACTCGTGAGGTCACACAACGGAAACTAGAGCCATCATGTCCGCTCATGTGGTGGCACCTGTCACTGAGATCTCCTCCTGTTCTGGGTAAATGGATGCCGATTAGTGGTCCAGATGGCGCTGCTAGGTTGGACGCTGGCACCGGGCCAAAATGGAGGAAGGACCAAGGTAGAACCTGTGCCGGTAACTCTGACCCAGGTCCATGCCAACACAGGGCCGGACCTGTTCCAGAGTCTGCTAGCTCCTGGGGAGCGCTTGAAGCATGCAGTTGGAGTTTAAACTGGGCTTAGCCCTTCATTGCAACAGACGGAGTTGGACCATGTGACCAGTACTGAGCATGCCCAGCGAGGTTTGAACGTGTGGGTGGCCTGGCTGACTTACTGCTCAGTAACTCCTTCTGTGGTCTACAAATACTGGGAGACACAGTTTACCACAGTTAAATGAGAACTCACAGTATGAACAATGGGAATGTGGTACCTCAACCGAGGACGAAAACACTTAAGTCTGGTTTAAAAGGAAATCCAGAATTTCCCCCCAAAAACTAGCTCTGTGGTAATTGATTTTCGACTGCCACGAGTCTTGAGGTTCTTAATTGAGTGAATAGGGTTACTCTTATATACTTAATTACTCTTAAGTGCATTCTACAAGCCAGATCCTGGTTTTCCTTGGTTAATCTGCATACTATGTGTATGTCATAAATTGCCCTTCATTGTCCTAGCGGTTGCGTACTGTGTGTGGAGAACTCAGGGGTGTGTGTGCCTCTCAGCTTACAGACGGAGTGCATTATAAGCAGAACGAGGTCACATTGGTCATGGAGAGCAGCAGACACACCTCACATTTCCCCCCCTGTCATGCCCTCACACAGGAAAAAACATCTGGGCAACCTATAGCCCGGGACAAAACACAGGAACTCTGGCTCCAAGACCAAGCCCAGACACCCACCATTATGGTTCTAAACCAGTTACAGTCCCCCAACATTTTGGCTCTAAATCATCAGCGTCATAATTGTGGTGGAAAGTCGTACGACAACCATCATAAAAGCTGGGAAATTCGGGTACAAAGGAATCATACTACTGCTACAACTACGTCCCCTGTTACAACCTTGACACAGGCATAAAGAGAGTGTGGGACAGTTATAACAGTGAGCATCATGGATTTAACAACACTAAAATCATGGATCCTGTAACTTATTTTAAGACAAAATACTGCTGGCTCAAATGAAAACGATCTGCATGAATGTTTAATCATCAACACATTTGTTAAAGCTGAGTTATTGTAATAAACATTTAGCGATTACGGTTGCCCACAATAACCTTAAAATATGCTTTTTTTGGTCACGTTGACTTAGAAAATGTAGACATTGCTTATGTCTT
>NC_137911.1:16202590-16337590 GCF_963457725.1 Sprattus sprattus
GTGTGTGTGTGTGTGTGTGTGTGTGTGTGTGTGTGTGTGTGTGTGTGTGTGTGTGTGTGTTACATGTGTATATGTTTGTGGGATTATAAGTAGCAGTAGTATGCACACAGACTGTTGTGTGGATATAAGTATTACTGCACATGTGAGAAACAGTGTTACTGCATATGGTATGTGTCTGTGTATGTGTATGTACATTTGAGTTATTCAGTGTATGTGCACTTATACCAAGAGGGATATATATGAAGTTATGGATGTGTATGTGTGAATGAGTGTATGTTTTCAGGATGTCAGTCAGTGTAACTGTGGGTGTGTGTAGTAACTGGTGATGGTGCTGCGACACCCTCTGCTGGATTAGCTTCCTTATTGCAGCCTAATCCCAGACCCACATGCACCTGCCTGTCTTTCTAGTGGTCTCTATGGCAACACTCACACTTACACATGTCTTAAAATGCGTGTGTGTCTGTGGGGGTGGGCTTGTGGGGGCAGTTGAGCTTTATTTATTAATTTTCTGTCACTTTTGTATACGAGTCACATTTAACTTGTACGTCTGGGTGTTTTGTTCTGAGCTGAGGTAATAGGCCTACTTCTCCATGGACACCCATTAGTGGTGCTATCTGCTATTCCCGGCTCTTAGGACCACATTACATGCACATCTCCCCACGTCTAACTGGGCAAATCTGAGTGGGCCACAGCTTTTAAGCCGTTCTCTGCTGGTTGACGGAGCCCACAGCTTCTTGTCTGAGTCATGCATTGATAGCTATTAGCTTCTGCTATGTCTGTTATGTCATTTAGCCACATGCTACCTTCCTCAGTGAAGAATTTGGCTGCAGTTGGGCTGAGTTGGCAGTCTGAATAAATGCGAGTGGGTCAAAGAGAGAGAGAAGAGAAGAGAGGGAGATCAATACAACTGAGATACTCGTCCTTTCTTACACTCTAGTGGATGAGTAAATAGCAGAGTTAGTAGCAGTGTTACTGCTCTTCAGTGTGCTGCTACACATAGGGCTACTCCTGACTGCAGTAAAGAGTCATGTAGCTGTGTCATCCTGTAGGCTTAGTTGGGTTATATCTGTCTGACTGACAGTCTTTGCTGTTAAGGTCGGGACCTTTTTAGATTAAAAGCTAAGCTATCCTAGAGAAACGTGCCACACAAGTCACCTGAGGTGACTGGACAGGCTACCCAGTCCGCCCTGCAGTGCTGAGCTGTCCTTCAGCATTTCATTTGTTGGAGGCATTGTGTTGTTGGTCATATAGGAATTTTACAATTTTACTTTTTCAATTGCTGTTTTAGTAATGTCTTTTTTCTTTCCCTCTATTCCCTGTGAACTCTCTCTCTCTCTCTCTCTCTCTCTCTCTGTCTGTCTGGTTTATCTCTCTCACACATCTCATTCTCCTTTGCTTTCTCCCGCAGGTGACAAGTATGAGCTTCATGCTGGCACCGAGTCTACCCCCAGTGTGGTGGTGCACGTGTGTGACAGTGAGAACGAAAACGAAAACGAGAATGAGGACGAGGATGCTCGGCCCAAGATGAAGATCGTCCAGACCCGACGCCCCGAAGGGCCTCCTAAAGTCTTCAACTAAAAGCCCATCCGCAAATCTCCACCCTTTTATCTCTCTCTCTCTGTGTCTCTCTCTCTCATGCAGAGAAAGACACCTTTAATTTCAGTTTAAAACAACAACAACAAAAAAAAAAAGCATACAAACAAACGAACGGACGAACGAACTGCGGGCGATGTTTGTGAAACACAACATATGAACGTATGGACAGACGGACAGGCGGACGGATGGGTGGGCAGTCAAAGGATGCCTACAGTCAGATGGGCTTCGCACTGACCCTCATCACTGACTCACAGGCCCATTGGAATGTCCATGACTCCCCCACCACCTACCCTCCTTTCATTGAGTGTAGTCACAGTGCGTTTCTGTACTTAGAAGCCATTATTAGCAGTAGATAAGGGTGTAGGGTTAGTTCTCTCACAGGTGTTTAAGTTATCTGTACTTTAGAGCGGTGGTCGCTTAAGACAGAGATCACTAATGCTTGAAACCATTTGATTTTTTTTTTTTTTTCATTTTTTTAAGTAATTGTTATTATTATTCCTACTACTATTATAAGTATCTGTTGGTCATGTTTTCTTTCATATCAGCTGTACTCATGTGATTACGCAGTGAGTCCAGATGGTGGCCTGGAATCACGCTTCTGTATGTGTGTGTTTATGTATAATACTTACAAGACGAAACAAAAGAAGTTGTTCACACAAAAGAAGTTATGGTCAGGCAGTATGATGCAGGCCGCCACTTGTGCAACTAAACTGAGGTGATAAAGCTCTGAGCTTTGCGAATTTGGGGTGGGGTCGGGGGGTCTTTTTAAAAAACAACCAAGAAAAAAAAAACGGAAGGGCGTTTGTACTGAACTAGATGTGTATTCTTACCATGTATTTGATACCACAAACATTTTTGCATGCTAACTAACGTAGTCAGGAGCTCAAGTGTTTTTTACTGATCACAACTTACAGGGATCCAGAGAGACAGTTTTTGACGGTGACGTTCATATCCGCGGGTCCAGCTTGACGGCAGGGAGGGACACGTACATTTTCAGACAGCAGAGCGCAGCTCTTGTGTGAACAGTGGCACTGTGTCAAGCATGGCCCTCTGGCAACGGTTGAACCTCTTCATGGGCGTGAGTAGGACGCTGAGGTTTGTGTTTGTTTAAAGTAAAATATAATGCAAAAAAAGTGTGTTTGTTTTGAACTTTTTTTTACTCTTATTATTAAGATTATTATGATTAATCCTGTGCTCATCATAAATGCTTGGGTGTTTTTGTGATTGGCTTGCTTAAAGTGTGTTTTCTGTGTCCTGCTGCTGCTCGTCTTTGCACTGAAACTCACTTGATTGTTTTTGGCTTGGAGTCTTTTGCTTTTTTGCTCTCTTCTGTGGGCCTGGTGACTGCTGGCTGCTTCCCTCTGCTGTAGATAGTTCATTGATTAGTAGTAGGGCTTTCTGTAGACAGTGGAGATGCAAACTTTTACAATCCCATCCGCTTTGTGTGATGAACCTTACAAGCTTTTTGAGCTCCATACCAATGCCTCCCTCACGCACAAAATTCACAGCTAGGCCCATAGTAACCAAGGAACAAAAAGGGACAGCCTATTTACCAGAAAAAGGCTTTTTGTTTTTTTTATTTTACAATCACTACAAACACAAGAAAATGTACTTCATCAATGCATTTAAGGGACTGTCAACATCACGTGTTAATCTGATTTCTTAAGTTAAGATTTGTATTGAGTCTATTCACTGTGGATACCAAACACTCCATTCAGGACATGTTACTTCTGCAAATTGCATTTTGTCCTCATAGGCCCACTGAAGGACTAATACACAAGGTCCATTTGCGATAACTGTGATAAGCCCAGCTTTTGCACACCACGGCCGATTGGCATATAGTAGCAAGTTTTAAGTCAATCCTACTCAACTCTTTCATAGCAAGTCTTTGAAAAAACGAGTTTGAGCCTTTGTCAGGAAGCCAAACTGTGTTGGAAAAAAGCATGGGAAGGGACGAAAGCGCTAACTGGATTTAGCCAAAAAGTCTCGGCACATGCTAGCACTTTATAACTGTCCTGTCATCCATCTCACCACCTGCTGTGTCAGTGGACTGTGGGCAGGCGGATTTCTTTTATTTCTTTTATTCTTCTCTTTCTTTCTTCTTTTCTTTCAAAAATGTACACCTGGGTAGCCTTCACCAGCATGGCAGTGGGAGTGTGATGCTCACTTTTTTTACCATATTTCATTTTTTTATACTGTCTCAATGGGGGGGTTTGTGAAGCGTCTCGCCTCAGTGTGCAGCTGAGAGGCAATCATGGGTCTCCTTGGGGAAAAGGTTCGTTGCACAAGCACAGCGAGCTGTGAGACCGTCAGTTGAGCCCCCGAAAATACCTTTCTTATTTTGTATTTTTTATTTTATTTAACGTCAGTTTGTCCTTGCTAAAAAAGAAAAGAATACATTTTTGAAAAAAAATAGCAGACTTCAAAAACCAGGAAGCGTTGAACAGAAAAGACAGAGGACTAATGATGACAGATGGTTTCGGTGTGCTGTTCTGGAACAGTCTTGATGAGGCTACTGTTGTTTGTACCTACCTGTTGTCTGGGTCTCTGAAAAATGGGTACATTTCTGTCACAGTGAAAGAGTGTATGTAATTCTGTATATATGCCAAGCATTGCATAACAAATGTCAGCTCATTTCAAGTTCTCTGTAAATGACAATTAAAAGAAGATAAAAAAAGAAAAGAAAATATGCTGGTTTAATTCCAACTTCATAGTGTTGTGTTTAAATTGGACTCAGTTTGTTTTTACAGAAGTCTACAAAAGCTCAATTCTGTCACTGTTGTATTGTTCTGTTGATATATAAAATTGTATGTCTTGTACCGTAGTTAACCAGAAAACAATGTAGCAATCAAGCAATAATTTACCGTTTATCTATCTGTGTCTCCTATATGAGATGTATTCATTTCCAGAGTTATTTTCTCTGACTGTTATGGCTTATGTTTGTGTAGGTATGATTGCCATTTGTTTCACATAGAAATACATAAAATGAAATTATTCCTATAAAGAAATGGCTGCATTGTGGTAATTTATCTGTGTACAGAGGCCATGCATGCTTACATCTTGACACTTTAACACAGGCAGTAGAGGGAGTGAGTAAGTAGGAGTTTTTTCCGATGACATTCATGATTTTCATGATGCAGTCTTGGAAAAACTTTCGGATCCTAACCCATATTGCATGTGACCCCTAAACCGACTTGGCTTGGTTCTGGCGCTGGTCTACGGCCAGTTTCCCCTGGAACAAGTTCCCCTTTGTCTTGGCTTATTCCCTCACTTATTTCAAACTGCAAACTGATCCAGTGGTATCAGCATTAAGTCTGTCTCCCCTGCTGTCAGATGCAGAGGATCTATTGGCTGGTTACTTCCACATGCCATTCTTCTGGTTTAGCAGAAGTCGTGACCGCACACAGGAACATTTTAGTCACGGCTGTAAAAAGTGCTTTGTCAAACCATTGTTGACAGTGATCCATTGTTCACCCTACAGTATGACAAAGAAAGGTGAAGGGCACGCACATGTAAAAGACATGGAAAGTTGATTTCATATCCTGGATTAAATGTTATAAGAGGCACAAAACCAAAGGGTCTGCATGTCTACGTAAAACTGTGTTGACATTGTTGCTCCTAATCCACTGTTTACTGTAGCCTGAGCTGGAAACTCATTTTTCTTTTCCAACTGTGACAACAAACATGCTCTTTGCACGCACTAGCAGAGTCATATGACGACTTAATCGAAATAGATCAATATGGGGATATCAGCAATAGTCAGATGGGACAGATTTATCAAAACCAACAGAGAGCTGAAGATCGATTGTTCTCATTGATGTTCCCACTCAGTTCACAAGAACACACACCTGACCCAGGTGCATGCAGGTAAAGCCCAACCTCTTATCCAGGTACAGAGCTGCTCAGTCTGGATGCTGGGGCGATGCAAAGGCACTCTTTTAGCTATGGTGCGTCATGGTGACAGTGGGCCCCTCAGATTATGAGAACCTGATAATGGATGCCGTTTGATGAACAGGGCAGATAGATTTTTATTGGTCAACCAAGCAGGTAGGAGCTGCATAGGAAGATGAATACTGGGTTGATAAGAATAAAACAAGGTTTTGAGAATGAAGCTGCTCTGTGTGTGTGTGCGTGTGTGTGTGTGTGCGTGTGTGTGTGTGTGTGTGTGTGTGTGTGTGTGTGTGTGTGTGTGTGTGTGTTTGTGAGGGTGTGTTTGGAGGTTCAGGGTTAAAATACTGATCATGCTGTGTTATGCCTAGTCAGGTCTGTTTTGAGTGAACAAATGAAGTCCAGCTGATTAGCACAATTAATACTACATTGTGTATTCTATATTTTAATATTATATTACATAATTACCCTTTCTGTAGATAAATATTGGCAATCAGAGACACAAGAAATATTACCTGCAATATAATATAGTAAATGTTTGTCATGTAATTTATGACATAATATGATATTAATTAGCAATAAACTGATAAACATAGGAAATTACTAATAACTGCCTTCCTCGAACCCTGAATTTTCAGTTGCTACAAATAACCAGAAAAGTGTTCCTCTGACCTCTGGAAAAATGTCCACCCCATCTGTTTAATGTTTTATTTAGCACTAAAGCTATCTTCCTGTTCTCTGAAGACAAGCCATCAGATTACATTTAGATAAAACATCGTTGCTCCAAAAATAAACAAATCACTCCATCCCTTTCTCTCTTTCTTTCTCTCTCCCACTCTCTCTGTCTCCCTCTCGCTCTCTCTCTCTATCTCTACCACCCCTGCTCTTTTGCATTGAAAAGACAAAAGTAAATATGCTCAATCCAATGAGGAGATAGGAAGAGAATTACTGTCAACAACTCAATGTGCCTACGGATGTTTGCATGCACAATGACTGTTCACTGTTGCTGCTGTGATTAGTGGAAACTTAGGCTTGGTGTTCCAGTCCACACATTTAACACACAACAAAAGTAGTAAAGCTAAGAAAGCAAGGAAATTATAAATGATTGACAAAGCACAAATGTCCTGACTGTTAAAAACCCAGCTCACATAATTTATGTACAGACCAAGCTGTGACCTCAACCCTAAAGATATCATACAAAGGCTAAAACTATGTAATAAGAGAATGACGTGTGGGTGAATCAACCCAGAGAACAATAGTAAGCAGAGAGTAGACTGTCCTGACAGGGATGTTCCGGCCTTAACTGGTTTGAACCTGACTAAGAGGAGAGGAGAGGGGTGGAAAGAGAGGAGTTCACTGAAAGAAGTGGTCGTGTTGTTTCTCGCTGAGAGCCTTTTTCGCCTGGGTGGAAACTGAAGCCGGACGTGAGAAGCAGCGTTACGCAACGCAGCGCTCATAATGAGAGATCTCTCTAGGGGTGGAGAAGGACTGGAGACACAGGCAAACACGGCACCAGGGACAGGGAGTGGGACAGAGGCTGGGGCGGCCCTCTGGGAGCAGCACTGCAATGTGCGTCAGCCACAATAAAAGGCAGTTACACTCTTTCAAAAAAGAGGAGTGGACAGATGGAGGGAGGGAAAGAGAAATGAGAGGAAAAAACTTTATTGGAGAGAGACAGAGAGAGGGAGAGAAAGAGAAATGACAAGAGAGGGTTAAGGAAGTGACAGAAAGCTAAATATAAGAGAGAGAAAGTGAGGTAGGAGAGATCAAGCTAGTGAAGCAAGAGTGAGAGACAAAGGGAAAGAGAGACATTACCAAAGAGGGATAGCAAACAAGAGAGAAAAAGAGGGAGAGAGAAAGTGATTAACGAAGAGAGAATAACAGAGTGAGAGAAAGAAACACCTATCCTCAGAGGTAACATTAGTCCAGTTGTGTTTCCCTCCGGCAGGCTGGCTGGCTTTCCGCAGAGGGAGCCTCCTGTTATGTGGCCCACACCATGGGGCTAGGTGAGACGAGGGGTGGTTGCGTGTGGGACGAGGAGGAAATGTCTCTGAGAGAAAGGCATACGTTTCCAGTTCAGTGGCCTGGCTCTGAAAAGCATGAAAGCACAAGGGGCTGGCCACTGTAACAGAATACTGTAATGTTCCTATCAGTGAAGTGGGTTTAGCTGCAAAGAGCCGAGTGAAGAAAGCCTTATCCCAAATCAATACAAACTAGTGTCCATTACCTCACCTCAGAATAATACATGTCTGTGGGCCTTTGTGGATACGTTTAATTACAGATTTCCTCTTCACACAAAGAGAGAAACTAACGCTGCTCACACATGTGCGAATACGTGCATTTGTCAAATGAACACAAGTAATACACACCCTTAAAAAGCAAGTTCACCTGCTAAGAAAAAAAAACACAGTTCTCTTGAGGAAACCTTCTCTGTGAAATGTGTCACATTACAGAATCCTTAATGGTGCTGAATAACACCTGCAGCTTCACAGGAGTTTCGGCTTGGAACAAATGAACCCATTAAAAGATACAAGGTAGCCTCTTTTTGAGAGAGAGTACTCCAGACGTGGATGTTGTGAGTAAGGGCTTGAAAAACAGCTGGAGCTTCCTCAATTTACCTTAATCTTTTTTTTTCTTTGTTCTTTTATGTGCTCATTTGTAAAACACTTTGAGTTACCAATGTGAATGAATTGTGCTGTATAAATAAACTTGCCTTGCCTTGCGTGTGACACTTGTGCTACACTAGACACATTTATTAAGCATGGAAATTAGAAATGATTGACAAAGCACGAGTGTCCTGACTGTTAAAAACCCAGCTCACATAATCTATCGACAGACCAAGCTGTACCCTCAACCCTAAAGATATCATACAAAAGCTGAAACTATGTAATAAGAGAATGACGTGTGGGCGTATCAAGTTACCAATGTTGCCAATGTGAATGAATTGCGCTATATACGTAAAATAAACTTGCCTTGATGTGTGACACTAGACTGGTTCTACCAAACCCACATTTATTAAACCTTCACTCCTTCATTACTTAGCTTACCTAGGGAGACCTATCACCTTGAAATTATAAATATGTAGTACTGAAACCACACACACTTTCTGAATGCTGAACTCACATATGTATAGGTAACACCTATGTTTACAAGGTTCAGAGTTCAAAATTCTTGTGTTGAAATCTTTACAATTTGTTTTTATACCAAGTCTGAGCACCTCTGAAACTAGGTTTTTCTAAGGGTATGCTTACATTTGATTTAAATAAAAAAAATTGTTTTACTACATTCCTTTTACCCTCATGTTAGTATTGCTGAGGTCTTTTAGAATATAATCATATATGCCACTTGTGCATCAATGTTTTTAGTTAAGGGAAATGTACAAAAACATCCAGGCACGTCAGACTACTTTGAAAAGTCTAAAATTCCTTAGAGTGTTAACTGGCTGTGGCCAGGCCATGACTAGACTGATGCAGAGAAAAGGCCCATAGGAGCTCCCTGCTCCAGGCAGGGCTTCCTGCTCCTCAGCGAGGGCTGAGGCTAGTCCAGTCTGCCACCACACAGAGTGCCACTAACTTTCATCAGCAATTTAAATGCTGCCGATAAGATTACATCTCTGAACCGCGCACACACTAACACACACATACACACACACACACACACACACACACAAGGCCATTTGCATGGTTACCACATGGGCTCCTCTGCATTAATGGGCGGTAATGATTTTGTCTTCCCTGGTTTTCCCTCTGTTTCTCTCGCTTTCTCTTTGCTCTCACTCTCAATTACTCACTCCTTCTTAGTCATTTACGCATGTTGTATACACACACACACACGCCCTGGATGGAAGTGTGCCATTGAGACATTGTGTGGATTTTGGTCTACCTGAGGGAGAGGTAAGGACTGGGAGTGTGTGTGAGAGAGCGTGTGTGGGGAGGAGTGTGTGTGTGGGATTGCTGTGCGCTGACAGACGGCACACCTAGGGGCCAGGCAGGACCTGAAAAACCAGCTGGCAGTCAGTAGCACTGAGGTTACGCAGAGACACCGTGCTCTGCCAAACACAGCCGCGTGTGTGTCTCGGACACTTCCCCACAAATCTCGGCCGCCCCGCTCTCTCTGAAGAAAACACTCGCCGCCCGTCGCCTTTCTCTCTGCGGTTTGTTTTCTCCCAGGTGGATTTTTCCACTCAGACGACCACCTGCCTTCAGCGCACACCTACCCTCCTCCTCCACCACCACCACCCTCCTGTTGAGTTCACTGGAGTGTGTGAGTGAGTGTGAGTGTGAGTGTGTGTCTTTGTGGACTATGCCCTCCCGAGAGGAGGGAGAGGAGATGAGGAGCTGAGGAGCAGAACACGCCGCAGACGGACGACAAGTCTCTCGGTAGACTCACGGCACGACAGGTGAGCCACTTAACGCACAACACAGAAACAAGGGAACCTGCTTCCTATTCTCACTACACACACACACAGCACGCACACTAACAACACACACACAACACACACATGTACACATACTCTAGTTTTACCTTCATTCTGACTGTTTGCGGAGGACTGTGGAGACCCCCCCCCCCCCCCCCTGTCCCTGCCCCTGTTTGGAGTGGTGAGACTCCTCCGGGCAGCATAGCGTCAGGTGGGTCTCTGTGCCGCCAAATAGCTCACATTCCAGCCCACTGGTGTTTGGAATACAGTACCTATTTAAGGCATGAAAACTTGTGTCTCCATCTATGTGGTGGCCTTTCATCTGCCTTGATTGAGTTTATGACCAAGGAGTTTACAGAAGTTTTTTTGTGTCTGGTTATGTTTACTACATTGTAGGTGTGACTGGTATGTAATTGTGTGGCTATTTTGAGTAAACTCATTGTTTGATTTCTAAAAGGTGTTGTGAGGTTAGTGTTTTGTTAAGCGTAACATGATCGAAGTGGGATTATTTGTTTTGTTTTTGACTATTAAACATGGTCAAGCAAGAGTTTATGCCAGATTGTAACTCTGTGAGCCTGTGTCTATGTGTGTTTTGCAAGAAAAATGTTCCAGGAATAATGTTCAGTGTGTCATAGAACAGTAGACAAATGATTATGTTGTTCACTGGCTTATTTTCAAAGGTTCATATGTCAGTGGTTAACAACTGATAAGCTAGATAGTTTGCTTATTTTGCTGAAGGTAAAAACGGCAAAGAAACTATGTATAGTGTAGTATTAAAGTAGAGCTTTTTTTTGTCTGATTCAAGTAGTTCAGAAATCACATAGTAAGTAGATAATAGTCTTTGTACTACTTTAATGACCGACATTTCACTCAGGTGCTAGTCAAATCACATTGAATAGTTTCTACGACTGTACACAAAAGAGCACAACTAGTTGTCTATTGGTGCTTGAAGGTGGAGCGGCCATGTCAAGCTCTGAGAAAGTGCTGTAGTGGCGGGGGACGAGTTTTGTGTGCTCAAGTTATAATGAAATAACAGGAGACACAGAGGGAGATTTACTGTTTAAATATTGACCGTTCCCCTGTGTTTAATGCTGTCGAGCACACACGCACAGCAAACAGTTAAGTGGGCTTTCTCTGTTTGACTTAAAGGATTAAAGGGAAGCTTTTGATTTTTCCAGCTGTCTGCGAACTAAGACTCGGAGAAGTAAAAACTATATGTGACTGTTCTGTAGAAGTCTAAACAAATTCCCTCCTGGCTAAATGAAAACATGAAAAGGGTTTAAGGGGAGCAAGCATGGACACAAATGGTCACATACTCCCTGTCACATTGTGACGCTACAAAAAACACGTCAAAAAGCCTCCAAGTTTACTTTTTAAGCTGTAAAATGTCTGTAGTAAGATAAATACAACTTGGTTCTGTACAGCTCTGATGGTCTATGAGAACTTTGGGAAAGATAAAGGAGAAAGTTGCTACCCAAGGGTGTTGACTCCTGCACTTTGCTACACATAAGCAGATACTTTGCTGTTTGCCCCATAAATGCACAGTTTGTCAAGGCTTATCAACTGTCCAGTTCCACCAAGGTAATGATTCAGTCCTGTAATTCAACAAAGCTTTGTGTAATCAGACTTGTCAACACTGATGAATGGGTTTTCTCTATGCACTACTGGAGAACACTGAAGAAAAAAATGTCATTGTTAAATGCATAAAAATGACAGGGTGGGGGGTAGTGCACATGCACATTTTTCAGTCTTGGGTAAAACACAACCTAGTGCTTCGTTTCAGTATACTTCAAAGAAACCATCTAATTTTTTGTTTGATGAGTTCATGTGGAAGTATTGTACAACACACTCAGAACTCACTTCTCTTTTAGTAGAGCTGCGCTGATAACAAAAGCGATTTAGAAAGAGGAATAACGTCACATCACCATCACACTCCTTCACAGTTTTCCTAAACTGATGACGCCGACTGATTGGGTTTCAGTGCTGGCTGTGGATATTACTGCCCAGTATAAACTAGTTTTCGCTGGACTGAAGAAAAGGTGTTATGTTTTTGGGGTTTCTTTTTGTTCTGTTTTGTTTATAAGTATGGTGGTAGCCTGGGGGCCCAAGGGGCCACTGGCAGGACAGAGAGAGGCCTCCTGAAACAGTGAGATGTGTGTGAAAATGATCCAGTGTGTATCTCATTGTTCCCAGAAAAAGAGAGACCCAAACAGGTGTTTGTAATGTGGTGATGGATTGCCCTTCAGTCAGGAGAAAAGAGGTTGTGTCTGATGCATAGTCGTGGGCTGGCAGTGATGAAATGATAGGAATAAAATTGAAGTTATGTTGTAGGAGAATTGTAAAGGCAGGTGAGGTTTTGTGTAGCATTTTTGTCTTTGCCACTCGATTCTCAAATGGTGGATTATGTTTCTCACAAGCAACTCAATTAGTCAATGACATGTTGTTCATGAATTGACATTCAGTGAATGTATCCTGAAAAGTTTGTTACATTTTGGTCAACCTATCTTTTCTTGTCTTGACTGGTCCTATTCCATCTCTCATTCACATGTTATAACTAATTATAACAATTCTTCTTTCTGTAGAAGATTGTGATGGTTCATGATGTGATGGGTCATTAACAACACCCATTTGAATTTCCCACACCCATTTGAATTTCAGATTTTAGGATTTCATTTTTGTAATATTTGTAAAAACATCAATCCACAAAGGCAGTTGACTCGCTATCTGCCATATCAGCTCCAGTTCAGTGCTGGATCCAGGCTGGGACTGCTCCAGGTTCAGTGTCTATCTGGCGATCATCATTTGGACAGCAGTTTGTATTTATGGAAAACAGTATAGGGTACCCCCATCTACCCCCCTGCCCCCCCCCCCCCCCCCCCCTAAAAGAAAGCTCAGTGCTGGCATTTGCATCCAGAAAGGGGCCCAGGCTTATGCTCTAAGCGTGGAAAATATAATTGCTGTTATGAAATTGTGTGTTTTGCATGTTTTGTAGTTGCAAAGCCATTTGAATCTAATCAGTGGGTTAAGAATAGTCCTCCCTCATGGGTTTCTATGTGTGTGTGTGTGTGTGTGTGTGTGTGTGTGTGTGTGTACATGCATGTGTGTGGGAACGCATGTGTGTGTTGGGGGGGGGGGGGCAGGGGTTGTGTGTTGTTGTGATTGAGGGTTGAGGCAAAGAGAGAGAGAGACTTCTCTTCCGTGTTCCAGGGTTTTCAGCTTTTTATAGCCGATGCAAATTTTGTCCTCTTCTGAAACACCTGTTCTGATTGTGCCATGTAGCATTCCCCCGTGTCTGCTGGATCGAGCGGCTACTTCTGCCTTTCTGGAGGAAGCTGAGCCCTCGGTGTGGCGTGGCGTCTGCTCGCGCAGCCAGTTGAAAAGGTCACATCATAAGGGAGGCCCTGGGGGATGGGGAGAAACCAAGGGCACATGAAAGGCTCCATTCTTTTCAGCCAGCGTTCTGGAATCCACTCACAAGATTCTGATTCTAGAAGACTGTTCTTTTCACAAAAAAGGAAGAGGGACTCGTAAAATCATATGCGGTTGACATCGGATGATGATACATTAATTGTTTTATGAGGTCAAAAGAATGAGAGCAGTGGCTTAAATAGGGAAGTTCCCTATCTCTCATGTTAATGACAGGCTGGCATGAATTCATCCTGGATGGTAGAGACGAACTCACAGCCTGTGTCAGCAGTTGATATCCAAAGCATGATGTCTAAAGTAAAACCGTGACGTATTGAGGCGTGTGCAATATTTAGTTTCACATAGTTAAATGTAAAGAACTGTGACACAGGGTTCTAAAGTAAGGGGTGTGCTTGAAAAGCAAAAGGACACGTAGAAATGCTGGTGAACTACTGGAATGTTGGTGTATCATATCAGTGGTGAATCACAGATGTTTAACATACCGAGTCACCTACAGCGGAGATGGGTGTGTCTTTGATCATGTGTTCGCCTACAAAATAGAGGAGCAATTCTATTACAAAGGCATAACACTGTCATAGATAGGACTAAAAGGCAACAGTAACTAATGGTTATACTTCGAATGGGCTCCACCCCCTAACAGCTCCGGTACTGCCATAGGGAGCAGCCAGATGAGTCAACACCTAGCTGCGTCCCAACAACCTCCCGGAGCAGATAACACCATCTAGAGCCATTTATAACTCACTTAACGTCAACTATCCGCCGACTTCAGCCTGTTTTCTGTGGCAACGCCTAACACGGCCTTGGACTGCGTCGTATCCCTGTGATAACATGTAATGAAAGATATAACAACGACAATGAAGTAGTAGAACAGGCAGTGACAGAGACACCCCGAAACAGTGCCGCCGATGCTGCCATACCCCTCGTCAAGTGCCCCCCTTCACTGCTGAAAGCACCTTTAGAAAACATTGCAAAAAAATCTAGCACACCCTGCAACCCTGCATGACTTGCCGTGATTGCAGCAGCGTATACCTTGATGGCCTTGCCCGCATCCAGCAAAGACTGCAAAATATGACTGATAGGACATGTCAGAGGGTCGATGTCATGCTCCTCACAACTCCCAATTTGTAGCATATGAAGACATGGTGGAGGCAGCCCTAGGCTCTTGAAGAGAAGCAATGATGAGTGCTCAGAAACCATCTTTCTCTAAATGATAGGAGCCAGGAGACGGGCCATTAAGGGCTGCCCTAGCACCGGAGGTGCCCTGATCCACCATGAGAAGAGGGGACGGATCTATTATTGCGAGGCAAACAACCTCTGGAAACAGAGCTTTGGCGATCTGGAGCTATCAGTACCACTGCCCGGCACTCTGCCTTGTTTCTTTGGAGAAGCGGAGGGATCAGTGGAACAGTAGGGAACACTTACAATGTTCCCTGTGGCCATACTCTCTGGGCCAGGGTGTCGTATTTCAATTCAGGCAGCTCCCACTGAGACGGTGCAAACCCAAGGAGAACGACCACCGAGCTCCAGCCCATCATCCTCTGATTTCAGTGCATTGCTGATCACCTACAACAGTGGCACTTTCTCATTGAAATGTGCCACCCTCAGAACAGCACAAAGCCCACATTCCAGCTCTGCTCCTAAAACCTTGTGGACGTGCCGAGCCTAGCAGATGATGCATGGCTGACTGAGGTCCTGGTGATTCCATTCAGGGCATGTGTCACATCTTCTTGCCGGGGTGGCGGGCATAAAACTCCCTGTTTTATCATCCTTCTCTATAGTAATTTCTTCACAAATTGTGGGGCGAGAGGCCCTTAAGTAGAGGTGGTGGGATATGCAGACTCTTCACTGGGCTTGCAAAGGGGCTGGCTGCATCCCGTCCCTTCTCTCCCCTGGTTCTGGGCCAGACTTTTACCAGTGTAAGCTGCAGATTTTTCATTTAGCAACTTGCAAATTTGACAGAATTTGAACAGTATATAAAGTATATAAAGGGGGGGGGGAAAAAATCAACTTTTTTTCAAAAGCATTTTACAGTACCGGTAGACACAGGTAATATGCACTCACTGGGCACTGAATCCTTAGTAGCTTGTTCTACCAGTGCCCTAACCCTAGGGACAAGAATAATCTATTTAATGTCTTTTTAGAAAATAATTCAAATGTTTGGTTCCGGTCTTGGGCTCTTTCAAGCACCTTGAAACAATGTAATTATTAATGGCGCTGTTCAAATATAGAAGAAGAAGAAATTAGTTTAAAAAAATTATGTTCACACAGTGACACACATAAGGCTTTCACACCTGTCACTCACCATATTCACCACACCGTTAAAGAGACTGTGATAATATAATGTAATGTAATCCAAACACTGTCCGCAATGGTTCCTTTCCAGGATATTACTGAAGATGCAAACTTCAACTGCACAGCCCGTGACCAACTTCACCACAGCGTTCCTGAATACCACATCCACCACCAAGTCCATCGAGCAAATACTCACTCAGAGTAAGTGCTGCTTTTTTAATTCAGAGTAAACTTGTGGTTGAACTTTTCACTTCCGATACACACTGGTGATCAGTCATATTTGGAATTCCACTGTGTTACTTGAAGTCTTCACCTTTGACACTGTCTGCTAATACAAAGCACTAGGGTTCAACTGAAGGTCAAACGTGACCATTGGTACACCTGTTGATATGTGACAGGAATTTCTATTTATGTTTTCTTCCATTTGCATCTTCGTTATGGTAACGATGTGGGGTAATGAAATAAGAATAGGAGTCACGTCAAACATGGAAATTCCGAAGGATTACAAAGACGTAAGATTGTCTTAATTAGATAAGATTAACACATGTGTTTTGTTGTGTTGTTCCCTCAGGTTCTGGTGCTATGATAGCACTCATAGTCATTGGGATAATCATCATTCTGATCATCTTACTCATCATTCTCAAGACCTACAACAGGTGATGCCACATTCCTGTCATACCAAAATAGCACTGTATTACAAGGGCTTGGTGAAGACTAGTCGTTAAAAATGGCACATGTGAGCGGACTCCCACATTAGCCTAGTTCTTCTCACACTGATACATGGGTTGATAGGTTACTTCTCATGAAGGTAATTTGACTCTAAGATCCTGCCCTTCAATTACCTGACCAGTGAGAGCGGATTTGTGTTTATTCAATCATCACCTGTCATTTCACAGAGCATGAGGTAATAGAGTTCCTGTGTGGGAAAGAAATGCCACTGTACAAGTTTAGAGTTGCAAGTTGCAAGTCAACACTTGTGGCTGGTTTTGAGATGATCATTTTGGGAAAGATTTATCACCTAGATAATTTCAAAGTAACAGAAATTGAAATAATTCATGCAAAGTTAGAAGGCAGGCTATTTAATATATTTAAAAAAATACCACATTAACCCTCAAAATGACTAACATTGGCTTGGTGATGAATGTAAGAATGAGAAAATCATTCTAATGAGTCAACTTTACACATATGGATAACACCATGACTAAATGATTGAAATATTAAAGCAATCAATAAATCATACACTAAACTTTACACCTTTCCTTCCACAGGAAAACCCATACGTCCAGGATGCTCGCTGGTGTTGGAGGCTCCAAACCTCGTAAAAAGTCCTCCTCCACAACACAGGTGAACATGCGTATGAGTCACCTGGCGCCCAGTTCCGTGACTGGGAGTTTCGTGCTGTCGACCATCCCTTCAGAGAATGGCTTCCGTCTCCCAAGGGTAGACATGGCTAATGTTGACCATAACAGTTTGGAGCAGTACAGCACAGCCAGCGGCTCTACGGTTGTCAGCGTACACGACGCGCCTTCCATAGAGAACACGTAGGAGCTGTCGCTGTCACAGCCAGAGCCTCATGGAACAGACTTCAGAATTGACGTGCATGTCATATCACAAGGATTAATAGAAACAACACCACAATGCACAAAAGAGCGCCGTGCTGATTGCTTCAGCGACAGTCACAACAAACCACTGTAGGCCACTTGTGAAATCCAGCATAGAGACCTGGACGAAGGTTCACATTGTACCACCTCGGGTCAGAGGCCAGAACGCGCTGATCTTCAGGCTCCATTGGTGCCCATGGCCGTTTTACTTATGACCCACAAGAATTCTGTGTGAAGGAAACGATGCGAAGAACACAATGAGAATTTGAAAGGGGTTAAAATAAGCGGGGTGTAGGCTATATGTCAAATTAGTTAACGCAGCCATGTCAACTGTTTATATTAATTCAACAGATGATTTTGCACTGACCGTTGCTGTTCTTGTGAATGTTGTGACACGTCTTTCATGAACCTTAATTGAATGTGAATCTTTCCTAGGTTTTGATTAAAAGCTAAAAGTATGGTGTAATAAAAAGATTTATTTTTGTAAACAATTTTATTTATTTGACTGATTTCACTGTCAGGAAACTGTGTTTTAATATAGGCTATAAGGCTGTGCTTGTATATTATCAAAATGCTGACAGAATGTGGAATCATAGTACAGAGCTTTGTATACAAAGTCCACAAGGCAGTACCATGATGTCCTCTCTGTGTATCTTCAGGCAATCTATTTCCATATTGCCCCAAATAGGGAACATTATATTATACATGTAATATCTCCCAGCTTGCCAAAAAACTGAGCATCACACCTTTTAAAATCCAGCAGCATCTTAATTCATCTGAAAGTGATGAAATACTATCCACATTGTATTTGACTGATCAAAGTTTCTTTTCTTGGTTAAACATGGATATCATCGTTGGATTTACTTATAATGTGAATGCCATGCTCACCTAAACATGCTCAAATAAAACCTTTTCTCCACGTATTTAACAGTGAACTTCCATCATTTTCACACTTCATTTTGTCTTTACTGATATTTCTGTTTAATCAGCTATACAAAACATTTCGATTAACAGTTGCATCGTATCAGAAACTTTAGCTTATGTGGCATTTCAAGGACGGTAAGATTAAGAGGACTAATCAGAGAGAAATTAGTAGCTTCAAATCTTAGTTTTGGCCCTGGATAAAAAACAGCACTTAAATCAGAGAAGACTAGCTATGATCTAGAAGAAAGTAAGCAGGCTCGAATTTTTTTTTAAACTAAGATATTAAATGCTTTTTCTGTTGAAGAGAGTATTTTCAGTTTTTTTTCTTCCTCCAAGACTGTATAAATGACATCAACACCAAATCATTCATCTCAGAGAAATTTAAATTTATTCACAATCTGACGAGACAAAACAAAATAGATCTGCATAACAAAAAATAAGACAGCAGCGCTTCATATAAAATATCTTTCCGTATGAAAAAATAATTACCTGAACACAGTCACTGTCGCCTTTCCATTCTCTATTAGTGCAACATGTAAATGAACAATAGGCACGGGGTGGATCTGCAGTCTAACCTCGAAGGCCTTGGCCCCCCACTGCACTCGCCCCTCGGGTTCTTTCGATACAATTCCTGCCTACAACACCAGAGGGTGCTAAGCAGTATTTAGGTTTAAGCCAGGTGATTCTACAAATAGGTTAATATCATTAGAAACAGACAAGAGCATGATAATGGCCTTAAAAGAAACGGAGCTCTGGATCCTGATTACTGCTGGTAGTCGGAAAACATTTGCTTTTAGAAAAGACATGGCGCCCCCCTTTGGCTGTCGGTATAAAATACTGCATTTCATTAAGACATGGAAAAAAGCATTGGGCCCATCTTAGTACAACTATTTTTAACACAGAACAACCTACACATTTTTTAAGTGCCATCTTCTGATGCACTGCATTAACTGAGAGAACTGCATTGGGGAATACTGTTGATAAAGTCCTACAGAGTATCCAAATGAACTTTAATTCATGATCTGCTGTCAGACTATTCATTAAAATCAAAGGATGAGGACTTAAGAATTTAACGGGCCAATGAAAACGAATCATGAATACCTTTAATTAAACTATGTACATCACCAAATGCGGTTTAGGATTAGCCAGCCAACTACATAGAGGGAGTTAAAGGCTACAAGGAACTGAGAGTTTAAGGCATTATCCTTTAACAAATACAGTAGTCTATCACAATTTTTTTTTCAGACCAAATTAATTATACCATAAAAAGGATCATATACTAT
Source organism: Sprattus sprattus (assembly GCF_963457725.1). Taxonomy (NCBI): domain Eukaryota; kingdom Metazoa; phylum Chordata; class Actinopteri; order Clupeiformes; family Clupeidae; genus Sprattus; species Sprattus sprattus. The sequence goes on from NC_137911.1 coordinate 16,222,018, forward strand.
CATCAAAATGATGTGTTTGCTATTGCTACAATATGTATTTATACAAATTATGGTTACATAACTGACATTCAATAATTAAAGAGTTAAAATAAGCTTATTTCATTTCGAGGCCATATTAGACTTACAGATAAAGGAAGAAAAAAAACACTAATTTTATAACTCCTCTTAAGTGCCTGTTTTGGAGACATCTGAGACACTCAAGATCACTCATGATTGAGTTATATGCAAGTAAGGACTAATTTCTCCTGCTTCAGAATTGGTCTTTCACAAAGCAAGACATTGCAGAATACTACTCCTTTAGTGTACCTGTGAGTGAATGCTAGAATTGTTTTGTGAGTTTCAAGGCTACAAGGGGGGTTATTTTAGCTTGCATAACCACATTATCTCTGAAGGTCACATTTCAGTTATGGTGAGCTTTTTCCCCCCATTCCTATTAAATCGAACTACTAATACGCATGTTAGAGGAGTAAGATAATCTCTTGATGAAGACCAAAGGAATTTTTCATTTTAACATAAATTAAAGTCTTACATAAAACACTTCAAAATGAAACATGTACAAAAGTACAGGAACAAAAGTAGCACTTGTACAAAAATAAATACCAGTGTAAGCACTGCCCTCGCCCGCCCGTTTTGGTGTCCCAGTCAGGACGCTAAAACCCCTCGCCGGATGATGTCCGAGGTGTAGCGCCTGGCCATGATGTCGTGGCTGCGCAGGCGCTGGGTTTGGCACCGCTTGCCCTGCGCGTCCTGATCTGACTGGCCGCTCTCGGCACCCTTTGCCGCATCTGCGTGGTTCTCCGAGCCCACCCGCAGGCGAGTTCTGAGCGTCGGAGGTGCAGCATGTGTTGCCACGGAGCTTCGGTCTGATGTTCTGCGGGGGCAGGAGGGGGGTTCCGGATGCGGAACATGGGGCTCTGACTCTACCTGCCCCACCGTCTCCCCCCCCTGTTGCCCCCGTGTGGTCCTCTCGCTCTTTTTGGGGATTCGGAAACTGCCCCAGTCCTTGAGATTCGCCGACGCCGAACAGTCTTGGCTAGAGCTGGACCTCCTTAGAACTCCGTTGTACTTTGATTCCACGGCAACAGCTGACGGAGGGGCCTTGGTCTGGGTGACTGTCTCCGTGGTGTCGGCATTTTCCACTGGCTTCTGCTGCTGATGCTGCTGCTCCTGAGGGACCCTCAGCCCGGTTCGGAGTTTGGATCGGACTGGGGAGGGATCCCTTGGTCTTCTCCTCCGGTCTTCCATGTTGTAGATCTGGGTGTGGGGGGGGATGGTGACGGGGGTCAGCCTGAGGGTAGGAATGAGGTTCGGGAGCGTGTGGGGGAGGCCGAGGTCCCCAATTCGCATGCATGTCTCCGTGGTTACGATAGTGCTACTGGTGCTCTGCTTCTCACTGGCATCAGTAGGCTTAGCTGTGGCCGCTCTGGTCGTATCGCCCCGGGTGATCCGACGGGTATTCGCAGCCGGCGCCAGGTCTGGGCTGCTATCCGTTTCCTTGGGCAGCCTGCCCGGAACAACCCCGTTGGTCCGAGGCAGCTGGGACGGAAACACACCATTGGCTCGCAGCGTCTTTGCTGGAAGGATGCCATTGGTCTTGGGAGGCTTGGGCGGGCTCTCCGCCCGTGAGGATCTGGAGGTGCTTACTGCTAGCTGGGTCTCCTCCAGTTTGAGCCCTGGGTCGGGGGGAGCCTGAGCAGAACTGAGGGGTGCCTGGGTAGCGGTGCTGGGAGGAGGGGGAGTGTTGAGGGCCGAGTGGCCTTTAAGGGCCCTGGGAGAGGAGTAAGGCACACTCTGAGGCGCTCTGAAGTAAAACAGAGCTTCTGACAGACGTCTCGTTTTGGACAATCCTGGGGTTGGGAGAGATTTAGAAAGAGACACAGGAGAAAGGGAGGGAGAGAGAGCGCTTGTGAGATGTATAATGATCAAAACACACATTTGTTATAAACTCAACACAGACACAGTGTCTGTGTAGACGGCCTATATACAGTATATGAGGCATGTTTATCCACAGATAGAGTGCGTGATCGTAAGGCATACGTCTGTGTGAAGATGGGACATGTTTGTGAGTAATGGTGTGAGCTTGCTGACGCACCAGTGAAGCGGTCATGCTCCAGCAGTTTGATGTGCTGCTGGAAGATCTGCTCCTGGACGCGGCACACGGAACGCTTGATCTTCTCCCGCCGCGTCACCATGTAGGTCAGGTTTCGCACCTGAGAAACACAAACAAGCGTGAGGTCAAAGATTCCCGTCAGGAGTGTGTGTGGAGTTAGCGAGTGCAAAGGCAGAGGATTACTTGAAACACTTTTCCCTCCTATGGTGTTTGGCTTCCAAATGCCAAACACCTCATCATGAACACTGCAACCTAAACTTAGTAGAGAATCAGATGAGGCGATCTACCGTGGGGAGGAACATTCCAAAGCTCAGGCATTTCTGGGGTTTGTTTGTAAGTTATCATTGATAGGGAATACTATGTATGTCTCACAGCAAAGACAGGAGGAAAAAAGAGCATATCTGGGAGAATGCAGGCATTCACTTGTGAAATAATGGCAACTTTACAACATTTTCATCACAACATAGAGCCAGTTTGAAAAAAGTATAGCCACAAGGCAACCAAAGAGGTCAAGCAAAAACCTTGACCCATTCTGGCATTAGTTAGTTTTGTTGTATCTTCGTTGTAAACTGTATCTCCTCCACTGATGTCATGGTAAAACACCGCAATAACGGCTACACTGAAGAAATAAAATCATGCCCCAGAAAGAGTTTCTTCACCCAGTTTTAACAATTTAAAAGCTCTTATTTTAGTACATTACAGCAACCTTTACAACATTTACAAATCTGTCTCATAGCAACTGATAGCAACATACCATAGGCATGTGACATGTGACCACAAGTTTAGGACCAAATTAAAAATGCCCTTACATTGACACAAGTATGAGAAATTAAGGATTGCAGTCAAATCAATACATGACTTAAGCTCTGATGCTGCATATGGAGAAGCAGGTAAAGCCACATCTAACTACCCATCATAATAATGAAATTAAGTTATCACTCTGCTCTGATTGAATGCTGTGTTTATTTGCAAAGTTCCTGCCAGGCAAAATAAAATAAAGAGGGCTGTGCTGTGCTGTGCTGTGCTGTTGTTCTCTCAGCGGCTCTCTGTGGCAGGAAGTTTAACCGACTCGAGTCTTCCTGCCCGCCGCCGCACTGTACACCCACTTCCTGCTGCTCCCTGTCTCTCTGCATCGCCCCTGGTTACGACCGGCTCTACCTACCCGCTCCAGGTCCTGGCGCAGGTGGGTGAAGAGGCGGAGCCTGCGCAGGAGGACTTCCTGTTCGCGGCGGGCGAGGCTCTCCTCCTCCTCCCTTTTAGGCGTGATGAGCGGCTGATTGAGGTTGACGCGCCGCTTTAGCTTCCAGTACTGGTACACAAAGTCCACCGTCTCCCCCGGCAACCCCAGGCTCTTGGCCACGTCGCCCATGGAGACAAAGCGGTAGAACTCATCCTCCAGCTGCTGCAGGCGCTGCTTGCGCTCGCTCAGACGGATGCCCTCCGCTTGGGGAAGGTCCGGAGTAGGGCGGGGGTTAGATTTGGGGTCCCTGCCCTTCCTCCCGCCCCTTTGACTCGTTTCCTCTCCCTTCTCTTCCTTTTCTCCAACCTCCTCTTCCTTGCCTGTCTTGAGACCAGAGTGCTGAGGACAGAAGGACTTGAATTTGACCTCGTCTGCCTCTGTGAGGATGGTGCTCATCTTGAGGCCTGCGCGTTGCCCACAGGTGATGTGGAACGCTGTGCGACAGCTCTTGGCAGAACACTGAGGGAGGAGGACGAAGATAGACACATGGGTAAACGCAGATGTTCACACAGACAGATACTTATCATTTGTCACACAAAATAATAGCACCTGCTACGGCTACAGAATTCCGTATCAATAGTTTGAACAGTATCGGTCCGGAATGGTTTCTACTCTCTTTTTTAGAGATTTTGACAAATTTTCCATTTCTCCATATGGTAAAGGGTGAAAAATGGTTGCATCCCCAGCTGTGCTGATTCTTAGTGCTGTTTGGAACGCAGCAATGCTGACCACTGGACCACCGACACACCTTAACATCAAGGGGCCCCGGACTATTAAGCCACTACTGACACGGATCTGTAGCAATAGTGCCAATCTTATCGCTACAGAATTCCGTACCAATAGTCTCTTTGTAAAGGAATACTAATCGCTCAATGATAATTCTCAAAACAGTACAATAACAATACATCCACAGATATAACAGGACTAAATTCATTAGAACATTAATTTCTTTTACTTCATATCAGAATAAGACAAATACATATATCTACATCAATAAAATCATTTTAAATTGACTGTAATTTAAAGCCCACAGAGACACAGCATACCTGTATGCAGGCGCCCGACCGGTCTTTGCAGAGGCAGCAGCTGAGAGCCCAGCGGTTGCTGGGGATGTGGGAGATGTTGGTGATGGGCTCCATCTTCTCTGGGTTGCCTATGCTCACCTACCACACACACACACACACACACACACACACACACACACACACACACAAAGAGGCAAGGGAAGGAGGGGTGACTATCAAACACAGGGACACTAAATCAAACCACAGGAACCAGATTTTATTTAGTAGTATTGAGTCACAGCTGGTGTATAACCAGCTAATGCCTTCACTCTGAAGGCCAGTTCACACCAAAGATTCATGATGAATCAAAACTTTTGCAGAATATCACAGAGACAAGTTGCAGCGGTGTGAATTAACTGTTGCAAATCGTTGACGGCGGTCTGAGGCAGTTGAGAAAGCATTTGTTGTGTCAAAACGCGATTGCAAGATTTCAGAACGCCTGTAACTCACAGCTTTTGTCAGTCAAGACACGGCATTATTGAAGATAACTACTTATTAGCTTGTGTAACCCACCTGAATAAGTGGGTAGAATAGTAGTCGCGTGTAATTCTTTCACGCGACCGTCTCCAAGGAGATCTTTTGTTTTCTTTTCATTATACTACTTTCTTTGATACCCTGGATACACCCCAATTGATTTCTGCTCCTCGAAACCCTCTTTTTTACCTTTTAAATCGTTTTCTTATCAATTCATATTTCTTTGCTTTAAATCATTTTACTTTTTCTACTTGATTTCCTTGACGTGAACTTGACCTGAACCTGACCTGAATTGTTTATGATATGATCCGATCTCCGGTGAGTAATTAAACTGACCGTTTGTTTTACCCATCGTAATTCTTAAAACCAATCGGAGAATTTCTTTTAATGTTTGTGTATATAGTATTGTTAAATGAAGATTGATATGTGTGTACGTTAAAGACAATATTAGTGTTATTATCGAATCGGGAGTTAAATGGTTCGGGATAGTTGAATCGGGGAAATTATAGTTGTTATTGTTGAATCACGAATGATATATGTTGTATGTTGTATGATATAAGTGTTAATATTGAATCGGAGTTATATGTCTTTGTATAGGGGAATTGGGGAATGTATAAAGGTGTTATAATTGAATTGGGAATTAACTATAGGCTATTAACTTATAGAAATACTAAGGAGGTTGATGTAATTAACAGACGTTGGAGAGGGGCCGTTGGAGTGGAATGTTCCGCGGCTCGCGCACAGTGCGATCCCTTTGATTAATTTGAACATTAGATTTTAGATTCTTTGATTATTAATTGTATATTGCTGATTGTTCTGTTGACCTGCTGTACGCAGATTGTTTTTTTATGTACCTTGGAACATTGGATGGCGAGCTACCCAAAGAGCGATTGAACTGCGTGGACTGGAGAAAGATAAGCCTCACATATACTGACTTTCACCATTGCACACACTATTTGTTTTGTCTGTTTAATTGTTTTATTTGATAATTAATAGAGCTCTCTTTTCTTTTGTATTATTGTTATTATTATTGTTATTATTATTGTTATTATTATTATTGCTGTTATTCTTATATCTTTATATTTAATAAAACCATTGTATTTATAATAGATAGATTAGTCTTGTTGTCAGTTTTCTCCCCCCTCCAATGCCGAGCCTATTATTAGCCCTAAGGATATTGTATCTGTCATAACTGAACCATCATATATATTGTTACGCTCCTTAGAGTACAGGGGCGCTACACTTGGTTTGAAGAACACCCATGTCAGTTAGAAAGCACAAGCTAATAAATTCACAAAAACAAACAGCTAGGTCATATCTGGCTACAACGAGTGGTGTAACAAAGACAATGTTATGGAAACGTTGGTGCTGTTGTACTCGGTCTGAAGCCCCAATTGTAGAATGCTTTGTTGCAGGAAGCTGCTGCTTTCAGTAAGTTGCAGCTCGTCTTGTCGCAAACCTTTGGTCTGAACTGGCCTTAAGAGAAACTGAATACTGTATAAGAACAACAGTCAGCCATCAACAGCCCAGTCAGCAGAGTCCTGTTACAGTCCCAAAAGAATTATGGGATGTGTCCCAGTTTGTAATTCAAGGAAAGGTGAGAAAAACGAACATTAATGGAGGATACCTGAGCCACCCCTCCTCTTTGGTATCACTGCTCATAACCTATTCATTACAGTTGGCAGTACTAGTTTTATGTTAACTTTTCATAAATTGTTTCTTCAAAGCAGGACTTTATTAAGAACCTCACAGTTCTACAACCGTTACTTGTTCAGGCCCTTGCGTCTGTAAAGTGCCTTGAGGCAGTTGTACTGTTTTGGTGCTATATAAAAATAGAATTGAATTCTAGAAATCTCACAGCAAAACTGCTCTCTGCCATCAGCCTCTCTGAAGAATCTTCCCATTATTGTCAAAAAGTGAACTCTAAAGAACCTCATAACCACCCTTTAAAGGAACAGTTATCTATTCTGCTGAAAAATTGTTGATATTTGAGCTCAACAGCCAATCAAATTGCACCCTTCTCTTCTGTACTCCTGAAGCAATGTGTTGATTGGCTGGAATAGTGTATGCCTCAGTCCAAACCACTTTGTTTCCCATGTACAGAGCAAGGACCGTGTACAAACTTTTTTTTTGTAGAATTTAACAAAAAGTGGATTCGATTAGAATGGCGGAGTTAGGCTTAAAACTGCACCTGTGGTGAAGAGTCCTGACTGAGTGTTAAGTGTGTGTGCAACTCACCTCTGGGATCCAGAGCGCACAGCTCACATGGACCCACTTTGTGCCGCTGCGAGTCGGCTTCATGGCGCCACCCTTTTTCGGGCAGAGCTGGCATCTCGGGAGGATGCCCAGGGCACAGATACGGCAGAGCCAGCTCCCCTCAGGCACTTTCATTATTCCATAACAGGCCTACAGCATAAAGCACACTTTCATTATTCCATAACAGGCCTACAGCATAAAGCACACTTTCAGTATTCCATAACAGGCCTACAGCATAAATCACACTGTCTGTATTCCATAACAGGCCTACAGCATAAATCACACTGTCTGTAAACCATAACATGCTAACAAGAAACCACATTACACTTTCAGTAAACCATCACATGTGTAGCCAAGCACACTCTTTCAATATGCCATAACAGCCAAACATAAAAACACCTTGCACTTTCAATAAACTATAATTTGCATCAAACACATAATGCACTTTCAGTAAAGCTAAACACACCTTGACAAGAGCACTTTCCACTTCAGGTAAACTACAGTTTCAAATGAGGGAGCACAGTATATACACACACACACCTGGTGGACACAAATGTTGCATTTGTCACAGAACACCATCTCGTTGCCATCCTCTCCGTCGGGCGACTGGCACACGTCACAAACCACGTCCTCGTCGAACTCGATGCCCAGCCCCTCTTCCGTCTCCATGGCGTGGCTTAGGCTGTCGTAGCAGCTGCGCTCAAACTCTTCCATGACCTTCTCCATGGTCAGCTCGTCTACCGTCTGCATCCCTGGGAAACAAACAACGAGTCAGGCGTTACCATGGCAGCGCCGTATACTTGCAATTGCTTTTGGATGGGTGTAATTACTGAGTAGCAGTGCTCTTCACACAAGGCAAACATAATGAAGCTGTTCTCTGTGTTCAGTAAGGGTTTCTTTTTCTGTTTGTTTGTTTTTGTCTCAAAAATCGTGCAGTAACTCAGATTCTCTCTCTAGTTATGCTGGATAAGACTAGTTCTTTACCATGCAAAATTCCAGTTTAGGTATGGCATACTACTATACTAAGAAGAGAGGGATCTTAATAGTATCCTATCCTGGACTCTCTATGCACTTCCCTCTCAGGATTGTCTATACCAAATGAAAAAGAAATAAAGGGGGTCACATCAGCAGCTGCACAGATGTGCTTCACTGTCTCTCACCCATCTGACTGAGCTCTTTGTTGGCGTAGTGTAGCCAGGCCACATCCTCCTCGTCGAGGTCGTAACGGCAGACTCCCTCGGCCAGCGTCCGGATCCCCACATAGCCCAGAACGGGAGGCTCTACACCGGAGGAACGGATCATCTTCTTGGGTCTACTGAACATGACCGCAGAGGGCTTCTCAGCCACAGGGCTTCAAAGAAAATGGCAGAATATCACCAAGGTGCATAAATAGGAGACACCGGAAAGATGTATCAAGCCCTATCCACACACACATGTGGACACGCACACACACATACAAAAGACAGGCCAGTTAAACAGACAAATTCGTTATTTACATACACACACTAAAAGTTATTGTATTGTTATTATATTTTTCCCCAGTGATGGATAAAAGGTAGATGTTGATATGTGCAGAGAGGCTGGGGTTACATACAACAGATTCCTAAATACCCACAGTTTGCTTTAAGTTAGTTACTTTAATGTTATCTCTGATGCATCATAGTGAGAGAGATAAATACACAGTGTGATTGAGAAATACTGAAGGGGCTCGTACCAGACACCTGGCTGAGGTACGGCGTGGGGGCTGACAGGCACCTGGACACCCTTCTCCCACTCCTGCCTCCAGGGGTCGGCCAGCACGTAGTAGTCCTCTGGGTTCAGCTGGTACGAGTCGTGCAGCTTCATAGCTGTGATCAGGTCTGTCCTGAAAACCTGGCGCAGAAGACGATACACACTCAATAAATCGTTCACGCAATCTCTCAATATATTCACCCATCAATCATGCAATCTACTAGACAACAAAAAAACGAGAAACCAAAATCAGACAGTCTACTGCTATTTGATCAACGGACTGGTCGATCCACGATGGAAAGCATGCGACACAGCGAGCGCTGAACACAGAGTTAGAGCGGTCACTGATAACACGTGACACAAACGGCCCTGGTTGCTGGAGGCGAGGACTGAAATGGGAAAGTACCAAAGGTACAGAACGTGTGTGTGTGTATGTGTGTGTGTGTGTGTGTGTGTGAGAGCACAAACACGTTGGTGATAAGACACCGATCACCGTTCAGAAGGGGTGGTTTACCTCAGACGCCTTTTTCCCTTTGGATCTCCGGCTCTGAGATTTGGAGTGCTGGGACAAGGATGTGGATGTGCCTGGCAAAGGGACAGGCAGTGGCAATCAGTGAGTGAGTGTGTGTGTGGGGGGGTTATGTCAGCTGACAATGATCACAGCTCCAAACAAAACATATACACTGTATAACTATCAGTTCATCGTGTGAAGAAACTGCAAGCTTTACATCCTAAAAAAATATTAATGATCTCAGATAAATAACATCACAGGCCGGCAGTTAGCCAGTAATCTCGCAGGGCCAGATGAGACTACGCCTTTTTATTATTTTGGTAAACAATGTCCGTAAAATCCACTGCTGACAAGGCTATATACCCAAAGGCTTCTATTGTGATGGAGCGTTTCTCCAGAACAGTCTTTCCAATCTTTCCAAATTTGATCTACTGCCCATACTTTGAGCTGTCAAATTTCAAACTAAGTAATACCTTCCAAACCCTATAGTCCCATGCATTTAACACGGCATGCATCTGGCCTGCAAGACTGGGTAGCAAATGGGTGTCTTCTGTAGCAATCTTACACATACAAATCCTGTCTGTCTTTACATGGACATTTAGTCATTTAGCACGTTTTTGCTCAAATTGAGTCATCGTATTGTATAGTTATATATACATTGCTATATGTATATGTGCCCCCTGAGTATCAAACCCCTTAGTGTTGCTAACACTTTGTTGAGGTCCAGGGGCCATGTTCTCTCTGTCTGACCTGGCACAACATCAGTAAAAGTCCACACTCGTTGTCTGGGTCTACACATTTTCTCTGCCTGAGTGCAAATATCCTTCTGCTTTGCCACATATTTGCGGGCTCTGGTTCTCCCTAGCCACGGCATTCATTCAATGAGGAAAAAAATGGGAAAGGAAGATATGTCTGAACAAACACAACATTAAAGCTAGTTGGATGGATATAATATGGTTAGTACAATCATTCTAATGAACAAAATCGTGTTATAATGGGGGAAAACCCTGTATCATGATATGTATGGTATCGTCACATTCTTGCCAATACACAGCCCTACTGCTTACTGCCAGTGTCGGAGTCATCACTGCTGCTTGGATGCCGAATCCGCTTCATGTTCCTGTTTGGATGACCACAGATCTGCAAAGACAAGTCCTCCACATTCAATTGCCTTCTTTGTCAGACATGATTTGTTTTGAGAAACGTTCAGAGCCTTGAACATTATTTGGACCTGTGGTATACTGTTAATTACCAAGAAAAATACACGCATAGAGAGATCAATGTCTTGACAAGACAACTTTTTCTCTGATTATTCTAAAGTTACCAAGTATCTCTGAATAAGACTTTACTTAAGAATATTTTACACATCAAAAGTAATCAAATGCAGCAAACAGTAGGAGAGCCAGCCGGAAAACTAACCAACCAAAACACCCTTTAATGTCTTGAGCTCATTGGATGTTGACGGAAGGAAAACAAAACAAGCTACTGCGCACGTGCTCACAACATTGTCATACACGTCACATCTCTAAACGTCACAATCGTCTATTATCCATGTCCATAATAAGTGTAACCATAAAGAGGAAAAAGTATATCACCTGAAACATTTATCTCTTTAAAATGCTGTAACCGTCTCTTAAGTTATGTGTTGCAGTTTGACAAACCAGACTGTTGTGCCACTAAACTTGACGTTGTTTGAGGATGCAACATCGTTTTGAAACCTCATTTATGTTATTGTGGGTTGAACAATTATCTGGTTTTATAAATAAATAAACTTCTGCTTATTTCTCTGAAAATAGTTACTTTATAAAACCCCCTTGTACCAAGCGTAAACCATTTTTGTAATAACCACGCCTTCGCTCAAACTTTAGGTGGCCTTTTCAGAGCCGGCACAAAATGTCCAAATGTATTCAATAAACTGATCGTTTTATTTGGGCAAAATACCTATATCTTGGTTGCGTGGGAATTGGTCTAATAATAATAATGTTAATAATCAATTGAACGTTACTACTTTTGCGTGAAATACTGAAATCTAACGTTTACGTTAGCTAACGTTACCTAGCACAACAGCACACGCATTGCAATCAGCTGGATAACGTTAGAAAAGTTGTGAATAACTTATTTACCTCTTAACCTTATGCTAGATGCATACACTCAATTTACATGAACGTCATAACTGACGGTAGATAATGTACAGACGCTCAATTATTAACACGTATCACAGCTGGGCTGACAGTGCGAACGTCACTGAAACATAAGAGGCACCATTTATGGAATGCTAGGACATCCCTTGATTAAGTTAGCAGTTAGCAAGCTAGCCAGCCACATTTACAGAATTATCACTGCAGACACTGGCATGGAGAGCCACGGGGTAATGCTGAGCTACTGAGATAAGGCACAAGGTTACATTTATGACTTCTTAAAGGAACCGATTAACAATAATGTCATGTGAGACCCGTGCACAGGGGCCACATGCCATTAACGGCTAATGATTCAAACTTTAAATTCTCAAAAAGACTCGTCTTGCCCCGTAGTTCTAACGTCCTCTTTAAACCCAACCAGTGACGTTTGCTTTTTTCAAACCGAACGGCTTGCGTCCCACTATTAACACCTCCGCGCTGACAAACTAATTATCTATAGAAGCACGTAACTTATATTTATTACCAGCGGCAAGCCGTGACCTCAGCTGTGCGGCTATGGTCACGTCCCCGCACCGTAATATGTAACGTTAGTGGTGGTCTGAACTTAATCTTTTGGCGCCATTTTAATGACGTACTAAATTTCCACCGGGATGCGACCATCTGTACACAAAACTGTACACGGAAATACCTCAAAACACTAGCCACATGGCTTTAAAATTGAAGGTTCATAAAGTTGTAAAGTGGTGCTTAATAAATGCAGTCTCGCAGAAGGAAATGAATAATTGAAGTGTACCTTAACTGTACAATCTGGCCGTTCGTTGCGGCGACGTTTCTGTGTAGCTAAGCAATGGTGCTGCGTGCTGTTTGAGTTGGGGCGGTAGCAGATTGTCGTTCCCCTCCCTGGACTTCAGACAAACACACACTGACTGACGTATGCATCCACTTGTCACCGCTTCATAAATGCAACTAACCCTTCCTCTAGAGGGAGCATTTCCGCTTATCATAATGCGTGTTTGCTCTCGGTCTTGCAGTTGGTTACATCGTGTCAGTGGTACATTGGCTGGAGCTTTGACATGTCTTGTCTTGTTGAGCAGAGACCAAACTGCGGTAGGCTATCTGTTTTTCACTAGAATGTGAACGTGGAGTGAATAGATGGTTGCATAACATATAAATGACGCTCCAGGGATTTGGCTCTGATGGACAGGTCACAGGCTCACCATCAAGTCTCCGTTGCACTCATAGAACTATCACCCAAACTAGTGTAAACTATCCCAATATAGTCCATCTATCAAAGATGCAGTAAAGTGAACTTACAACAGTAGTTACTTGAACACGATCGTTCCAAATTAAGTTTGCCAGGCTCAGTACATTGGGTACAGTACAGTTTGCAATGACTAAAGTGATCTGAAAGAACATATGCAGTGCAGACGCAGGGAAGAGGGGAGGCGCTGTTGCCTAAGCTAGGATAAGAAGGCGGGTACGCTCTGCAGGTCTCTGATAGGCTTGTTTAGAAGGCAGCGTTGTTTCTCCGCTGTGGACAACCAGTGCCTCTCAAAAAATGGCTGTGAATTCAACAAATACAAACTGTGTGTATTAGGCTACATATAAACTCCATGTTTGTAGCCAATATTTAAAATATTTCAGTAATGTTGTCTTAGGACAGATGCGACACATAGGCAACAATCTGGCGTGTGGTCACCCCACTATTCATGTAGACTTTCTATTTATGGCCACAAGAGGGACCTATAGAGCTGGAAACTGTAATAAGTTTTGTGAAGGTTTAATACCGAGTTGCTAGTCCACATATTTTCACGTGCAACATTGTAAACGAAAATGTAGTCAAGTCTGCGTTTTTACCAACAACAATGGGCGACAATTCAGTAAACCACAGAGAAGTATCTAGCCATCGAACATACATGAAAATGGTCTTAGACCCAGTGGACTTCAGGCCCAAACTTGTCATTTCATGCGTCTCACATTCTGATATCAAGATTTGTCCAAATCTTAGCTTGCCATAACTTCATAATATGATATCTATTGTAATCATGTAACAAGTCAGATAAATCGTACTTTTCGTGGGTAACTGACTCGGTGAATGAGTCTATGATAAGGTTGCCATGCTTATAAAAAAAAGGTGTGTTGTGTGGAATATTGTTAGGCCACACTTGGATGGAATTAAAGGCTGCAATCACAGTGAAAGAGGTACACCTGGAAGGCAAGGATAAGGTGGTGCTTAGGGCTTTAACAGTATACAGTAATAGCTATTATAATGACCCTTCATTTTACCACTATGTTAACCCACTAAAACACAGCCACCTGGTAGGCTACATAATTCTGCTGTGGGACTGGTCATCTGTTACTTAAAGATCAGATCAAGTCAGAAACATCCTCAGAGATGCCATGGCAATTTGACTTGGCACTTCATCACAACACAACGTCCAAACCTCCACTTAATGTTTGTCATCTAACACTTAAACACTCACTGAAGGCAATCTGATAGATGTGAGTTTGTAGTCTTATTCTTGACTGTCAAAATAAAGGTGTTTTCTACAAAGCAAAGTAAGGATTAGGATGACTCCTACATAGAGATATTAAGGGAAAATATCTTGAGATTATGGCTAAATGCTTCCAGAAGTCTCTCAGGTTTAGATTTAGGTGTTTGAGGACAGTCAGAGTGGGGAGGTCTCTGGTGCAGTCTTCATTTGATGGCCAGGACGGCATCATAAGACTTCCCCGTGCGGCACACCTGCACGTCCCTGAACCCCGCCTGGGTGAGCATGTGTGTATAGTGGGACGGGGGGTGCTCCTTCCCCTCCGTCTGGACCAACATGTTCAGGGAATATAGCTGAGCTGTGATTGGCCCGCGCCGGCTCTCAAACAACATGGCCTCCACGATCAGGACACCGCCACCTACAGGAGAGAGAAGGATAAACCCAAAAAATAGAATACTAACAACAACATAAAATAAAGCATAATACACAATACAACATAATATTTATAACAATACTGAATAGGTTAGATAATAAAACACCAAACGTAAGAGTAGTGGTGTACCGGGAGAAGTAGATGAGTGTATTTTCTTCAACAGCTTTTCACACTTGTCCTTCTTCCAGTCGTGGATGATCCGAGCAAGAATGTAAAGATCAGCAGGAGGTAGGTCTCCTTCAAAGAAATCTCCTGAGACCACAACACAGTTGAGAATGATGACGTGAGCAATGACAAAAGAGGAATCAGAAGTATTTAGAGTGATTGATGTATTTTTGAGGAGAGGTGCATGGATGACTCATTACCGGGTGACAGCGTTCCAGTATGACAATGAAATGCCAACTTAAGATAAGTCTTTAAAGTCTCATCAATAATATTTTTAATATCCTATAAGCTACAGGCAATTCATTTGATGCTTTTAATGTCACGTCAAGCGAAGTAAAACATTACTGGCTTTAAGTCAACATTTTGCCCGTAAAATTAATTATTTTTTAACAAAACCCATGCCTACAATCACACACATCCAAAAGGTTCACATGACACTGCAGCTCACCCTCTTGAAACTCAACTGTGCAACCACTCTCTGTGAAGTGCTGCTTGGCTGTTTGGACCACTTTGGGCAGGTCCAGGACCGTCACCGTGGAGGAGGGGTACTCCCTGGCCAGCTCACGAGCCAAAGCACCAGAGCAGCCTGCCAAAAAAATAACCATAAACCACCGGATTATTAACGCCAGAGGCAGACGCTAATGACTCCCATTTGAGCCAAATCACATTTCTAACAGAGCATTTCACAGTTTGCTTTATGGCATGTAATTAAATACAAATAATATCAGAATGATGTTCACCCCTGATTAATGGTGTCTTTCTCATGAAAGGAAAAAAGATGTCTAAAGCGTTTCAAAAAGACATACCACCGAGGTCCACCATGGATTTAAAGCCAGAGAGGTTAAAGGCAGTGACAATATCATGTCCATCAATAGCCCACGTTGAGTTCATAAGCCCCATGAACTTGAGCATCTCCTCCTCTGACCTAATGAACACACACACACACACACACACACACACACACACACACACACACACACGCACACACACACACACACACACACACACAGACACACACACACACAGACACACTCGCATATGGATCTGCAGAGCCTGATTAGACAGACCCCAAGTGGCATACACACAGACGCCATCTGCTCATTCTGGCACCAACAAGCACATTCATGTGGAAAAGAGAAAGTCTGTTTTTCACACGTATGAGTTAATGGTCCTATCAGATGACAAAAATATTACATATTCCGTTTATGTTTCAAAGTCCTTGTTCTCTTTGGTCACAACAGTAAAAGGAAGTCTCACATTAAAAGCCACTGGACAATTTAGCAGCAAACTGCAGTTGTGTGTGTTAGAGAAACATCCCCAGTTCTTTAGGTTCATTGGCTGGGCTTGAAAAGCGAAATGACACAGTGACCTCTCTCTAAATAACACAGGACTGTCAGACAAGCTCAGATGTGAGCTTCAGATTTCAGAGAACAAAAAAAGATGTGACCCAAAATTCCAAACAGCCCCAGGAAAATTGTTCAATGCAGCATCAATTCGCTAAAGGAACACAAAAAAATGGATCTCAGTTTATCTTTAGTCTGTTTAGTAAGAATATCACCTTTGTTATTGCTGTCAATAAATAATAATAAGAAATATAATGTTGTTCAAATAACAATGCAGTGCCTTACAATCGGAGGAGAATGCCAAAACACTGGATAAACACTGAATACAGATCATAAATCATAAACAAATCCTAATATAAATTTAAAAAAAATGACAAATGGATGGATAATAAGGATTTGAAAATAGACATCTACAATGAGTCTTGAAAAAACAGTCTTTGAACAAGGCATAGCATTTATTAATTTTTCTGCCAAGATGTCATGAAATTGTAATTATTTGGTATGGACAAGCTTACAGAATAAGAATGCAAATAATAACATGCTAACAATATTTCCAAGTGTCTTTATTCTTTGCAGTAATCATGACACAAATGAGGCACATACCTGTAAATTGCTGAAAAGATGTCTTCAGATGATAATCCAAAGGTTTTTTCATTCTGATTCTTTCCTTCCCTAAAGGAAACAGGGTGTACAAAAACATTACAATAAAAGTAACTCTAAACATCTAATTCAATGTTCAAGTTGAGGTATAATGTTCAACTGTCAGCTTAAAAAATAAATAAAAGAGCATTTGTGAAAAGCAATACATTAATAACTCTGCTATGACATTTCCACAATCTATTCACCCATAATATGTTCATCCATGCAGTGCAAAGACATGGCAGTGTGTTAGCATCCCCATTAGGAAGTCAGAATCAGAGTAGCGCATGATGTCCATTTCGTATTTCAGACAAGACATGTATTCTTATCAGGATAAAACCCTACCACTGCTGTGGCCTTGTCACATTGAACACTCACCTGACTGCATCCACCAAGTTGTTCCAGAGAGGGTAGATGGTTTGAGAGTTATAGATGATCATGTCATGCAGCGATTTGGGACTGGCTTTGGCCAGGTAAAGATTGGACACATCTGTGCTGCTGTAGTGTGCTAACGACACAGAACCAAAGAGGAAAATATTACATATACCTCTGCTTGATTTATTTCTCCCTCTCTTTCCCTCATGCTGTAAGCATGTGCATATACGTATATGCATGTTCTCAAAAGAAGGTGAAAAAAAGAGAAGGAAGAACAGAGGAATAAAAAGAGAAGACAGCACAAGGTTGAAATTGCAAGCACCTGTCAAGTTAGCCAGTGACACTGAAAGAATAGTCTATTGTAAATTAACACATTAAGGTCACAGAACTGCCACATGTTATATAGAAATAACAATTCATGTCCACCGAAAACGGAATGTAAATAACACATCACATCTTATGTGGAAGTGGCGTATTATATGTAGTTACAGACGTGGCCATCTTGCAGCATCAGACATGGCTTCAGCACTTTGTGACTAGCATTGATTGCCTGGAGTCAACCTGTTGAAACTGTAGCGGTTGGAATGGAGCCCCTTGAAAACAAACTCATTGATCTGCAGCCCCCCCCCCCCCCCCCCCAACACCCACCCCCTGACCGCATGTTAATATTAGCCTCTTCCTCCTTCAAGACCTGCCTTTAGGAGGTCCTTGGATTGGTCTAGTAATTTAATTTGCTGTTAATGCTGTAATCATATATGTGTGTGTGTGTGTGTGTGTGTGTGTGTTTGTGTGAATATTCCAAACCACCACCTGTGCCCTCTGTGTGCTCCACTTCCAGAATCTCGATGCCCACCAGTACGTCCAACAGTCGCTCCATGCCATCCTCGCTGGTGCCCAGCTCCCGAGCCACCTCCCCTGCCTTCAAGGGCTTCTGGGATTGCAGCAGGAGGTCAAACACACCTAGCTCACATGCAGAGAATATCACCTGTGGAGAAGGACAGAGTGTGGCACAAAAGTAAACCTCTGCACAATAAATCTTCAACTTTTAGATTTGCATTGTGTCAGTTGATGAAGGGGACCAAAGAGGTATCCTGCCTGGTACTATAAACATCTTTCTTAAATTTTCTGTAGAAATGTTCATACCGACAGCACAATTATTTCTACACACATCTTCACATCTAGCTATTCACAAGGCTATTTTGCAATACATTGTTATAACCTTCTTTTAATCTTTGAATTCTTCATCAATTGAATTCAACGTTCCATTTTTTCCCTCTCAATCCCCTCCCCACACTTTGGTAGCCAATGCCTTAAGGCAAGATTCTTGTATTCATCCCCCGTGAGGGCAAGGCATGTGCCTTGTTTTGGGAACGAGTTGCTTGTTCCATCTATCCCTTCAGCAGTTGCATTTCGAACATTCCAATACAAGAATACGACAATGGCAACATTTAAAATTCCATGATATGTTTGGTGTTTCTGCAAACATCATGGATATTCCATAGAACATTCATTCTAAACCTGATTGTTCAAATCCTTGATTGTGATTGGCTAAAAGCCGTTGTAAAATCCAGCATTACCTTACAATTTGACCTGATTACATTCCATATTACTGCGCAGCGAATGGCAAGGCATTCATATAGCGCATTTCATACCCAGTGTTCCATCTGGCTGTTGCGTTGCTTCAAGGGTTGCGTGGCAACGATTTATTTAGGAACTATAATTTTTAGTGGCGGAAGAATGACGGTTTATCATTAAACTATTGTTTCTTAAATTTAATTGTCTTTATTTATGAAACCATATCAAATATGTGTAGTAACAGGTTTAGAAAAGCAATAAGCCCCGCGAGTCCGTGCTTTGCGCTGATTTTAGAACAGGTAAGGGGGTTTAACGGCACTCCGCTTCGCGTCGTGCCTAACAACTCCCTTACCTGTTCTAAAATCAGCGCAAAGCACGGCCTCTTGGGGCTTATTGCTTAATTTTACAACACTATAAACACAGCAATGTGACTGTAACCAGTGAAGGGACATGCAAGCATCACTGATGGGAATATTTTCAAAGAGCTTTTCAGTCCCTGCATACAACCTTAGAGACTCTGAAGCCGTTGAAATATTCCAGCAGTTTAAAAGGGTAGTCCAGTTCACTCTGCGATAGGTGCTCTGCCATGCTGAGAACTTCTGTGGCCTTTATTTTCTTAAAGGAAAAGAACAAAAACACCACTGATCTATAGTAAGCTCCACACTTAAAAATAGCACCACATCGTGACGTTTCAGATGGTTAAAAGATTATATTTTGCCATTATCATGTGTTTAAGAGTTCTTATAACTCACCTAGAGTTCAACATTACTGTTCTCTTAACCCTTAACTTTTTCAAGCTTTTAGACGGGAAATGGTTTTCTACTTTTGCTACTTCTTAAGCAAATGTGAGTCAAGCTGCAGTGTGTTGCATAACCCCTAAAATAATTTATAAGTACAAAGTGCCCCTTCCTTGAGAGTGTGCTATAACATTTTACTGCATTTCTGCCTGTGCTGTTTCTAATTACTATATTTTCACCATGTCATTGCAGACATTTTGGCTGGAGACTATTTTTCCAGGTAACTTTTCAGTCTGTTTGTCTTCAAATAATGTCTTGGCTTTCTCATTAGTCTACAGTTAAGGTGTTGATACAATTTTTAGTGTGTCCATTCATGGCTAATGAATTTAAAGGAGAGACCAGGGATAATTGTCACACTTCATGTTCACAATACATTTCACACAATGTCAGTACTACATACAAAGGAATCATTTCAGCTCTAATAAAAATGTATGGAGCCACGACAGGTCAAGTACTATCAATATTATGCAGGGAATTTTATCACTTAGGTTGGCTGTGAATGTTACACACACACACACACACACACACACACACAACAACAACAAGTGTCACGTTTGTCTTTACTAAATCACCTGATTTTATATAGGTTACTTCATTCTGAATATTGTTATATAACAAACGATCGGCATGACAAAGTTTTGGCGAAAGTGTACACCACAAAAACAGCACAGAGGTAAATGTACATCGGTAAATGTACATCCACAATTACTACTTTCCATTTTCGTGGCCCAGACATAAACGTGACGATATGGATATGCTTTACACGATGAATCATGCAAAGTGCTTAAAATACACATATTAAGGCGATATCATTGCATCTGAATCCTGGCCGCAAGCATGAATGTAAACATCCAGCAGTCAGTAACGTTCCTGTGATATAGACTATGGCTTAACAGTGATTCACGACTCGAAATATGGTTGGCTATTTAGAGTTTCAAGACCGTATCTTTACGATGTGACCAAAAGCCTTCTTTGACACATTTGTTTTGCTAGCATGCTAACTTACCAGATGCAATACGAAGCCGGCAGTGGTGACAATTTAGCTGCGTGTCTCACTCTGCATTCGTTTGTGGGGGAAAAAAAATCAGCAATTGCGTTTATTCCTGCACATCTGGGACAGTGGTACATCCACAACAAGACCGGAGGTTCTTCTTGGAGGCAACAGTACCCATTCAAGCGAGAAGGTCTTAATGCCGACAGCAACTTGACTATCTAGGACGGTGACATCCGACAGAGGGCGTCCACATTCCAACAGTCCGAATCTGTGATAGTCCAGTTATCAGACAGCCCACAACCTTACAAATAAAAGGTGCAGTTGTTGGCCTTTATAATTTTCAGTTTACTTTTACAGGTCACACAAGTTGTGATGCTGAGGACGCAATGTAGTGTCTCTTGCGTGGTGAAGAGTATACAAATCACATGCTGGTCCCATCATTTTTGGTAAAGTTAGCTACACCATTTGCTTAAACCTCCACCGTATTCTTTTAACTGAATGACCTAAGTATCACCCCACTGATGATGCTGTTAGAACATGAGGGATGGATGAACCCAAGAGCCCACTGGTCACTGTGACCTTGTGGCAGTTATCTTTAATTTAAACGTTTGTCCACCATTTAGAAGTAATGCACTCCAAAAAAAATACTGATGAGAATGCAGTGGTGTTGGCGATTTACCAGAAGTTGTGGTGGAATGGAAACATCTATAATGAATCATTGCTGGTAATGCTTCTGATGACACTGTCAAAAACAGTAAACATGTGTATTTTATAGTGAAATTGAAAGAGCTTACAGACCACACCTAGTCCTGTTAAGTGTTAAATTAAATTCGGCCATCTACTGAAAGTATTAAAAGTTATGCTAAATTAGGCCAGCTGGACATGCTCGTCATTTCTGACATTTGCAACTGCTATGAAGGTGTGATATTTAGTAGCATCATGCCATGTTGTGAGAGATGATTAATAACAATGGAGGTTACAAATAAAAAGTGGGCCAGTTAACATAAATAATCCCTTCAAACAGTTGCAGCCATCTACAAGATGTCAAGCAATGGCCAACGTCAGCCAACTGGACAAGCCATGCATGATTACAGTGAGCGGTCCCAGGAATGAATTCCCACTGACCTTCCAAAAAACTGTTACATGGTTGTAAGATTCCTTTGACTCTACCAGGCCGAGCCGATAGACGGTGCGAGAGCAGGAAAAGGTGTCCCAACACTGGGAAAAAAACAGCTCTGGATACGTTACACTGCTCAGATTTGCCCTCTTCAGAAGTACGCTGCTCTTTTTTCATGTCTCCAAGTCATGGTCAAGGAAACCATTAGGGAGAGGCAAGGGATGGGTATCACTTCTCAAGTGTGCATGGGAGAGAAATCCAGGGAAATAGACAAAAGTTTAGCTCTCTGTGGCTATCTACCCCCAAATCAAGAGAAACTGTAACTAACACCATTATTAACCAAATCCGTTTATTTATTTATGCATTAACACTTCCTTTTCCCTATATCGTACGCGCACAAACCCAACATTTTAAATACAATGACTTGGGAACCCAGCAGGTCACATGGCTGCACATGCTTTAATAAAATGATACACATATTTACAGAATTGACTATCGTTTTGTTTGTATTGTCAGCCCTCTCCACCCCCCCTAAACTGTCACCAACCACCTAGCCTCCCATTCCTCAAAAAACACTTTTACACGTTCATTTCGTGGTTCCCCCACACTTAAAAAAAAGCCTTAGCAGAGATCTTAAAACCAGAGAGGAGGAAAAGACAAGAAAACAGAAGATAAAGCATGGAGCTTTTGGCCAATACAACACAGTAGTACATGGAGCTCATCAACTACATAAATATGGCAGTAACACTGAATAGTTTTGTAAAGTCTATATACAAGGTTGTGACGAAGGAAAGTCTTTGTTGTCTGTTTGTGCACAGACACAAGCATGCCTTTTTAGCCTGGATATAATTATGGATAATGATTGCATTCTTTCTTTTTGTCTACAATACCGCCACATTAATTAAAAAAAAAAAAAAAACATAACGGGGATATCATTGTCATTCTTTTTTTTTTTTTTTTCAATGTGGATGTTACATTTGTCTCCTTTTTCCCCTTTGTCTTTTTTGAATCCTCGACTGCTCAGTACTTTAGTAGTAGAAAAAAAAAGAAAATAAGGCACAATTAATACTCAGACCATTTGTGGTAGGGGCCTCCGCGGACTGGCATGTAAACAGTCAAATGATTAGACCTGTCAACAGACTGACCTTCCCTTTTATTCCCCGAACCAGCCATTCAGATTATTGTGATTCAAAAAGTAGTTTAATGGCAACAATCCCCAAACCACCCTCCAAAACAAACAAACAAACAAAAAGAAAAAAATTACAATCTAGTATTTCCTCCTTTTCTTATTTATACAATCACATAGTGACAAACTGTCATTGGAAGTACATACAATACAAAACCTATGGTTAAAACCCCCATTCCTTTTCCGCTCGGCTTTAGATAGGTCATGGCTCAGCTGGCCTTTCGATTGGTTAATATATCGTACTTGCCTCTCTCTCATTCGTCAGAATAAAACAGGGACGTGTCCCACAGGTGGCGGGCAAGTGTGAGAACTGATTGCTCAGAGGCTAGTGAGATGGGTGCTCAAACAGATAATGATAATCATTGTTATATAAAAAAAAGAACACAAGTGAACAATTAACAACAGAGAAAAGGACCCTGTGAAAAACCGAGGACTGACTGGTCAGAGCTCCCACCCCCTCCCTACCATCCTGTCCAGTGTTTTTATACTATTATAAGGCTTAGCAAGAACTGTGGTACAAACAGTGACATCCGCAAAAACAAAAGAGAGAGAGAGAGGGGGGGACGGGGGACTGTGTTTTTTGTTAACGTGAATGTATGTGTGTTTTCTTTTGTTCCTTTTTTCCCCCGAATCCCCAACATTTCAGTCCGATACCCAAACCCCCAAACCTGCAGCCTTCTGAAAGACCCCCTCCCCACCCTCTCACGCACACACATCATCCTGGCCCACACCAGTTGGTTGATTCGGTCCCAAAGCAGCTTGGCTCTTGCGTACAAGGATTTAGGTGCAGTGAGAGAGAGAGAGAGAGATAGATACTGGGGGAGTAGAAGTGAGGTCAGGAGACTAGAAGGAGAAGATCCACAGCCACAGAAAAAAAGGGATGAGAAGATAGAGGTTTGTGACAGAGAGGTGGGGGGGGGGGGCAAGATGCTGCTGTGCACATGTAGAGCTGAGCCAGTGCAGTTGTACAGCAGACCACATGTGGAGCCTGATGCGCTTGTTGTGTGTGTGTGTGTGTGTGTGTGTGTGTGTGTGTGTGTGTGTGTGTGTGTGTGTGCGCGTGGGAAGATGGCCAGAGGGTGGAGACAGCTGCTTGAGCCCAGGCTTTGGTCATGGGGTGGGCGAGTGTGGCAGGTTGGTCACTCGTGCTTTGTGTGATCCTTGACGTCCTCCTCGTCTGTGTATTCTGATGGTTCGTCCCCAGGCTTCAGCAGACGGCCCACGTAGTCATATTTCTCTACAGAATCAGAGCATAAACAAACAGAACATACATTAGACGGCACTGATAAACAACACAACTCTACGTAGCCATATTTTGCAAAAGGACCTTGGGTTAAGTAGAGAATATGGGCGTGCGTCCATACAGTGCTTTTTTCTCAGCGCCAGTGTCTTTTTTTCAAGTGTTCCCAATGAGGACAGAGCGTATGAGGACACATGCGGACGCCTAGAGAGAAAAAGCTTCGCCCAGTGTCTTTTTTTTTTCAGCCGGTCCAAGCACTTGAAAATCTCTTGACTTGAGGGCACTGGTGTGATCAGAACCGGACAATGCTAGTAATACAATGAAGTTGGTGATTTGTTGTCAAGATATTGTTGTTATAGAAACAAACAAAGCAGCATGGTAGCACTTTCTGAGATGCTCCCCAGTGCCCCGTCATCGCTCTCCTGCCAGAGAAAAACTACATGGACACACGCCCCAAGACGTCAATACAAAACACAAATGTGTTGAAGCTACTACTCTACAGGACCACACACTCCCCCCCCAAAAAGCCTTGTATCACACGCTCTATTTAACATGCGCGTTCAAACGTAGGTGTCTTAGTGTGCCCAACCTCATGCTTCATGGTAATACAAACATCAGTCGCCATAAACCTTCCCTAGGCTTCAGAAAGGATCTCAAGAGTATTACACAACTCTGTGATGATGATAATGCTGAATGTTTGCCACAAAGAACAAAACTAAATTTTATAGGGGATTTAAGGCCAATGTTAATACATTTGATTGTGAGCAATTTTATAGGTGTGAATTTTAACGTTACGTTGTGGACTGTCAGATGCTGGCAGCTGGAGTCAATCCCATTCAGTTTAAAGATAGCCGTTGTCAACTGTTGTCGCCTGGTTTCACTAGTAAGTTCACCTCCTGTCATTTCTCAGAATCAATTGACAGGTGTTACCGATTGCTGTAGGCAAACTAATCTT
This sequence comes from Sprattus sprattus, assembly GCF_963457725.1. NCBI lineage: Eukaryota > Metazoa > Chordata > Actinopteri > Clupeiformes > Clupeidae > Sprattus > Sprattus sprattus. The sequence continues at coordinate 16,246,853 of NC_137911.1, forward strand.
GCCAGTTGAATGCAAGCCGGCCTCCTTCTGTAGTGTGAAAACTGTGACAGCAAACGAGAGGGGCGATGACAAGCATGGAACAATGCAATCAGTAGGAGCAGGAACATGATGACGGGCCTTTTCTTATCTGCTCCTCTGGGCACATTGGGGGCTGCTGCGAGAGTACCCTGGCCGGGGTATGGACTACAGCCTCTGTGTGTGAGTGCGTGTGTGTGTGTGTGTGTGTGTGTGCGTGAGTGTGTGTGTGTCTAGAATGAATTTGGGCCAGATCTGGCTCCATTCCAGCATCAGCTGATTGAATGTGTTTCTGTAAGAGTGCGTGTATGTACAGTGGTGGCCAAAATTATTAGAACACCTGACAGATCTGAGAATAATTACCTTTTTTTTGCCTCCAAAACATGATTTAATTTCATAATGTTCATGAAACATGCAGATGGCTGTTCTGAGCACAACAAATATCAGATGAAGTGATTCCTACTGTTTTTATCCACTTTTAACTTTAATATGTGGTACGTCCACCTTTTGCAGCAATTACAGCAGCACATCTCTCTAGCATAGAGTCAATATATTTCTTCAGAACTTCAACAATAATGTTATCCCATGCCTTCTGCAACTCAAGCCAAAAGCTTTCCTTGGAATTTACAGTAGATCTGTCGAGTTTATTTTCCAACTTGCCCCGAATTTGCTTGATGGGTTTGAAGTCCGGACTTTGAGAGGGCCGGTCCATAATTTTCAATGTTCCAGCAGATTCCTTGTCGCCGGTAGATCCGGCAATAGTTAAAATAATGTTTAGGGTCATTGTCCTCTTGGAGAATAAATCCAGGCCCAATAAGACGTCTCCAAGAAGGAACTCCGTGCCTCAACAGAATGTTGTGGTATACTTTTGTATCCATGATGCCATCAAATTAGCCAAAGTCACCTGTTCCTGAGGCTTAAATTGCACCCCACACTATAATACTACCCCCTCCTTGTTTAACTGTTGGCAAGAGACACTAATTTTTATATCTCTCCCCCTCACTTCGTGGAACATACACGCTTTGCTTGTTGCCAAACTATTCAAACCTGGACTCATCAGTACACAACACTTAAACCAATCTTTATTTGTCCATTTCTTGTGTTCTTTTGCACATTTCAGGCGTTACACTCAATTGTTCTCTTTCAGTAATGTTTCTTTGCTGCTATTCTGCCAAAAAGTCCTTCTTCTTCCAGTTTCCGACGGACAGTTCTTGAAGACACTGTTGCACCATTAGTCATTGTGATGTTGATCTCGTCACACAGTTCTTGTAAAGTCTTTCTTCGGTCCTGAAGACTGAGAATTTTGAGATGCTTCACTTGTGTGTCTGAGAGTTTCTTTTTGAAACCTCCCTCCTTTCAGTTCTGGTGCCATGGTGGTCTAAAGTGTACTTTACAGTGCTGGGACTGCATCTCAAGTCCTTGGCTATGGGGCAGTAACTCCAGCCAGCATCAAAAAAAGCCTTTATTCGAACCCGTTGCTCACTCGTTAGCTCCTTCTTCACCTTAGCCATGTTCAAAGAGCAACATGTGCTTCGAGACTGCTTCTAGAGGCTTTGAATCTATAGCATTTGGTGGAGTGGTCTCAGTGACAAAACCATGATGTTACCAATCACTTAATGAGCAGGATAGGCCTTGTACATTCAAAAGAATCGCCAAGCTGTGTCCTAAGACTCTTGCATCAACATCAATTTAACCACAATAACACCTGACAATGATTACACAAGTAATTTGGCTTCTTCTGTGCAGGAACATGATTGTGTGACATTGACAGTGAAATAGGCCTAGCTTGTTTCTGTACGGAAAATGACCTAAATCTCATTATGATGGCTCTATTCTATGATTAATAGAGCATAATGATGACTTTGTACATATTGAATTAGTTTTTAGGGTATTTTAATGGCCAATTCAACAAAAACAACTGAAAACTCTTAAATATGTCTAGTGTTCTAATAATTTTGGCCACCACTGTATGTCTGTAAGAGTAAGTGTTATATGTTCAGGGTAGGGATGCAAATTATCGATTAATTCATTAATCATTAGTTGATAATCTTATCGATCGACTTTCGATTAATTGATAAGCGGCGTTTTTCACCTGAGTTTCAGTGTTTCAATAGGGCCTTTACAAATATCAGCTAAATAGTTGAGTTATTATATTACATTACATTCTGATAATTCTATTCTATTATACATTCCTCAAGTAATTATGCATTAGGAAAAGAAAGCAGAAAAGTTTTTTTATGGTATAACAAAATACATTCTTTAATTTAAAACAAAGAAATAAATTATGGACTGGCTCAGTTCTTGCATTTGAAACAGACATAAAAAAAAAAACAATAGAAGAAATTAAATAGAGAGCCAAACAGAATATTATTGAGCCTATAGATTATGAAGAAACTGCATCTAGGCTATTACAAGCTAAATAGCCAACACTCACGGTAGTGAGGGATAGAGTAGTTACATTCTTAATGGCAAGCCATCAGGCAAAGGTAAGCTAGCCCGCTAACGAGCTAGGTATATAATATCATTAAGCCTGAGTGAGCTAGTCCGCTATCAAGCTAAATAGCCAACTCAACTCTTACTTACTTACTCTCATGAGCCAAACTCGCGGGCACACGTTAGCACGGGAGTACACAGAGATATTCATATTCATAGCAAGGTGAGCTAGCCCGCTAACGAGCTAGGTAGCTAACTCTATGAAGTCTCAGTGAGCTAGCCCGCTAACGAACTAATAGCTAACCTCGCGGCAGTAAGCGAGAGAAGGTATAATACAGTGTAGCTGTGATTTTAGGTTGATCAGGTGAACTGGTGGTGCCATGCAGGACAGCAGCATGCACGGTGTTCAAATGATAACTGAGTGAGCTAGTGGAACTATTGTATTTCAATACCGCATTAAACAGAGAACATTTGACTTCTTTGCCTGAATTAACAATGTTGAAGTGGTCCCACACCGCACTTCTTTTCGCTCGCTTCATTTTGTTTTCAACCGGTCTCTCGCGCTAGCGCCCTCTAGCGATTAATCGTGATTAATACATTTTGATCGAGCAACCTCTTAATCGACAATTAATCTAAAGTCGATTAATCATTTGCATCCCTAGTTCAGGGTGACGGGGGACGTGTGTGTGTGTGTATGTATTTACTTATATGATACTTGTGTGTGAGAATGCAGCCTAGGAGTCAACAGGGAATGCTCTGTGAGTGGTCTGAGGGAGATTAGTGTGTGGGGGGCTGCATATGTGGCAGTTCTCTCTGACTGATGCATGCTGGGATATGCCTCAAGAGTCCTCCTCACCCATGAACTGCATCTCCCACTCCCTGACGCTCTCCATCTGCACGGCATTGAGGTCTGACAGGTCATCATACTCGTCTCGCAACGCGTTCTTCTCCAGGCAGAAGGTTGCCAGGCCTCGAGATGCATCCCGACCAGCAAAGATGCCGTATGGCCCATCTGCAGGGGGTTGACAGCATAAGTATGCAGTTTATGGAGAGAGAAAGGGAGAGAAAGATGAGAGAGGGTGAATGAATGGTAACTTGACTCCACACCAATTTCTGTACTGTTCACACAAAGCAAACTCACTGTTAGCTTTGCATGACTCCACCCAGCTGAGGTGGTCAGGTACTAGGGATGGGTCATCATTTTTGAATATTCATTAAAAAAAAAAATATCAAAGTTCATACCACGGTCATCAATGTGTAGAAATTAGGGGGGTCTATAAGCAGAAATGGAATATAGTATTTATAATTATGTTTGTATGTTTGTTATTAGTGTATGACTACTTTACTACAAATCCTTGTTTTCATTAGCTTAGAATGAGCCCTTCATATCTACATGGGAGTAGGTCATCTTCTATGGAGGCCGTCATGTTTCTACAGTAACCCAGAACAGACAACACTGGCTCTATAGAGAGCCTTTCACAATTTTAAGTTGAAGTGGCGCCAGTTGGAAGACCAGTGGCTACTGGTGGGGCAAGAGGTTTGAAAACCCAAATTTTGACATATGGACATTATATTAACATTATACTTGTTATTTAGCACAATATAAAAAGGAGCATGAATCCTCGTCAAATAAGTGAAACGACATTGGTGTTGTCCATCCGTAGATGGGAATCGCTGATGAAGGACAAATGTTGACCCCCAAAAATATGTAAATTTCCCACCCTGCTCACATCTATGTTGACTCTCTTTGGGCAAGAAAGTAGAGTTGTGAGACTTAGATGATGCCGAACAAACAAAAGAAGCATGAAAAGTCAAAGACTAGAACAGCCATCAAAAAGTTCTGTGTAGAACTCCTTCAAAAAATAAACAGAAACGAGGTGCAGTGTAAACTCAGGGTAAAGCTTGAATGTGTCTCTCTTTGTGTTTGTGTGTGTGTATGTGTGTGTGTGTGTGTGTATGTGTCATACCTGTTAACATGACCGAAATCTGTAAGATCAGTAACTGAAATCTATGAACCATCCCCACAGCCCACAGACACAAAAAAACAACATGCAAGCATATTGTTACATTTGCACAGCATTTCATAAACAGGTCTATGTATTCAGTGATGACGGTGCAGACCTGCTTAATATCGACACAGTGGGCCGCACAAGAAGAACACGGCAGTGATTTGTAATTAGTATGCTATGGTGTTGAGTGTGGAAATCCGGTTGTGACACATAAGCGATGTTGAAAATCCATGAGTCTTACGGATAAAACGGAATACGGTGTTCAATTAGTGGAATAGTTCCCAGCGATACTGATAGTATTGCTAGAAATGCCAAAGCCAAGTAGGAATTTCACTAAAAACAACGGAATAGTTATAAAGTAAAAAAAGAAAAAGTTCAAGAATGTTCTTGACACTCTCCCCTTCTCTCCAAAAGGTGTGACATGGCAGTTCAAACTTTTGGATTTACGACCAACCAGTAAAAAGGAACACCTACAGCCTCACATGACCATGTTAAGAATGCAGGTTAGCACTCCTTGCTGCATAGGATGGCTCTTATAAACACAGACAACCCAAAACAGCTGGACTGGAGCCAGGTCAGGATGCCCCACCCTTTGGCCAAAAACCTGCTCCATGTGTCTGTTTAAGGGCTTCGGGCACATCAGTAATTAGTACCTGAAACAGATTCTTGACAGTCAACTGGAGAGCTGCCTGACTGCACCTAAACAGCTGTCTTTGGCAGAACTCCTCCATAATGTGACTACTGTTGATCTGTCAATCAACTTACCTTAACTAGCACTGACCAAAAATAATCTCAGTAACTAGCTTGTGTTTCTTTCGAGTAATGTGCTGTGGAACAGCTGTAACTTTAAAAGGGGTGCTAGTAGAAGCAGAAGCACACAGGCCTAGGTTATTTTAATGTGTTGTTTCATCATATGATCTGCTTGTGGCAAAGCAGCTGAGTTTAGCCTGGCTCCCTTGTGTATTGTGGCATGGAGACATTTCTCACGTTGAGAAACCAGATGGTTCACTTTGACTTTTACGCAGACCTACTCTGTTTAGAAAGGAAAACACACCTTGCTAAAGACACAGAAACCATGTCAAGTAATCTGTTCGATACTGGACAGAGGTTAACTCCGCTTATGGTAACAACACCACTCTCATAAACGCCTGGGATAATTCAGATAACATTTCTCCGACGTGGCTCGCCAAACAGTCGCGGGAGAGCTGACGCATCTGAGAAACTTGCACGAGTTTCATAGCGGACGTTACTTCCTATTGCCTAGCTCGCTTTGGCTTAAATTAACCTCAATGTCACAACATGACTTGTTCACAGATGACTTGTAAAGACGTGAGTGGTTCCAATACATGCTGCAATCGACGTTTGGGACAACACATTTATTTATTTTGTCAAGGAAGTCTGTCGACTTTATTTCAGTGCATGTACGCAGCCTAGCCCATGCCGTCTTGGCATGCCCGAACCATAACTGTTAGCGACAGGACACTCATGTCACGGCTATTTGTGCTGAATAGGGCTTGATAAGTATTTTCTTATACAAGAACTGTCATAAAACCTCTTTCCCTAAATAAATACATGAAAATGTTAAATCCATGATTAAGCACATGAAGACCCTCTGCCCATTATGTAACAGAGGTTGGTGGGTGGGTCAACTAATTTTAAATGGACGTAGCAAGCTAGCGTCTTTCTCACTACCGTTACTGACAGGCATACTGACATTGCGTTTCTGGTAGCCTCGTCCGCCTTCCTATTTTAGGTCACAATATGCCAACCAAACAAGTGGCGACATCTGAAAGATCTGACAGGGCGATCCGTGTCGCCCCTGTCTAACGTCAACTCTTGGAAAACGGTGGTTAGCAAGCAAGTAAGCTAGCAAGCTAGCGTTGCTTCCAAAACTAGAGGCACTTATGTCAACTTCTGCTTTCAAATGTAACATTATGCGCTACTAAAGTGAACTAAACATAAAGACTTTGACAACAACCCACCAACTCCGCAATAATACAAGTATTGGCTACAAATACCGTATGTCAACTGTTGCTATGACGGGCAAGCAACGTTTGTCAAGTTGACATATCTCTATAAGCTTAGTTTACAACAAGCTAATGTTAACGTTGCAAACATCAGGTAGCAGTAGCTAACGTTATAAGGTAGCAAGCTAAGTAGCTAACCACTCCAATGTTTCAAATGTGTCTCCAAAGAGAGGGAAAGTCGCTGCGTTGTTAACAAATATATTCGTAAATGTATGCAAATAATTAATTATTAAGCATATTGTTGTCTCAAGGTGTCCGACACACAGTGGCCATTGGAATTAACTACACTGACAATAATCTCAGATTTGACCCTGCATGTGGAGTAGCTAGCTTTACTGGCCTCTCAACCTGTGATATTGTTACGGCGTAAAATAGCGCCGAAGTTGGCTAGCGTGTTTGGCTAGTCACTAAGCTCGAAAATAACTTGAATAGCTAAACTTGGCTAACAATTACTAGCATACTAGCATTGTACACACTTCTGAAAGAAATTGGACTGTACGGTGTAAAAGTCCTTACCACGACCATAAAACTTTTTGCCAGTAGTAACGTCGAATACTTTCATGTTCACAGCCATAAGGATCCGGGGGTTTTGAACACCATCATATTCCCCTAGATGATCCAGACTGAAATCACGTCTTCTCATCTTAGGCAGAGACAAGGCCTCGCTTCCCTGGGCCGCGTCAGCACCGATAAGTCTCCTAAACCACCGTCGGTAAATTCCATAGCAGATAGCGACAATTACAACTAAAACACAGAAATTAAACAGCATCCCGACAAGACTGGGCCCTGGATCCAACTCCTCTGTTGTACCCTGCCCACCGCCACTTGTGTCTGCTGCTCCACCCCTACCATCTCCATCGTCCGCCATACTGCACGATAGCGCTTCTACACACAACAGACTCGCCCACTTCAAACCGTGGTTCAAATGTTATTGGCCGACGTCGCTCATGATGGCGCCATGCTTGGGAGTTGTAGTAATTCCGGATATGTTCAACTGACAGCCTACACAATACAAACACAGACCATGCGCTAGAACAAAGGGGCGATAATAATTGAAGGCGGACAAAAATACCCAAATCCATTAATGAGAAGGCTAGGCAAGTGGACCTCGATGAATTTGCAAACAAATATTTTCCCTCACATAAATATTATGGCGAAATATTTTCCCTCAAATAAACTACACCTACTTTATCAACTACACCTACTTTATCAAATCTTGGCACTTAAAGACGCCATCTGCCCCATTGTTTAGGATCGGTCGTCAATTTAGTTTGATCCCTGTGCAGCTACAAATGATTTGGATAATTCCTTAACAGAACACTAATTGCATTTATCTTGAGAGGATTAAAGTTGTGTAGTTCTGAATTTTACATTTGCAATTAGATTTTATTTCATTGCTTGTTTGTGAATCGAGAAAGATGTGCAACTGAAGACAAACGCCACACATGAAACAGATGTTTGGATTTTATCATTTTATATGCATTTTTACATTTTACAGTTCACAAAAAAAAAGACATGCATACCAACACTAAAGCCACACACACACACACACACACACTCACACACACAAATACTATGATAAAGAAAAAAATTAACTTATCAAATCAAAAGAAAGCTGTTTCGAATTAAGTTTTATGTACAGTTTTTCATGACTAAATATGTTACATTCAGGACTTTTAGACTCTTAAAGACAGAAAGCATATGAGACTATCTCCCTGCTAGAGAAAGCAAACACACAATTGAAGAGGATGCACCATGTACGGTTTCTAATGCTTCTACAATTCAAATAAATGCAAGGCTTAAAAATGATGATCCTTTTTGTTTAAGTCATTCAGATCAAATAAAACATAATAAACAACAATAAATTATCTGACTTCCAAATAGAATTCAAAACTTTGTGGAAATAAAATTCCTCTTTTTAAAAGATATAATTTCTTTAAAAAAATCTTCAAGTACACAGACACTTTCTAATTTAAGTAAAATCAATAAAATGTTGACACCCTACCCCAGTCTCAGCTCCATCCCGAACCAACTCGGTCTTAACTAAAGAGGACATCCTTGCCCAAAAAGCAGCCACACAATGCAAACAGCATAATAGGATTTTTTTTGTTTTTGTTTTCTTTTTTTTTCAGATTATAAGGGTCATAGCTTCAGAAACACTTTTTTTTTCAGTTGATCAACCTCCACCATTTTATGTCAAGCATAACTTGACAGTCAAGGAAATGATTTTCTGTATTGTTTGCTCTTTCTGTTGATTACATAGCATTTTATCACAATATTTCATAAACCTTAAAAAAAGGAACGCACTAAACTGTATGTTGTGAATATAGTGTCAGCCTCAAGGAGATGTCCCTGGATCATTTTAGGTGTTTTAGAGAAATTAGATTGTTGTTAACTTGTAATATAATTGACTTGGCACACATATATTGCGACAAACATAGAGGCAATGCAATTTCTAATGAGAATTGTCTCCTGATATGAGTTAAGTAGCTGTTGATAAATCCTTTTTAAAAATGTTTAAGGCATCCTTCCAAAGTAACAACAAATGCCTTCAATGCAGGAATGCATTTTCTGTAAACTTTTACAGTTGAAAAATAACATGATTAACATCACCTCCCCTGATCTTTACAGTTGGTGCCTGATTGAAAATCCTATTTTTGAAAAAAACAAAAAAAAAAAAAACTGTTTGTACTGTGCAATGACGTGATCTAAACATCATCTTTGACACAAAGGTAACGTCCTAAAAACAGCACACAAGTTGATAATGGGACTCTTTACTGACTTTCGTCACACCTGAAACCTTAAGGTGTGGACAGTTAAAGCTAACCTTATGTCTCTATTTGCTCTGGCACTCAAGCCGAGTCTACCTGAAAGAGTTAACTAGAGACAGGTAAGGTAGACACAATTCCCTGGGTGGAGAACCACTAACTAAGGCAGAGTTCCCTGGAGGGAGGTCATTTATTTGGCATTTGCCCATCTTTAGGCTTGGCGGCTTCCTTACGGTGGGCATCAGAGGTGTTCTGCTTGGGCTTGTCTTTGGGTCCGCCTCGAGTGGTCGCAGACTCACTGGAGGAGGTCTTGGTGTTTGAAGGCACAGTTTTTTGACTGACTGAAGAGGCTTTGGCGGCCTGAGCAGCAGCAGCAGCAGCAGCAGGAGCAGCACAAGCATTGGCCACCGGGGTCTTGGCAGTGGCTGGAGCAGAGCTGGGATTGGCAGAGGTGGTTTTGGCAGTTGCAGAAGCTGGGGTCTGATTGGTGTTCTTGATGCCGGGGGCAGGCTTGGAACTGGATGAACTGGAGTTGTGTCGTCTTCTCCTCCCTTCGTCGCCACCAGAGGATGAGTGTCGTCTCCTCCTGCCTCCTTCCTCTCCCATGGGAGGCTAACGCGCACACACACACACACACACACACACACACACACACACACACACACACACACACACACACACACACACCAAATGATTACTATCAATAAGGTCCTACACTGGGTATGACAAACTCAACATTGTGTTTACCCATGTGATATACCAGGGAAAAAACATGGTTGTGTGGATAAAATTGTTAAAAAAAAAGGTAAAAATGAAAAAAAAAAGACAAACCATTGGCTGATTTATAATGTCTATATAAAGAAGGACAATCACCAACAAACAACAGATCACGAGAGAAAATACAGGAAACTACTTATATGATCACACACACACACACACACAACTTACCACTACTCGGAAGTCATCAACAGTCTTGAATTTGTTGAGATGTTCTTGCAGTTTTGGATCAATGGGTTGTTTCTTCATCTGAGAGTACTTCAAAAATGCCCAAAACTTCTCCAGTCCATACAGCTGGCCTGAACACACAACACAGGCATTTAAGTCACCATTTAAACTTTTAATTCAGTTTTGATGACCTGTTACCTGGAGACATAATGTTACCAAAAGCTGTTTATCTAAGATACTGTACTGCGGTGCCTTCAACCTCCATGATGACATCCAAGAGCAATATGTCGAGGGAGCAAGGGTTAACCATTGCATACGTGCGTTTATGTGACAAATTGAATGTTTCATCTCACCATAGAGCAGTAGAGGCGAACTGCCACAGACTTTAGATTTCTCAAGACAGATATTCTCAATCATGGCTAATAATGTTCACCGAAACAGACAAACCACAACAACGAAAAAAATCAACTTTCATTACCAGTTTCATAGTCTCTCAGTGTCTCTTCCTGGAAGTCTTTAAAAATATCCTGTCTGAATCTCCTTTCCAATCCGTAGCTGTAGTACCGGAACAAACACTCCAGTCCATACCTGTTGAAAATACATTTAAACGAACATGTTAGATATCATATAACAAAGAAAAAAAATTATAATCACGTGTACACTATAACACCGTGTGTCATGGTCAGTGGTGTGCGTGACTTTACAGTACATGCTTCAAAAAGGCAACTTAAAAATATGTTTTGTGAGTAACTCTGCAGCATTTGTGTACACTTATCTCCAACTGTATACATTTAAACATTAATAATATATACCATTATAGTAAAAGCAGTAGGTTCAAAGCATAGCTATATTTATGACACCATTCAGAGTTTTAACTACTCAAGCACTGAATTGAACTAGATTTCACTGCGTAAATCATTGGGCTATTTTTAACGGGGTTGGGAAGCAGAAAGACCTGATTAAGATTTTACACGTAATCCTCTGAGCCACTAAGAATCTTTTTAAATTCCTGCAGACTTTTTTCCCATACCCCTAACTTCAGGAACACTCACTGCACACACACTGCTCACTGACGTGTCTAAAAAAGGAATGTCGCTTTGGCAGGTGCTGAACCGCTGCTTTTAAAGCACTGCTATGCAGTTGGCCTACCAGGAAGTTTTTAAGCTCCCAACTTCCAGACATTCTCTACCCACACCCTGATATTATTGCCCTTTTTAACGAACTACTCACGTCAAACTACATGCTTCAGCATGCCAGGGTTGTTTGCTCCAGTGAGGTGGCATAACAGGGCACTTAACTTCAAACCCAATGACTACGATAAGTACGCACACAGCATGGAGTAATGCCCTTACGTTAAGAAATAAATAGAAAGAACACCATAATGTTCAAATCAGACTGATTCTGTGCAGCAAGTGCTTTTTGAAGCCAGAGCATGCATAGTAAACAAAGAACTAGGGCCTCGTGTACAAACGTTGCGTACGCACAAAGACGTTGCGGCACCGTTCACGCTCACGGTCGGACATATCAAGAGTGAAATGAACATGAGAATGTGCGTTCCTCCATGCCAACTTTTTGTCTGGTGTATGCGCATTTCTAATCGTTTGTCAGTTGGCGACAGAGAGGCTACACAGTACATCTACCTTTTGGAGTTCAAAAGTATTTACACAGTATTGACACATGGGCCTCATTAGAAATAATAATAAAAAATACTTCCAGTCCAGTCACTTTACTTTTGAAATGAGCCCATGATGTCCATAAGTCGAGAAAGCTCAAACTGACAAACGATAAGAGTGACGCACTTATACCATTCTGATTATGGTCCGCGTTTGGCATGAGCTGCTTCCTATTATGCCACGGCTGAGGTTATCTAAACTCAAACAATACGGCCTCTGTTCCAGACGGACCTGTAGTTCTCCTTGGCCTCCTCCACGGCAAACTGCCTGAACTCTTCATACATCTTCCTGTTGAAGTTGTCTCTCAAGAAGAAGGACCAGAACCTGAAGAGTGTGTTCATCTCCTGAGATTGGCCCACTCCCGACCGTTTCCTCTCTAAGGACACAGCAACCAGGATAAACAATAAACAAATGTGTTGAAGTTTGTGGGAATTTATGATCATTTGTCATGGACTGCGAAGATATGTCTACACCAGTGTCCATCATTTTGTCATCTTGGTCTGAATTATAGTGTGCTGTGATGGAGTATAAATGAAATGCATGTGTTGTTGGCACACCACATCAATGACGTCTCTGTGTATATGTGTTTGTGCATGCCTGTGAGTGTGTGCATGTGTGTGTGTGTGTGTACACACCGTTCAGGCAGCGTCTGCGGTACTTGTGATACACCTGTTGAGTGAATCCGTTTTCACGCAGAAGGTCGTGTGAGGGGTGCCTGAATTTGGGCAGGGACTGAGGGGTACAGCCGTAACTCCCCGACAAAGCAGGGGCACCCTCAGAGGGGGATGCATTGGAACTACTGCAGAGAGAGAGAGAGAGGGAGAGGGTTAGAGGGGGAACCTGCAACCCCTTAACTGGGTTAATACTACTGGTAGCCAAAATCATTATGTCTTCGAATAGGAATGCCTGTTAGGAATCCCTTATAGGGCATCACTGGGAACCCCTGCTGAGGAATCTCTGAGTAGCAGACCTGATGGAGGAGGTTCGAGGCCGGTGCTCTCTTGAGTCCATCACCCAGCCCACGTGGCACTCCATTGGGGGGTTGGAGCTGTGCCTTGTCTTCTTCTTCCTGGGGGTCTGAGGGAGGGAGGGTGCATAGCTCTTAATTAGCAGATATCATAAGCAAGAAAACACACTATTAAGCACACACTCAACTGACGACAGACAACAACACTCTACTTTTAGACAAGACAAGACCATTCTTGAGCATTCTTAATTCTTAAGCATGCACTATGATTAAAACCAAATGAAAACACACACACACACACACACACACACACACACACACACACACACACTAGTATGTATATACACACACACAGTCGTTTATACACACACACACACACACACACACACGTATATATACACACACAACCACACAGTGACCTACACAAAATATGTCAACTTAAAACTAAAAAAGTCATCACCATTTGCAAAAGATACTTGCACATATTTTCACAATCAGTATTTTCATACTATAGGCTAAATAAGCAATTTGTCTGCTTAAAATTTAGATAAATAAAAAGGGGGGTTGAACACTTTTTCAAGCCTCTGTATGCAGACTGTAAACACTCTTAGATGTCTAACTGGGAAAGAATTTATATACAGATGAGAAACTTTTTAGAGCCCTTTGGAATGAATGTTATGTTTTAAACATCTTTGCTTGGCACACTTAGTCTCAGAGATTCCTCCCATGCACAGCATACCACGACAGCACTACTGCTGAAACTTTGTATACAGGATTGAAAACACTTCTTCCTCCTCTACCTACTACAATCCACAGCGTTTACTTCCTGTCTATGGTTATTTGTCTATGCTATGTGTTAAATGCACCTTACACAAGTCACAAGCTGCCAAAAATACATTTTCTGTTTACGAGGCCCAGTGGTTCTTACTTTTTCGTCGATTTCACCGCTCTCCTTGATGACAGCATAGAAACGGGGCATCTTGCTGGGGTCTTGGCGTCCGGGTGTGCGCGGGGTATGTGGGGTCCTGGGACCTCCAGGAGAATCGGGGACCATCTTGGGGAGTGAGTGAGCCATACTGGCCTCGTCTGCTTGGAGTCAGGGGAGGAGTGGGTGGTCAGGCACAGAAACAAACAATGAATAATGTCTCAAAGGTGTGTTGCAATCGTGTGTGAGTTTATATTGGTGGTATTATATTGGCTGAAGTTTTAAGAACTGTGTGTGTGTGTGTGTGTATTTTTTTTCTCTGTCTGTGTGGGTACCAAGCTCAGGGGGAGGTGGGGGGACATCCTGGTAGGCATCCACGGGCGTTTTGGGGGCGAGGGTGTTGAACTCGTCTTGACTGATCACGTTCAACTTCTTGAAATTCTCCACCTCCTGAAAGTCAGGCAGACCGAGACCGAATGCATGTTCGCTGTTAAAAATGGACTAAAAGGATTTCCCAACCTTTTAGGAGGGTCAAATTCAACAAATGTGAAAATTTTTGTAACTACACAGCCACACGTCTGCACTAACAACAACTTATTTTAAATCTGAACAGTGTGCCTGGTATGTCTACTAGAATCAACATAAATGTAAAAAGTCTTACAAAACATAAATACGAGGATCATGACAGACAAAAACAAAGAGACAAACAGAAACAGACACACACACACACACACACACACACACACACACACACACACACACACACACACATCAGGAGAGATTACTCTTGCTAATGATTGCTAATTACTACCTCGGGTGCAAAGAGCACAACAATCTACTATCACTACTTAAGGCAGGCAAAAAGATCTTTAGATAGGGCGTTCTGTGGGTTATGCTACTCCTTACAGTTGCATCTAAACTCGTAGAACACCAAAGGAGACTATAAATCCTTTTGGCAATCCAACACTAAACATATTTTTATTTGAACAGAAAAAAAACTATTACGGGAGTCAGACTTGTTTATCAGACACCTTCATGCATGAAAGTTGTTATTTATGGAGGATCATTATTGCCATACAACATTTCAGGATTTCATCATAAAAACATTGCCAACCAACTTGGCTACAAAGATTAATTCATGAAAGAGATTATCTAACTTAATAAATAACACTAACATACTTTAAACACATTACATAAACTCAACAACAGAAGACCACATGCAAATAATAAAGCTAATGCATGAGGGCATGGTGTGGGCTTGGGCGGTGTATATAAAAGGTGCCATTTCCTTATCTCTCGTAAGACAACAATGGACTCTGAAACAGACCCTATAGGTCCCATACATACTTTCACATTATGAAATTCTAACGGTATGTTTCCTTATGGAGGTTTGTATGAAACCCAGAAATGCAGGGCAAACACAAAAGCAAGGTTTTAAGTCTTCTGTTAAGAGAACGACACGCTCGCAGGCTTTATCGAGCTGCCGGACTTTGAACTTTGGACTTTAAGTTTAAAAGGAAGGAAAAAGGAGGAAAAAATTTCAACCATGCGACCTTGGCATGTGAACACATCTGTCACTTTTCACACACACTACAGAACATTATGAACCATATCTGTCAGACTAGCTTGAGGCTTAAACACCAGAGTTCATGGGATTTTAAGTATTTAAAATGAACACAAGGCTACGTGTGTTTGTGCAGATAAAGCTGGTTTAGCTTTAATAGTTCTCAGTGTGGGTGTGTTTGTTCAGAGAGCAAGAGGTTAGGGGACATTGGACAGGCTGGGTCCAGGAGTTGCAGAGATAAAAGTGAGCAAATCTAATATCCTCAATGACCAGATGAGGCATCTCCTCTCTCTTCTCTTCCTTTCCTCTCCTTCCTGCCTTCATTCATTCATTTTTCTTCTCTCTATCCCTCTTTTCTCCCTGAACCTGTCCTCTATGTCTCTCTCTCCCTCTGTGCACTTTCCACCTGTTTTCAAAGAGAAGACAAAACACACACTGATAACTGATGGAAAAAGTGCTGATAACTTCAGGTGATAACAAACTGATAATAACTAAACTAGGTGCCTACAGCCATGCTGAAAGCAGGTGCTGATTTCTTTTGACGTGGCACAATTTCCCAATCTCTATCACACAATTTCACTGCAACAGTATAGATCTGACTGCCACCGTAGAGAAAGAAGAAACCATGTTATGTCAGAAGTTAACTATAACTCAAAGCCTGGGGCCACACTTAGATCCTTTTGGCCCAGTTCTTCTCCGTGGTGTGCAGTGAATTTATTAAGCACCCAGCTGTAGTGTCACGTATGGTGTCACACATAGGAGCAGGGCAAAGATGGCAATAAATAAGGGGTTATTTTGGGAAGTGCTACATGCTGGGAGTTATGTGTGTGTGTGTGTGTGTGTGTGTGTGTGTGTGTGTGTGTGTGTGTGTGTGTCTTTTCAGAGGAAATGCCCTAGGGCTTCAGTTTGGGGTGGGGTGCAGTGGCAGGATCTGATTGTAGCCAACACTGGAGTGAGAGGTTATCGAGTTCTATGGTGGAGCATGGGAGAACAAGCCTGATAGGCGTCACATTTTAACTCCACTAATCAGGAGTTGAAAGTGAGACTCTGGGGAGACGTTGGAGACCATCAGTGATTGTTCATTAAAGCAGACCTTAAGAATCAAAATTATGTTTGTGGCAGATGTTCCTTACAAAGACCTCCAACATAGACATGTGTACCTTGATGTTCGCGCAGTCCAGCTGCATATCCTCCTCCTCGTCCCAGAGGTCCTTCTCGTAGTAATACAGACCGTCATTGATGGCTTTGGCAAGGTCAGTGGTGATTTTGGCACGGGAGACGTGGTTCCCTGTCCGGTCGCCTGCGGGGTGTTTCCGCATGTGGGGAGGCGTCTGTGTAACGATCAGGATCTTGTTGACATCGTTGTCAGCCAGCTCGTCGTCGGAGTCTTCGTCGGACCAATCAGTGAAGGTGTTCTTGCGAGGCGCCCCAAGGCGTTCCATCTCCTCATCGAACATGAAATCCAGTTCCTCTAGTTGTGGTTCAGCCTTGGGCCGTGGCACGGTCTGGGACGGCTCTGAACGTTCCTGAACATGCCAAAACAGAACCAAGTGTTAGGTTAAAGAATGCACAGGATGTAAGGGACACCAAAGTCACTTAAAGGTGCAGTCTATGATTCTGGCAAAAGGTTGTTGCTATTTGTGCTAATTAAACAGCTAATCAAATTACACCACTCTTTTCTGTGCTCCGGACCCAACAGGATGATCGGCTTGAATAGCCTATAGCTTGGTCCGAGTCACCTTTTGTATTTCTAATCTAAGTGGACACACAGGACATATAGGTAGAAGACCATGAAGAGTAATTCGCTGAATTTGACAAAAAATGTCAATTGAATTACAATTCCAGGCTGCACCTTTAATTAACAGTTTAATTCCATTTCAAAGCCTTCAGAAAGCTGACACCAGCGCATAAAATAGACAACTCACCAGTTGTACTATGCTACCAGGTTAACTGCTAAGCCAGTACAGACATTTGCAATTCAAAGTAGCTGCATTGTGGCTATCCTTATTTGGTGACACACCACTACTCTAGGATATAGCAGAGCTTGGAATATAAAACAATAAAGATACAGAAGAAAGGAAGCGGGAGAACGAAGGAAAAGGGAGAGAACAAAGAATAAAAAAGAAAGAAAGGGATGCGTGGTGAACAGAGGTACTCAACTGGTGCTGGGATGCACTGGGCAGTGGGTTCAGGGGAAGAAGTGCCATCACAGGACTGAACAGCAGGGAAATGAGTGAGGGGTGACAGAAGAGCCAGGGGACAGATATGGGGACAGACAGCACAGGAGACAAGATCGGGACGGGTTAGGGAAGAGTGAATATGAAACAGGGACCCAATTAGAGGTCGACCGATATGGGTTTTTCTATAACCGATGCCGATACTTAGAGGTCAGGGTTAATCGATAGCCGATATGGGCTGCCGAATTTTCTAAAAGTTTTCCCATTAATTTTGCATGCTAAAGCGTCACACTAATAATAACTTGATGCACACAATTTTACTCCCCTACTAGTATCTTAAGTCTGAAGTCCGTGCCCCCGTTCACACTAGAGGATGGCTACCCGACCCGAGCCCGTCGGAACCCGTCGGGTTGGGCCGGGTTCGGACAAATATTAGAAATGTATAAGCGGGCTTGGGTCGGGTTCGACACATCAGCGCGATAATTCATAAAACATTCCAAATTTTAAATATCAACTGTTACATTTAGGTCCTACATTTTAGGATAACAGCCTTCTTCCTGTGGCGGGGATTTGTTTATGTCCGTGCCAACATGATTACAGGTGGCAAAATGGCATCACGGAGAAAGTTAAAGAGAAACGGTCATCTGGAGAGTTTAAAATTATACTAAACAAAGGGAAATCTACTGTATGGAGATATTTCTGCTTAGTAGACGATGCAGATTCTAATTAGGCTGTTGGATATGTCCAATGTAAGAAGTGTGAAGTTTTAATGAAATATGATTGATGCAACTCTCGTTCTCCACAACAACATGGATTAAACTTCGATGGTTGGATGTAGATAGTTTCAGAACGAACGTCGGCGTGCTAACAGATCTTCAATGGTAAGACTTGTTTGTTGTGCCTCCGTTAGTGTAGCATAAAACGTGAGTTTTATTAAAGCATAGCGTGTGTAATGTGTAGCTATTTCATTCCGTGTGTTAACCTTTCCTGCTGTCTGTCTCTGATAGTTGGAGATTGCAGGGAAGCAAAATGCTCCACGGCCGAAGTAGATTAGCTACATGTTTTTAACTTCGGGGTTTATTATTCCCTTTCCTTTACGTCTGCTGCTGGTTAGTAAATACAGACAGCAGGAAAGGTTAACAAACGGGATGAAATAGCTACACATTACACACGCTATTAATATGCTTTAATAAAGCTCACGTTACTCACATACTGGTTAACCCTGTTACAGCACATAAATGTTTGTCGCTACATCCAAACTATGCGTCACCTTTGTCTTTGTACGTGCTCATCTTAAAGGAGCCGCACCATTTTACTAAACGTTCAATGCAATGTGAATCATTTAATTTAAATATGCATATTGGCTTTATTGTGTGCGGTTGTTTAACAGCGCTTGTTTGTGAGAGAGAGAGCATTTAACTGTTGATACCCCAGTTTAATAAAGCCAGGATATTCATAAAAGACGTACGTCAATGTGGCATTAGTAGGCTACTATGAACAGTTGAGAAATGAATTCCGTCGGGCTCGGTTCGGTTTCGAAAAAAATAATCTTAATGGCTGTCGGTCTCGGTCCGGGCTCGGTTACTATTCTGTCGGACCGGGCCGGGCTCGGACAGAAAAAACCGGCCCGGGCCACGCTCTAGTTCACACACACACACACACACACACAGCCTAATACTTACAAACATCCATAATCTAGTAATCCAGAGAACCACCCCCTTTTTTTAATGTATTATTTATTATTTTTGTTATTATTATTTTAGTTATTCTTTTCTTCAATGTATATACATATATGTATGTGTACAGACTATGATTTGTCTTTATTTTAGGGTTGCTGTCTGGGCCGTGGGAGAGGGGAAGGGAGAATTATTTGTAAAACTTGAATCCGTCACATTTTATGTTTTCATGTGTTGTTAGTTCAAGAAAACAATAAAAAAAAAATTGCTGTTGTTGTCTGGGCCGTGGGAGGGGGGAGGGGGGAAGGGATAATTCTTGGTAAAACATGAATCCGTCACATTTTATGTTTTCATGTGTTGTTAGTTCAAGAAAAAAAAAAATATTATTTTTTAAATCGGCCGATGCCGATAGATTAAAAAATGACAAATATCGGCCCGATATATTGGTCGACCTCTAGACCCAATGGGTCGAGGTTAGATCATTAGGGTGACACAGGAAGTGTGATACGGAATCCATGCAGGAAACTGAGGAGGGACAAGATTGTACCAGGGTTTTCGCTAGGACTTTTGCTTGCAGAAAAAGATGTTGACGTTGGAAGACCAATTTGAAATATTGGGTCACGTTTTAACAACTTTGTTACAAACGCAAATATAATGTACACCCATGTTAACAGAAGATATGACAACGACCTCAAAGCAGTTTGACTATTTCCTGAACTGTAACGGTTAAGCCAAGCGAACAGTAAGTGAACTCTTCTGCTGCTCACTTGAAATCAAACATGCGCAATCCGTTTCACACTCTCCTCCTCCAGACGACTTCGCAGTGTTGTCTTAATTCGATTCTGCAGAGAGAAGCCCCTCTGCTGGCATGCTTGACACAGGCAGAACACAGCAGCTTCATTGGCTCAAATTGCCTCAGTCAGATACAGATCGATGAACTCATAAAAAAGCACTTTGCATGTTGTTGCAGAAGTTAAACTGCCATAACTGGGGAGCGTTTTGTGGCGCGCCTGGAATCAATGAGAGGCGCGTCAGCTGACTCAGTTGCCACTTCAGGGGGAGTCACACTCTAATGTTGTAGCTACATTTGAGCATGAATGAGCATTATTACTGGGCATTTAGACCAGCAAGTTTTTAATTTGTTGTATTTTTTTATTTTACCAGGCAAAAAACGGTATTACATCAGCTAACAGAAACTCTGAATTGTATCTATAAGTGAAAAAACCGAACAGGCATAGCTTAACTTTTAGAGTGGGCAGAAGTGAACAGGGGCTGCTAATAGAAAAAAGGGTAGAGTGACATGGAGGGAGGGATGGCGTGAGCAGGATTAAAAGTCTGAGAGGGATAGACAGAACAATACAGATGAAGCAATAGAGATATGGATGACCGTGGATCTGAAAGGAGTGATTGTCTAAGATGGAAGGGATAGACAGATAGAGATGAAGTGACTAGTAGCATCGATCAAGGGAGAGAGAGAGAGAGAGATGGGTAGCTGATCGGAGAAATATGATCGGGAACCCTGGATATCATATGATATCTGATGAGAGATCAACATCAGGGATGAGAGACATATATGAAGTTAGGAATGTGAGACAGAGGTGCAGTGTGAGAGAATGAATGTACCTTAGTCTTTCCTGAGGAGGTGCGATGTCTCTTCTCCACCTGGACCCACTCCTCCGTTTCTGGTTCCGCCACGCTGGCAGACGGGCCTTTGAGCTCAGAGCTATTGACCTTGGAACCAGACGGAACCTCAGGCAGGGCTGAGGAGCCCGGAGGCTGGGAGGTTGGGTCTGTCGCAGGTGGCTCTTTGGATTTGCCAGAGGGTTCTGCATCGTCATTGGTGGTTTTAGTGGGCGAGGTCGACACTGAGGAAAGGGCAGACCAATCAGAGACCACAAAGAAGAATTCGCAGTCTCTTATGAAAGATATTTTCACAGCCTTGGTGAGTTGGGAGCATTAACAAAATTAAAACAAAAATAGACTGGACAGACCTAGACTTAGAAGCACTTATTCTTCCATTCACAGCCTCCTAGTTTCCCAGGGTACCCCGTGACTTTAAATCATCCCAGTTGAGGGATCAACAATACCATAATGACCATAATTTACGTGTAAGAACCTACACAACGTGCAGAATGATCCAAATTTGACCAAACACATCCCAGGCGTTCCTGTGGTTCCGTATCTTGCCCTGACTGCTCTAACGCCCCGTCAACACTGTAAATAAGTGTGTGGGCCTTTCTGCGCTATAATCTATTTCTATAGGAAATCCCCTGCCAACAGTGCTTTGGATCCTTAAAAGACGCAAACATCACAAATAGCACAACAGCATCACACAGCTGTGTTATATTAAGAGGTTATGAAGCAATTTCAATAAAACAAAAAACGACACACAAATTTCTATTGGCCGAGCCAGATACACCCTTGTGGGCTTCTGCCAAAGGTGCAGATGGAACCTCAATAATATAAGCCTACATTCCAGGCAAGTATAGTAACACAAACTCGGGCCAATAATATATTAAAAACGGTACTTGCAGTTGACATGCTTGTCGACTCAAATATTTCTCTCCTGACAATAACTCTGATTTTCACAAAAACAGCGCAAACCAATCAACTAGAACTTTGTGACGAACATTACATCACGGCTTGGTTGAATTTTCAATTGTGATGTGTTCTTTAGAATGTCAAATAACCTTTGAGTGTGCTTTTTGACCATATTAAACATGCATATCAATTTGACAAATTCATTCGTCGTTGTCACAACACGACTATCATCTAAATTATTGCGCCTCACGCCAAAAGCATGGTAGTTCGCAACCCTGAAAGTAGTTCTACGAACAAGTCAGTTTTACTGATCATCACAGGAAAATTATATCTGCAAATTAACATAATGCAAGTGTGGAAACTGTAGTATAAGCAGCATAATGGACTTCAAGACATTGAAGTAGCAATAGTATCATAGTAATGACCAACCCACCTTGAACGCCCATTATTTCCTGCCATCCGTAAGCCCTGTCGGCCATTATCCCTTACATGACAATCAACTACAACGTTTTGAAAAAAAAATTATAATTATTGTGACTTGAACCTGAAGTTGATGTCTGAGGCGTGACATACCTGAGGATGAGAGGTTCTGTCGGGGCACAAACTCAGGGCAGTTGATGAGCTGGGTGAAGTCTGTGCGGGGGATGTCCAGCGTGGGGATGGGCCACTGCTCGGGGTCCTCCTTAGCCCGCATCTGCTCCTCCACTATCTCCACCACCTTGCTGCCCTCAAGAGCCTGGCAGACAATACAGTCACATGTTGTTAACACCACATGCTAGATTATCAAATAGATAAATTAGCTAAAAGGTGTCTTGTTACGGAGAACTAATGGACACCTGTAACTATAAGCCAATCAAAAAAAAGAGTATTTATTCTCTCCAGGGTATAAATAATAATAATCTAGAATGACAATGCATAGTTTACTCCATGACTGGGCTTAAGAGAATGCCAGAAACAGAGATCACCTCCTGCAGGATGCATTGGAAGTCAGTGATGCAGGAAATGAACATCCAGCAAAGAAATATCTTTCAGTGAAAATGGAAAATAATTTGTATGTGTGATCATTTGCATATCTTCTGCAGAGATGGTGAAGTAATAGCACATTTCGTCCATGATCAGTTTGCGGTCAGTCGTGAAGGTAGAGCATCCCTGCAGATGAACAAGTTTGTATGTGCTACAGGGATGCTAAAGGGTGAGCGAATGTAGTGAAAATAGTTTGTCAGGATGTTATGGTGATGTAGCGGTCACAGTTGGATGATTTCTAGAGTACATGCTTAAACACAGAGTGTCAGAGTGTCAGGAAACATGGGATGTTTTGAGGGATATAAACATGTCACACAGGTAAATGTTCTATGGCATGGTGTTTGTGTGTGTGTGTGTGTGTGTGTGTGTGTGTGTATACCTCCATGATAAGGTTTTTGTCGGTGGTGAGGGCCTGAACGCGGTGAAAGCTCTGTGTGTGTGTGTGTGTGTGTGTGTGCGCTAGTGTGTGTGTATAGTGTTAGGAAGGTTACTTTTGAAATATAATAGGTTACAGATTACTTGTTACAGTACCCTGTTACAAATGTAATAAGTAATTTCCTTACTTTAATTACTTTATCAAAGTAATGTTACTTATTATATTTGATTACTTTTGATTTTTTTTTGTATTGGAAGACGAGAGACAGTGCACATTCAAACAGGAGAACCAACACTCCAAATGTTAGCGCCTACGGCC
This sequence comes from Sprattus sprattus, assembly GCF_963457725.1. Classification (NCBI taxonomy): domain Eukaryota; kingdom Metazoa; phylum Chordata; class Actinopteri; order Clupeiformes; family Clupeidae; genus Sprattus; species Sprattus sprattus. The sequence continues at coordinate 16,270,290 of NC_137911.1, forward strand.
AAAGGAATGGATTCTGCAACAGAATGAATTCTATATTCTACATATTTCCCCCAAAACTTGTATATTCTGATGTAGGCTCTTGGTCACCAACATTTATTCATTTACATTTATTCTGTCATTTGTATAGTAACTCCCCAAACCTGTGTGTGTGTGTGTGTGTGTGTGTGTGTGTGTGTGTGTGTGTGTGTGTGTGTGTGTGTGTGTGCGTATGCGCACCTCCTTGATTAGGTTGACATCGGTGGTGAGGGCCTGCACACGGTGAAAGCTGGCGATGAGAGATATGGGCAGGAAGCCCTTGGTGTCCATCTTCCTCCTCAGGAAGAAGTCCCGCTCAAGGTTATGCAGGCTGAAGTAGTACTCACTGCACACAGAGAGCACAGCGAGTTTTAGAAGAATGGACTACATTCGCTTTAAGCGCAAGGCCTACTAGGGGTTCAGTTGAGTGTGAAAGAGATAAGGGCATTCCTGCATATGTTATGGTTTATAGGTTGTATTGCCTTCCCAGATGAAACAATAAAATATGCAATGAAACTTACCTAACCCCCTAAAGCCTGAGCACAACTTATAGACATGGTCAAAGGTCAGGGATCGGAGGTGAGGGGTCAAGACTGGCCTTCCCGTCATTAAGGGTAGGCTAAGGCTTTTCAGGGGGGGAGGGGCAGTTAGAGATTAAGACCAGTCTGGGCTTGAATTGCATTTTTGACGCAGATTAACACATTTAGGACAGCTCCAACGTAATCCTACAGCAGAGGACTGGCTAGCAGCATACGTAATGTCTTTTGAGATATATATATATTTTTTTTAATATGTAGACAGTTGCAGAGAAATTGTTTCTTCCAAATGAATTGATCTTCCCCTTTTGGATTACATGGGGAAGCTAACAGACCATTGGAAGAGTTTGCTTTGGGCCACAGTTTGAAGCCAGTAGCTACAACAAGCTACTGGCCTTGATTCAGGGCCTGAAGCATACGTAATGTCAAACAGCATTATCCCCATTCTCTCCCTCTTCACTCTAAAACTTCTCCACTAAAACTTCTCCACTTATTTCTCCTTTTCATGCCAAACTGAAGCCCAAGAAGGGAAAGAGGCGGATAAAGAAAAAAGGAAAACAAATGCCAGAGTCCAGTAGCAGGCACGGAATGAAAACTAATTAAAAACAGAGAACCACACAGAACAAAACCAGGTCAAATTACTCATTACTCTAATTCCACTGCTTACTCACCCATCTAACCGCCTGTCAACACCACCACTTGCTCACTCACTCGGTCTCGCTCGCTCACTCACTCACTTGGTCTCGCTCACTCACTCACTTGGTCTCGCTCACTCACTCACTTGGTCTCGCTCACTCCCTTGGTGTCTTCATCACTATCTCTCTCTCTCTTTCTGTTCTTCACTCTCTCACTTTCTGTTCCTCACTCTCTCACTTTCTCACTTTCTGTTCCTCACTCTCTCTTTCTCTTCATCCTTCCTTCTCCCCTCTACCTGCCAGGTGTGTTTTCTCTCCTGGCCAATGTGACAGGTGTGATGTGCTGGTGTTACATTTGTGTGTCAGAAGCGATGGGAGATATTGAGCTGTCAGTCGTTCCCCTTCTCATTCTCCCTACCTCTTTTTCTCTATTCTCTCGCTCACTCTTTCTTTCTTTCTCCGTCTCTTACCATACATCTCACACTCTCCTGATTTCATCTTCTTCATTCTTCCAGCACTTCTGCCCTACCCGACCCTCTCTCGCTACAGTGTCCCGTTCTTGTAACCCCCCATTCTCTATCTATCTACTTCTCTTTCATTCCTTTGTTGTTCTTCTCATTTCCCCTCTCAGTCGCGCTCTCGTGTTCCTTTTTTTGTCTCCCTTTCTTTCTTTCTTTCTCCCTCCCTCTCTCTCTCTCTCTCTCTCTCTCTCTCTTGCTCTCTAGTTTGTGCAGTGCACTCAGGGAGAGTAAGAGTAAGTCTAAGTGATGAGTGTTTTGCCAGAGGCAGGATTCCAAGGCCAGGGCGCACGTGCTCTACCAGCGCTTGGCCCCTCCACCTCTGCACAGCTCATCTCTGGCGGCTCAGGACGGCTCTGCGCACAGCCCCACAGCACACAAAGTACACAGCAGCCCCCAGCTGAGGAAACGTCCCTTCATATATATATATATATATATATAATTTAAATTATAATTTAAATTATAAACTCTTACATCTATTTGTTGCCACGCATCTGTTTTAAATAGCACATGACACACCGAATCAATTAACAGCATAAAAAAAGAAACACAGAAAGAGAGAGTCCTGTCAATCAATGCCCCGTCACTCAAAGCCCTCCTGTCAAAAGAAACGTCGGTAACGGCTCCTAATTAGTCTGATTCTAGCTCCCCCAGCACAGGCACTCAGGGCTGGGGTTGGAGCTGGGTGGAGCGCATGGCTGGGTGAACACACTGAAGAGCATTACTGGGGATCTGGAGGGCCCTTACCTCCCCCATTACAAGAAAGAGAGAATGAGAGGGGGAGAGGGAAGAAGAAAGAAAGAGAGGGTGGGTGAGAGAGAGAGAGAGAGAGAGAGAGGTGAGGTGTGTCTGAAGGAAACTGACTGCTTATGTGAGGACAGATAATGATAGAGAGGAAGTCCGTCAGAGATTTTTTTTTTTTAAAGAGAGAAAGAGAGTATGTCTGAAGGAAAGAGCGAGTGAATGACAGCTACAGTAAGAGAAGAGAGTGGAAGACTAAGATAGATAATAATAGAGAAAGAGAGGGAGAGAGGGGGAGGAACAGACAGGCCAAAAAAAAACAGTGACCCCTCTCTCTCTCTCTCCTCACTTCCTGCCCCAGATCATTTACACCCCCTCAGCCTCCCCAGGGCACAGGGCTATATATAGGACACACACACACACACACACACACACACACACACACACACACACACACACACACACACACACACACACACACACACACACACACACACACACACACACACACACACACACACACACACACACACACACACACACACACACACACACACACACACGCCACTCTGTCCTGGCCCAACTGTGCCCCACTCTATGTGCTGCACGATCAGTGCCACCTACTGGCTAGAGGATGACCCTGAGATCCTGAGTGAGACGACACACACAAACACACACACTGCCATCTTCTAAGTAGTATGAACTACCATGAGCTGGTCACTGATCAGAAACTACAGCACTGGCATTTAGAATAAAACATGCCACTCATGAGCATTTTTTTTTTTTTTTTTAAACCTCCTTCCTCCTTGACGCACACGAGTTTGACCGAATAGTTGTGTTTCTTATACAGATAGCTCACTCAAAATGCTGGAGCGGACCTGTGAACCTCAACCTTTTGACCCTTTGGAGTGTGAACTCACATCTGGCGCTTGATGTACTCCTTCAGGAGGCTCTCCTCCACCGTGTACATCTGCATGCGATTGCCGTCGTCATAGTAATACATCATGTTGTTGCCACCAAACTCATTGGCCATCGTTGTGTTGGAGCCCTCACTGTAGGACTCTCTGTAGCTGTGCGAGTAGTCATAGCGACCTGGGGGGGAAGGCAGGACAAGAGGTGGTTACGACCCAATAACCTCACATATTTAGTTCATCTTTACTTGGCACTATGTCCACATCCAACATGTTGCACACAAGGAACCACTGAATTAACTGAATCAACATGCATGCAATAAAATAAAATAAAATTCATTAATATCATATGTATACAAACACTCTAAAGCTCTTGGGCCGGCTGGGTAGAGAGGGGGGTGCAGAAGGGAAGGGTGGGAGGGAGGGGCTGAGAAGAGAGTGTCTGGGTCTTCAGTAAGGCAAGCCTGCTCTGGAACTCTGCCCCAGTCTGTGTAGCATGATGCCAATTATGCCAAGGGTTGGTGTGTCTATCCTTCACTAGGGTACTAGTTAAGTGTATCTATCCACTGGCCACCAAGTCACACTGGATTTAAAGCGTTAACGAAAACACAGTGGAAGCATCTCCTGAATGTTTACCTCAGGCTTCCCTGAAGGGTCCTAACAGCATATGTCACACCTGTGTGACTGGTATGGCTGCCCTGCCCTGTTTAAGGTGATGGTGCTGTAATGAGAACTCAGTGATCAGCTAAAGGGCACAAGAGTTAGACCCAACTACCACTTACATTGAAAGCGGTTTATTTGTCGTGATTATGCCGTATTAGTGTTGTGTTGAAATGGGAGTCAAAGTTGGACCATTAATCTAGCCCCTGTTGACCTCGTAACAATAATGCCAATCTTTTGCCATGGCTCCAGTAGGAATGTGAGCAGCAAGATTCCCGTCTCCAAGAAGGGGCAAGAGAGAGGGTTGACTGGTCCGCCTTCATTCGCTACGCTGAGATCTGAGAAAGCCCTTACCCCACCTATGTCCCATTACTTCTCAGGATTGTTTAATGTCTATGTGAAGCCATTTAAACATCAGCCACAAGGGGCCGGGATCACTTTGAACCCAAGACTGTCGTATTAACACACCCTTGCAACTGCCAACTGTTTGGTTAAAACACTGTGAAGCTTCTCTACTTGGCCCCCAAATACATACGTTTAATTAATTTAGCAGCTAATTGCAACTGCCAACTGTTAGGAGGGCTCCCTAAACTAGAATTAGTTAGGAATGCTAGGTTAGCTGGCATGAGACTGAAAAACTGAAAAGCTATTTTATATGTCGATTTTAACACTACACAACCTTCTTAGCGGTTTTAAACCACTGTAAAGCTCTTTGTATATCCTTTGAAACAGATTATCAATGAAGATTATTCGTTGTTGTTGCTGCTGCTGCTGCTGCTGCTGCTGCTGCTGTTATTACTGTATTACAAAATATATTAAGCAGGAACACTGGTGGACCTGATCAAAATCTTAACTTTGTGCTGCATGCAACAGCTTGTCTCCCACTACCACAGCCACACAGAGTACAACTCCCCAGATATTTATGTCAAGTTGTGAATCATATGACAAGTATTTCACCTATGGGAAGTTGGACGTCAGTGGCTGTGTTCGGGGCTGTGAGGGTTAATAGGGCCCCAGTGAGACAGAGCAACCTAATAATGTAACAAGGTTTCTATTATCGCGTCAAGGTGATAGTCACAGACACTTTTCGCCTTGATTACATTTTCCAGGAGAAGTGCAAATTAGACAGGTTTTGTGGTTGTACATTATTTGATTCCTGCCCGCACACAGAGGTGTTGGTTATGAAAGTCTTAAGGCTGTCTAGATAATAGAGGTGTGAATCTAAGCTGGCCTCACAATTCTTTCATATATTAATAAATACAAGCACTCAGATTTGAACTCTATATATTCCCTTTAAACTTTTTATCAAGTAGGTGATAACATTACATTAAGCCTATTCCTAAATACTAAATATGTTGTAGCCTTCTGCATTGTTAATACAACTTCTATAAATATGTAATGTACATTCAAATTCAATTTGTATGTAATGTAATCATATTAAAAAGGCCTACAAGATCATTTAGTTATATATAACTATAACTATATACTATAGCATACATAGTATAGCTATATACTAGAACACAAAAATATCTTAACATGAAAACAGCTGGCTCAAACATAATTATCTAGATAACAAGATAATAAACAGAAATTCATATGAAGGGCTATCTGTGGTAAAAAGGCCTACTATTTACCACAATGCCTAAAATGGTGGATTGCATTTGGCTAATACGACGCCGCAGGAAGGGGTTGCAAGTAGGCTATGAGCATTAAGATAAGATAAGTAGCAGAGCTATGTGTTCATTCACTGATGTGATGACTATTTTAAACACATTATAATGCGAATGGTATCAATCTGACGTGTAAATGTAGCGGACTAACATCACAAGACCCACAGATTGTGTACATGGAGTATGCATTGTAAGTATCTATAAATTAACTTTCCTCCACTCTATGGTGGCTGTGGTGGAAAGACTTACTTACATTATCTTTTCTTGGCTGGTGTCCCAAGACCCAAGGAAAGCGTAACATGACGTAGTGTGTAGCCTAGGCTATTGCCAGTGTTATCTGCAAACTAACTTTTCATTCATCATTAGAACTGCATATCGCAGTGAAATGGGTTTGAATGACTTTGCTGGCATGCAAATTATTCAATGACGTTGTTAAGTGCAGAATGGATGGTGGCAGTAATCGAAATGGCCTCTGTGGGATACAATTTACCACCAGCAAACCGGAGACAAGCAGTTCTTGTTTATATTATTACTATTAAAGGACTGTTACCTCGGCCACGACCTCTGCCCCGCCCGCGACCTTTGCCTCTGCCTCTCAGCCCTCCACGGACACTTCCACCATCACTGCGCACGCTCGATGTGTCGTCATTCAGGTCCTTGTTCTCTCGCCGCCAACCTTTGTAGAGGTTATGCATGCGCGCACACACACCACACATACAAACAAACAAACAAACACACACACACAAACACAAACAAACATACACACAAACAACCAGAGTCCAGACAAGACAATTAAAGACAAATACAGAGTTACCCTAGTCAAGCTCACATAAATTAATGTTTGTGTGTATGTATGTGTGGATGTATGTATGTATGTATGTTTTTGACTAATATAATGTATAGTTTCAAGTCCTACTTTTGTCTCAATTCTTTATGGTCGCATTAATGGGTGTGTATGTATGGGTACAGGCCTACATGTATATTGTCATGATCGTGTGTTACACACTTTTCTCACCCCCTCTTCTCCGCTGACTGGCGTTCTGCGATCCCTCTCCATCCTCTGTCCTCTCTCCTGTGGGTGGATTGGGGGCGCCGTCTTGCTGGGCCTCGCGGTTCTCTTTGCTGTCGCTGCCGTCGCTGCTCGTTTCCTGCTTCCTGTCCGAGCCCTGCCTCTTCTCGCGGCGAGGACCCTGCCCCTTGCGACCCTGTGAGTTTATGAGGTTATTCTGCTGCGGGCAACACCAAGGGACACTTAGAGGTCTGCTTCCACATCCTAATGTACTCCTATTACATACCAGCATATCAGTGCTTTAAAGTGCTTTGGATAAAAGGTTCTGTTGAATGAAACATGAATGAAATACATATGTATCTTTCAAGGCCAACCAAATCTTGAGCTACAAACCCTGAGTGTCAGTCAAGACAAGGCTGTGCATCAAAAGAACCTCGCAAATCTTATCATAAACTCAGAACTCATCCCATTTGCTCATTTGCAACAACACATGAATACACTGTTAATATGACCGGCTTTATATGAAGGCCTGCTTGCAGCAACTCACAAGGTCATGACTGATTGTAATTCAGTCCTAATGAGTCAACACAGGCTATCAACACAGCCCTCAATGTCTGGCTAAGGAATATACTGTTGATTCAACTCCGGTTTATATGCAAGCTCATAATAAGGCTCTTTATCAGTGCGCCAGTGGGTTCCTGTTTTGGTTCCATCTAGTGGACACGTTTAGTATTGACAGGACAGAAGCTTGTTGAGGCTGGTTCAAAACAGCTGCTGTTGGGCTGATGTTTTTCTCAATATAAATCCAGGAACCTGTAAGAGAGCCCCCAAATCTCCTGGTTATCTAAGAGAAGAATCCTGAAAAGGCAGCAGAGGGCGAAACAGCTCGAGGGGATGGGTGCAGAGTGGGGGTGGTGAACTGATCCAAGCACGTGTTAATGCAAGAGCTGCTTTGTCGAATTGTCACCAGCGGGAGGGGGAGGGGGGTGGGGGGGCAATGGTGGGTACGAGAGAGGGAAAGAAAATAAAAATTCACCTCTTTGTTGGCCAATTCTCCTGGGGTGGGCCAGTTTGTAATGTCACTGAAGTCACCCGACTGCAAAAAGAAAGAGACAGAACATCAACAAAAAAGGTCAATAGATACATCATCAGTGAAATTCCTGACAAATCCCCCCTGATCTGACAGCCATGTTAACAAATGGTTGGAGCTGGTATGCAAATTCATGTTTAAATGTCACAAACGAGAAAGACTGTGAGGTTTCCCCCAAGGCCAATCATTCAGGAGTTACAAAGTGTGAGAAAGAAGTAAGAGGTGTGTGTGTGTGTAAGTGTGTGTATTTATATATATGTTTATATATTATATGTATGTGTGTGTGTCGTCTTATTGTTGTGGTTCAACTGCCACTGCACCATCAAGACTGCCCAGGTCTCCGTATGCATGTGATTATTGCCTCCACAAAGGAGTTTACTTTTTGGTTGAGTTTATTAGCCTGTTTTCATAACACTTGGTCGGTGGTGTAGCATAGGACAACGAAGAATACGTTACATTCTGCGGTGGCTTCAAACTCACAGGCTAGATCCCTTCATTCATTTTTACTATGGTTAACAATGCGAGATAGGGTATTTGACTATGGCAGAGGTTTACGATCTCCAAGCGCCCTTCTAGTGATGACTGTATCTACAGCCACAGAACAAATGCTTTGGACTGTCTTTAGACACCATGCACTTTAAAAGCAATCCACTTCCTTTAAATTCCAGATGTGCTCCAGTGTCATTCTCACACAGCTGTCTGAACATCTCCATGTCTCATGTCTTATTTGAGAGATTTCAGCATGGTTTTAAGAACTGCCTGGCCAACTAAATTCCCAGAACGCCTAGCGCCAGATCAGATTCCTGTGTGTCCCAATGTGGACCAGAGGCAGAGAGCGAAGCTGACACAGTCAGTGGGTGATGGTCACACCCTGTGTGTGTGTGTGTGTGTGTGTGTGTGTGTGTAATACTATCCTTCAACAGCACATACAGTATTACACACTTAGAGAACACACCACAAGAGAGCTGCTTGAAGAGTACCTTTGACATATCTGTGTGAATGTCAGCCTCCCGCATATCAAGCCGGACTCAAACTGAGTAAGAGACTGGAATAACTCATCCTGCCTTTTACTCACTCCGTCATCGGATGACAAAAAAAAACAGAAGACAAAAAAAAAAGGCGGTGGAAAAAAAAGCATTCCTTCACAATAAATGGTGTCTGTTTTTCCAGAAATAACCTCATTGCTATGGACTTCCAGCAACCATAGAGAAGTGCAAAACAGCAGAGGAAAGAGAAACGGTCAGCGAGTTGTTGGAACTGTTTGCTACTGGAAGGGACGTTAACCTGGAGTTTAGACACCACACACACACAAAGTTGGCTATAGGTTCACACTGAGGAATCTGATTATGATTGTCTGGTTTTCACCCTGACCCCTGAAGCACTGTTGTTATTGGTGGTATTATGTTATTTTATGGTTGTTTACCAACACTGGAAATTCAAACCTGTCTTACACATACAGGCAGGCAAGCAGGCAGGCAAGCAGGAAGGCAAGCAGGCGCGCGCGCACACACACACACACAAACACACACACAAGCATGCAAACACATACTCACGCATAAACGTGCGCACACACGCACACGCACACACACACACATACACAAACAGGTTACCTTGCTGGATTTCCTGGAGCGAGGCTTTGCAGCACGGACCACTTTGGCAGGACTCTGCGGTTCTGTGGAAACACACAGATAAAAGTGAGAAGGTGACCATGTGTGTTTGTTCATCCATGGAACAACACACCACACACTGCTCAAATCCAACAAACACCTACGCCATCTGACTCCAACTGGCTCTGAAGACTGCAAGCAATGCACATCTTGCGTGGCACTTACTTAAACAAGATATATATTTTTTCTTCTTCTTTTTTGTTCCACTGTGTTTACTTAGATTGCATTAAGTTGCAAAAAAAAAAAAATTCTCCAACTAGTTTCTGTGTTTTTACAGACAGGGAAATAGGCTAGGACTAGGGAATGAGTCAAGTTCTATTGTGTAGCGTTACATTTGTTCAGTGAAATTATCTGTGTGTGGCTACCCTGATATCAAAAGTCATATTCATTTTTTTGCAGAGAAGTAGGATATGGATCAGATACCATTCCAAGAAACAGGTTTGCACTGCTCTATGAAACAAGTGAAAAATGTATTGCTTTCTACACACAAAATAATTTAAATTACAAATTGTATAAGATGAAAACCGCTAAAACAGCATGTGAATTGAAATAAGGTAAAATTGTTGTTGTGCTTCTCTGCATAATGACATTGGGCACCCCCACATTAACACACAAAAACACCTGTCGAACAAGGTCGCCCATCCACACACGTCAAACATTAACCACACAGGAGCAAACAGCGGGACTGTATTTACAACAGACGCTCGGCAGTGGGCAGCCATGGCTGGCACGCGTCACGCTTGTTCTCCCCCTCTCTTTTTCTTTCTCTCTCTCACTGATCCTCTGCTTCTCTCATTCTCTCTGTCACTCTCACAATGTCAGGTCCCTACGGTATGTGGGCCGTTGTTCATTAACAATGGGTTGCCAGGGCATATTCGTTTGCGGCAACACAATACATGACATGCAGAATCCACTCTCCTGCTTCAGGAAATAATGAGCCCTGAATTCATGGCAACTAGTGTAACTAGTTAACCGAACACGGCTGATATCATACTGTTAACAAGTGTTTCAATATTGATGACATGATACAGTTGTGGGGGGAGCTTTTTTTCCAGGTGCCAAAATGTAACTTTACAAGCTAGCCAGCCCAACGTTTTCAACATAGAATGAGAGACATGAGTCAATAACTCAGGAATATAGAGCCAAGTCACTGCTGACTCAACTTGGGTTTATTTCCAAAGACATTCTGAACTTTTCTGAACTTTCTGAATAAAATCACAAGTTTCTTTCTTACGAGGACATGTACCAACACTGCTTACAAAACCAGTTTGAGACGGACGTATGCACAGGCAAAAACTGTCTCATCAAAAAAAGGGAAAGACAGCTAAAGAAGAGAAAAAAAATATCATAGGATTTTACAGGCACAGAGCAGGGCGCCCAACCCTGGGAGTGTCAGGGGTCCTTTATCATCAGGGATGGCCTGCTTGATAAGGCTCTGGGTGCTGGGAAACAGTATGGGGTGTGACCCAGCTCTTGGACACACTAACACTGATACTGGCCTGGCACAGAAAGCTGGGGGGGACCTCAGCATAAGAGGGATACCATAAGTCACCTCTAATAGAACATGTATAGACTCACAACAGAGGAATTGTGTTAAAAATAAATAAACAAAAAGACATTCAGGTAACAGTGAAACTTACAGTGGCAAAGGACTTGTACTTCACAGACAAACTCAAGAGTTCTGCTTTGTCTAACCTGACAGGTGCCATTATTATTTGCACATCATTATCTGTGAGTTTAAAGAGGTGTGCACAAGCCTGCCTAACTGATCTTGCCAACATGCATATTTCTTCAGGTTTGGCTCATTTTCTGTTTGCAACGTCATGTAAGAGCAGTTTGTTTTTTTATAGCATGCTAAAATAAGGCTGTTTTTGAATACGCAAGTCAAAAAAGTCCTTGTTGGTTAACACATAGACTATAGAACTGAGACATGTGAGCCATCTGCCTCTTTTCACGTGAAGAACTAAATTGGAAAATGTGTTTATGAACTTTATAACTGTGAACATTGCTTTTCATTTACAGAGATTCTGAAGCCATACTATTCTGTCACAACTTTCCCATTTGAGACAGTAATGCATTATGGGATCTTAGCCTTTTAAATTAGCCACAGGATAATCTAATTATGACCAGACTTGATCCTTAAACTCGCTACCCTACAAGGCCTCTGGAGTTTTGTTCACATTAACGAATGCTTGATGGAATGCTGCAGACACACATAAATGCACCAACTACTACTGGTGTTGCTTTATTAACCCTTGTGAAATGGTATAATACCCATAAAACATTTGGTAGTGAGTGTGGCATTGAAAATGGTTAAGTGAACAAATCTTATAAACTTGGTATCTAAAAAACATGATATTTAATAGCATTGTTCGTTTCTTCCACCTGGCATAGCTTACAATGTTTCTAAAGGATAACATGGCATAGTTCAGAAGATTTCTCAAGAATAATATGACCGTTGCCTTCCTACTTTAAACATTACAACAATACAATATTAGTACCATATTGGGCCATAAAACCATTCTAACGGATTAATTTAATAACTTTGCTGTCAGACGTTGGAATACAACTTTGTCCACTGTTGACAAGTTCATGACAATACATGGCAATTTGTCAATGCCTGAGAACCAACTGGGGGAAGCAGTTAATTTCCAAAAGGATAATGTCCGATTTGATTGACCATAATGATCGTAATAAACTGATATTTAAAGAGGTGCTACAGCACTGAGGCCTGTGCATTGCTCCTGCTCTTTGCAACAACTCCCGTCACATAAAGTTGCAGTTGTCAGCACTCCACGTGCTCGAGTGCAATTTGATCAGATACCGAGGGGGATGGGGACAACCGAATCTGCCACCATCAGCAAATCTCCCCGAACAAGTACTCCAATCGGGTCCACATCAGCTCGTGTTATGAACAGAACCGTGGTCAAGTGCGATAAAATGTACTTGCTTGGGTGAAAATAGCATTGAGCAGCATAGGTTCCGATGCACCCTAATAATAGTGAGTCATAAGCAAACCGCTAGCATGTTGGCCGTTTCGCTGAAGCCACGACCATCATAACATAATTACGGTGGCAAACAACTCGCCCACCTCAATACATTTGAAGGTAGCTTATTTGACTTACGTCACCATACAACGTCCACAGACATTACAACTTTGGTATCTACTCCACTAATGTTAATGCTAGCTAAGTTAGCTCGCTGAGTTTTCATGATAGGTTTACTTAAAAATCTGACATTTGGGCAAATAAATACTGGTGGCAACATGGGTCATGTAAATGGTATGTTGCTAACGTATCTACTTTACCGGTCATGAAAAAGAAAACAACGCTAACAAGTAAGTTACAAACAAATGCACTTGTGACAGCTGTCTTAAATCTACATGGCTAATTCTCTAAAGCTAAATAGCAAGCTAATAGACCACACCTCTTCCCTCTGATTTGCCTTTTCCATGTCCATGTATGAATAACAGAAAATTTCACTCGAGTTGCCACAGATATGGTTATTAATCATGTCCAAGTTCTCAATTCTACGAACACTATTTAAAAGAAAAATAAAGTTGTTCATTATTGTCTGAGTGACATCAAAGCAAAGAACGCTAGTTATATAGTAGAATAAGCATTCAACCAATCGCTGGTTTGCCAACAGACAGAAAACACATGTAGATAGCAATGCTATGTTAGCGAAGTTCTTTAGCTTGCCATCTAAATCCTAAGCATGTCAGCTAGCTTAGTTTAACTTAGCAATGGTTACGAGCTAACGTCACGTTTAGCCTAACGAAGTAGTGAGAAACTTTCCAAACAAGCCCATCGCCATATGTTCTACTATCAGTGTGGCAGTGTTTCAGCTGATATTGTCATAAACTTAAGAGAAACAAACAAACCTGTCTCTTGACTGTTGCTAGTTGTTGGATTGTTGGAGGGGCATGCATTCTTCTTCGTCCACGGGTTTACCTTCGGTGGAGGTGCCTCGATAACTTTTTTCTTTGCTTTTTCGTGAGGGTCAGCAATATTGCTCGTGGCATTTTGGTCATTTTCTTTGTTGTTAACGTTACCCTTGTTTATTTCGTCGGCAGGGGCTAGGGTTTCCATGATCCCCTGTTTTTGATGTTTTGAATCGACTTTGAGATCTCTGTGCCCCTCCTCGTGGTTGGCTCTACCAGATTCCTGGGGTCGGTCGATGTCCGAGTTGTTTTGGTTCTCGCCACCTAAGCGACTCCCTGTCACGACGGACTCACCGACAACAACTTCTGTAGACATCCTGCAACGAAAAATCCTTTCCAGGACTTTTCAAGATATCAAAAGTAGAAAACGTGTTTTTGTACTAAGAGTTAAGCGACGAATTGAAGACAAGCAGATTGTAAACAAGTTGAAGTTGTAACACGCTTGCCAGCAACATCAACATATATGATTTTGTAAAGAAGCCATTGCTATGAGTAACTGGACCGAAAACGACGTGCAACTAAAATCCTAACTCTTTTCAAACTTTCCGAATTGGCTGATCAGCAAGTTAGCTACTTAGCTTCCCTAGAGTACCTATCAGTTTTAATGGCCACGAGTTATCGTACGGCCAGAGGAGTTGTTGCTGCCCCTACTGACCACTCGTGGTAGGACAGGCAGGACGAGTGCCATGTGGTTGCCTCAGGGCGGTGAATCTGACGTGGCCTATCCACGCTGAAGCATCGCTCGAATGAGGTAGGCGGTCTGAACTTCAACTATTATTCGGTGGCGTGGTTAGATACCGATGTCACTTATCCTGTAACTAGGCCAACCAACTCATTATGACATAGCATATGCCTACCACATCAAATTACATGTGTTACCGAGTTGCAAACGTAAATTCACAAATATTCCCATACCCCCTCATATTTAGAATTCTAGGATAAATTATCATTTAATTTCACCATCACGTCATTATAGTTACTTTAAGTGTGCTTTGCTGTCTTCATGTGGTGGCAAGTTGTTACAGTCCACGTAATATCAGGTCGAGTAACTTTACACTCTATCACATGGTCGTATCAGCTAGAGCTCAAGACAGTAAATAAAAGATAGAGGCTGCCCTCTGTCGGCAGTAATCTATTATTACAGACAATAATACAAACGACAACAACATTCATGAGTTTAAACACAGAATTATATTTACAGCTTAAGTGTTGCATTTACGCTACAGTCTCAGTTAGAATGTTTCATGCTGATTGATGGTTGTGGAAGAGGTGAAATCTGACTGCAGGACATCAGTAACCAAACCCTACAGTCAGGGAACTGGCAAAAGTCAAAAGAGTCAGGAGAACTTGTCCTCGTGAAGCAGCTGAGTACAGAGATTTTGGTCGTGTGTATATGTAGGGGTGCTCCTAAAACAAGGTGAAAATGAAACAAAACAGAGGCAACAATCTGATCAGATTAGAGTATCGTGGTTTCCATTGAGATCACCATCACAGGTGAGCTCACAAAGCAGTTTTTGCCAGTAAAGTTACATTTATTTTACTACGTTTGACTACATTTCTTGTATACCTTGAACCTTTCAACATTTATTAAAGCGTAGATACAACTTCATCTTCTGAGCATTTCTATAGATTGATGCAGCTATAGTACCTGTGAAGGGCAGATGAGTTTCACAGGCTCGGTCAAACTGGATATAATGTCTTTCTTACCCTCAGGCTGGAACTAAATAGGCAGAAAGGGGATTTACCGAGCGCCAAAATGTTCTTACACAGAAACAATATCAGACACAGTTCAAGTAACCCTTGCCAGTGAACATAACAGATCATTCTGTGGATAATGCGTGAGTATGAGTATAGCTCAGTGTTGAGATGAATCGATACTTCTGTATCCATACTGTGCAAAGGTGCAGGATTTGTGTTAAGACACAATAACACCCACAACCTACATATCTCCCGAGATTCTCCCAGTTGAATGCCTCTACAGAGACACTCACTCACCATGTTGTTCCACAAACCCTTGGCCAATTCTTCATGGCCTTTAATACTAAAGTGGAAACAGTCAGGTCCAAAGAAACTGAAGTCAACTGTGCCATCCTACAGACAAACCAACAAACAAATTAGACAAATTAGAGAGATAAGAGACATTCAAGTGCTAACAATAGGGCTAACAATAATACCTATGCTTGAGGGTTTTCCTTTTTCATTTAACTAACTATTTAAAAAAAACTGTCTCGTAAACAGTGTCCTTTGGATTTCAGGTGTAACCCTTAGCACTGGTAGTGCACTGTGAACTTACAGGTAATTTGGGAAGCTCTGTGTGAGTAAGATAGGGCTGAAGAACCGCTGCAAAGTCATCCTTGAAGAACTGGCCACTGTGGATGAGTTCCTCCAGCCTAAGCTGTAGTGTGAAATGCAAAATTAATATTCAGTAGTCATCCAGGGAACTTAATTAATATTCAGTAGTCATCCAGGGAACTTAATTCATATTCAGTAGTCATCCAGGGACTTGGGTCCACGACCATCTCAGTGTTGAAAAGTAGCATTCTTTAAGACCTAGGCCATAAAATATAGAGGAGGTTCTCATGATTTTAAGAAATTAAATTGTCAAAATGCAAGGGGCTTAGGGGAGTCGTCAACCATCAATGAGGAACTGAATCTCACACATAACATAATACATACATACATCGACAATTTGCAATGTTAACATCTATCTATAAATCCAGGAATCTCTGTGTCTGTCAGTCTGTCTAGGGCGTATCTCCCTGACGGTAGTTACGTTAGTTATGAGATTTCGCATGTAGCTTACGCATGTCATGAACCTGTGCATCCTTGATTTTGAAGATTTTTGAAATCATAGTTCGCGATATTTGTATTTTACCGTTTCCCGTAGGCACTAATGGGTTATCGTTTCCCGTAGCAAGTCCCACTGTGCACCGAAATGACGTCACAATCGAACATATACGCGTAGCGGTATTAAAACTACTAGTGCAGTGCCCGTAGGAATTATGCATTCTGTAGTGTTAGCAGACGTAGGTGTAGGCTAGCTGTTGTTCAGTGCAGAACTGGGAGGATAACATGACAACGTGGCCCGACATAACTTACAGCGAGAATTGCGCGTATTTCGTGGACTCCATAGCAACAGATGGGAAAGCAATGTAGGCCTACAATCTGAAAGCCTCCGAGGCTTATCAATATAAGCTACCATTTGTAGCGGCCACTCTTGCGTTGTGATTTTGATTGGCACCCAGCCGTTTATTCATACACTCTGACAGGTTTAATGAACACAGAGCAAAGGCGATCACACACAGTATCTTCCGAATGACAGCCTCTCCCAGCCAGGGTAAATGCAGACTGAGGTTTAGAATATTGCAATAATGAGAAAACAAAGTCTACACACGAATTACAACAGATACATCGGGACACATCTGAAAACCTCTCTCATTGCGTCAGTAGATGCATGAACGCATGGTCACTGGTCTAGGCTAACCATCAACATTGAATAGAAAGCTAACTCTTATACAAATACATCAAACTACAATATACTACTTAACATGGTAATGAGAGTTGGTTACATGCCAGGCCCATATGCATCAGCTGGGGTAACATCTATGACAACGACTGTTCTATGACTATGACATCATTCACGTTGCGCGGGTCCGCTACATAGTGCCTCACTACCCGTGCCTACCACAAACGGTAAAATACAAATATCTCGCGAACTATGAATTCAAAAATCTTCAAAATCAAGGATGCACAGGTTCATGACATGCGTAAGCTACATGCGAAATATCATAACTAACGTACCGTCAGGGAGATACGCCCTAGACAGACTGACTGACACACTGACACACAGAGATTTTTGGATTTATAGATAGATAGGGCCTACGTCCATATTTTGATGGATTAGCCTACTATTCACTGTCTGTTAGATGACTCTACAACTCTAGACATTACTTTGAAACTTAATATAAAGAAGCTTAAAAATAAACGAATAGATCAAATCAATCACTGTCTTAAGATTACCTGAGCAAAAGTCTGTATCTGTTCACCAAGAAGAATTTGAATGCGGACCTTATCGTATCCAACGCTATTCTGAACTTTGAGTGAAGGCATGATAGTTTATATTGTTTGATACTGCTAGGCGTATGATTGTGACGTCACTACCCATAGTGCCGACGGGACGGGAAACGATAACCCATTGTTTCCTACGGGAAACGGTAAAATACAAATATCTCGCGAACTATAAATTCAAAAATCTTCAAAATCAAGGATGCACAGGTTCATGACATGCGTAAGCTACATGCGAAATCTCATAACTATCGTAACTACCGTCAGGGAGATACGCCCTAGACAGACAGACACACAGATTCCTGGATTTATAGATAGATCCTGCCTTCACTCAAAGTTCAGAATAGCGTTGGATACGATAAGGAGGTCCGCATTCAAATTCTTCTTGGTGAACAGATACAGACTTTTGCTCAGGTAATCTTAAGACAGTGATTGATTTTATCTATTCGTTTATTTTTAAGCTTCTTTATATTAAGTTTCAAAGTAATGTCTAGAGTTGTACAGTCATCTAACAGAATTTATAGTTCGCGAGATGTTTGTATTTGATCGTTTCCCGTAGGCACTATCTTATCGTTTCCCGTAGGCACTATGGGTAGTGAGGCATTATGGGTAGTGTAGTAATTCAGAGAAAGAGGTGAAATGCGTTTGTTGAGGGCGCCGCCCAGGGGTTTGTCGCGTAAAATTTTCATGAGGAACACACACAAATCTTCGACGTCTGGAGTAGGCCTGCTCATATGTAAGTAAATGTAAACTCAATGACCAATCCTTAATTTTGCCATACATTTATGGTCTCTGTATACCTTTGAATCACACACATAATGTCAACTATATTGTATTTCGAACCGTGTGTACAAGCCTAAAGCATTTCTTTCTGGGGATGAGACGTGGATCATACATACAGTACAGTACATACATTCATTAAAATTAACCTACATCTGAGTCCAACTGCATGACCATTCTTACCGTACACTTACCCTTACAATAAAGAAGTGATCCTATTTCAACCATAATTTAATTTTAAATAATTTCTTTCTTTATGACATTTAGTGTATAGTTTAGACGGCAACTTTGACATCTATATTCAACTGAACTCACTACATAACCTCAAACGTTATTTGTTGGTGTATCTCCAAAAAGGCTATACAACATTAAAACATTTCTTAATGAAAAGGAAACATGCATCACAATAATACTTCAGTGTAACCTGTACCTATGTGGAGTGCAAATATGTCTTGCTATTACACTACCCAACAGCTACACCTATGTCTGCTAACACTACAGAATGCATAATTCCTACGGGCACTGCACTAGTATTGTATGATGAAATATGCAAGGGTGAAGAAAAAAATTGAACTGTACAAGTTAGCAACTAGCTATGATATCACCTTACAGCAATTTAGCACACACCTGGAACTCGCGGTTAAGTTTTACAAGTTCCTTCAGTTCTGTAGAGTTCTCCTCTGGTAACACCAAACAGGAACAAAAGTCTCTGCAAACAGTAAGATTGTGACCTTGTAAGATGAGGAGAGGGAGTGTGTAACTCAATTTCTCAAACAGACCCATAACTCTCTAAACCAAAAGCTAGAGCATGTGACCAGGGATCACTGAGTAAACAATAAGTAACAATGAGTAATACGTTGCTTTGGAAAAAATAACTATACTATAACTATAAACAGAAGAAAAACTGACATGTCATGTCTGTGTGTGAATGTTTATTGTGGTTTGTGGATAATGGATGAGTTGGTGAATAACAAAACTAAAATGCACATAACACTAAAGTAATGAATTCTGACAACTTAGAGCGTATGTCCATTGTTGTCCTCTGGACATCAGTTCCAAACAAAAAACATCAGTGATGAACAGATAACCATCACTCTTCACTGACTGATTATGTGCATTTGTGAGGTTATCCATAGGGTAAGAAATCATACTTTTGTAACTGGCAGCCCAGTGTTGGCTTCTGAACTTCCCTGAGTGGCTCCATATTCATGATTTGCACCATGTTCACAATCAGCCTTGGAACCTGGGAGACGGCATGTCAATGTGCAGGGACATGGACAGAAATTCAGAAATACCCACAAAATAGGGTCAATATGTTAGTCTAGTTGTGATCTGTCTTCCTTTTATGACAGGGCAACACTTAAAGTCTATTTTGAATGCTGTGTCCCACTCAGGCATTACCTCATCCATCATCATTTGAAGAGACTCGTTGATATGGTGGACAAAGTTATCTACAGAGAAGAGTTTCTGATGGGAGAATTAAAAGGCATTAAAAATGTAATTCTATAACACCATATCAATAATTTTGAGTAGTTTCAGTAGTAAGTGCATATATGTAATGGCTCTGTGCACCTTGTCTTTGCAGTAATCACAAATGTCATTCATTCCAATCAGGACAGTGACCAGTTTCCAGTCCTCTTCGAAGTTCATGGCCTGAATGAAAAAACAGAAAACAGATATAGAAAACAGTATAGATAAACAGAGACATATACGGATAAATATAGGAATGCAGAGACATTTACGGATAAATATAGAAATGCAGAGACATGTACAGATAAATATAGAAATGCAGAGACATGTACAGATAAATATAGAAATGCAGAGGAAAACAGTGTAGTTATACAGAGACATATACAGATACATATAGAAATACAGATACATAATACAGATAAACAGAGGAAACAGATTCCCCATAGCCATTGAAAGAGAAGAGTATTGTCACTCATCATCACAGAGGATTTAAGCTTACTGGATAGTTTTTAAAGGTGTCAATCACGGTTCTTGTCTGCTCAGAAAAGTTTCTAGGAAAACAACCACAATAATCACAAAATGTCCAACACAACATGTTCAGAATTTATCAATAAGGACTTTGTACCCAAAACAGCTTCCTGTTCAACACTGTTATCAATATGATCATAATTGTGTTCATAAATCAATAAATATCTCATGCACTACTGGGAAATGAAATAACGTCTCCATGCTATCTCACTTGACGCAGGGTTTTTTTTTGTTGCCTAATGGCCTGTTGATTACCTGTGTGTGTAAATGTCAAGAAGATCATGACATTGACCACTAAAACAACAGGATCAATCATTGAATTGTATTTTGTTTAGGTGATGTGTAATTGTGAGCTGTTAACAAAACTGAAAATTACAAAAACCTTACAGACTGTTATGTCCTGTAACGGCCAGGTTGAATCCTGTCTTCTCTAACGTTGCGGGGTGTCCATTCATAGTCCACTCAGGAGCAGGGCCAAGCACATCAGGGTTAAAGAGCTTCACAATATCTGGAAGGAGGAGGGAGTGTTTCATTTAGAGCAAATATCAGATCTCTGCCTTGATGACACACACAGACATTCGACGTTCGCATGAACTCACTTGCGAGAGTAATGACATCTTGATATGTCCCATGTCCTCCAATGCTACAGACAAACAAACAAACTTCTCAGAAATGATTGTGCATGATCATGGGATACTACATGATATATCCCACCATTACACAATGTCCTGTCATCAGACTATTTGGCTCCAGACTCATGTCAAATATAGACACTGTACTCAGTGCTGGGACATTTGTGATAGTAGTTAAATGTCCTGCAGTAAAGTAATTGGATGTAGCACTAATTTGATGTCAGGATACAAGACAAAATTAGACAATTTGTCATTTCAGAAAAGGGCACTGTACCTCCATGAAACATGGCGATATTCAATTGGCACTCCCAAAATTGTGGATGCATTGGCAGCAATTGCAGTCTTCGACATAAAAAAAATCAATACAGCAATGAGTAACACATTGGCGTCATTATCACCATTTTCACATTTACGAAAGATACTTACACACATTTTCACAATCAGTATTTTCATTTTAAAGGCTAAATAAGCTTTAAGTTTAATAAAATAAGTTTAATCTGCAGCTACAGCAGTAGTCCAGGGCTACTCACAGTCAGTGAATCACCCATTGCTGCGATAACCTTGATGTCGGCTGCTTTCACAAACTCCACTAAAACACAAACAAAACCACTGCTATAAGTTAAGTGAAACGGCATTCACTGCATTCAGAGTGTGCATATCTCAAACACACAAGGAGGCGCGCACCTGATGCTGGCACAGAGGGAGAGGGGCTCATGTCTGTGCACTGAAAAGGAGGATGCTGGAAGTTATTTGATCTGCCCGTCACTGGGTCCTCCTACAAAACATGGAAAAAAGAAACACGCTAGTCATGAAGAGTTTGTGTTCTTTTTCATCAGACTTATTCACAATTTGTACAAGCTGGAGCAGAAACTGTGTCAGTTAATGCTAACATAATAACACAACATACTTATACAACGCAGCTTGCTCTATTTCACATCTCACTTGACTGACCTTGCGTAATTCCTCCTCACTGAAGTTCTTCAGAGCTTCTTCAAAATTCTGCAGCCTGGTGTTTCCTGGGGGACATTTATTAAATTAAACACATTGTCTGAATACAGGAATATCATATTATTGAAGGGTGATGAGAGGATGTAGGTGAATTATAACTAATTTAATGCCAGTTTCAGTTTTTCCTCCCAGTACTCAAATGATTACAGACAACCAACTCTGCTAAAAAAAAAAAAAAAAAGACAACTAAAAATGACTACTTTGTGATGTTTTTTCCATCAACTCTTCTCACCTTGAGCACATCTGTGAGTCGCCAAAAGGGCTGCGCATAAAACAAAGAAGACCCTCATGACTGGAATCATTTAGACGTTAATTTACTTCCACAGGTTGTCTGTTTGTACCTTTGTAGAGCGTCTGTGAGGGAACAAAAGGTGTGCTGCTTTCCTGATAAAGCAGAGAACAGTTTAACGTTACTCCTCCCATAAACCTCTGATCTGGACTACAGCTCAACAAGATACAAAGTCTATTCTGTATTAGGAGTTAATGGTGCGATTTTCAGATATGAAATATGAGAAAATGGGTTACAGGTGGAAAAACTGTGAGTGTATTTATGAAAATAGGGGTATAAAAAACATCTGAGATGCTCTCCTGTCGTAATGGAACCAAACCTCTGAATGTCACCCTTGGAACACTCACTGATCAATGTGATCATGTCCATCCATTGTGTACTCATCAGTTGTGAAGATAGTGTTATGACGTTTTTCATATTGTTGCCTACTTGTTAAAAGGTGTAATCAGCTGGTATCATCATGAACTGTTGCTCAACTTGTGTCAAGTTTACTGTGGCACACCACCACACAAGATGATTCAGCATACACATACTTGATGTGCTCTTCAATAGCCAATAAAACTGCATTCCCTGCATTCAGAGTGTGCATATCTCAAACACACAAGGAGGCGCGCACCTGATGCTGGCACAGAGGGAGAGGGGCTCATGTCTGTGCACTGAAAAGGAGGATGCTGGAAGTTATTTGATCTGCCCGTCTCTGGGTCCTCCTACAAAACATGGAAAAAAGAAATGCACTCATGAAGAGTTTGTGTTCTTTTTCGTAAGGCTCATTTACAATTTGCACAAGCTGGAGCAGAAACCGTGTCAGTTAATGCTAACATAATAACACAATATATTTATACAACGCAGCTCTTCCAGTTCAAGCGGCATTAAAATCCTTCCAGGGGAAAATGTATTACATATTACACATTGTCTGTATACAGGAATATCACATTATTGGAAGGGTGATGAGAGGATGTAGCTAGGTGTTTTATAACTAATGTATTGCCAGTTTCAATTTTACCTCCCAATACTCAAATATAATAACAATAATAAAACATTTCAGACTTTATGATCAGACAACACAACTCAACCAACCAACACTAGAGATATTTAATTTATTCTTACTACTGCAACATGACAATAATTTACACTTTAAACTACAATGAAAGCATCCCTTTAATACTGCTGCCATCATCTGGTGGTAAGTTACTACAGTACACAAAGTGTCAGGTTGAATATCACAGTGTCACATGGTCAGCTAGAGAATATGACGGTGAATAAAAGCTAGAGGCTGCTCTCTGCCCTGCAGTATCACATCACTGCAGACACTAATTGATGCATCCCTGAACAACTTCCATGACTTTAAATAAAGTCTCAATTTAATTTACGGCTTCATTGCTACACTTACATTTAATTTGACCCTGACAATAATCTAATTTATTTAGCAATTTGGACAGACCTGCTGCTTTATCAGTACTTTTGTGCACCAGAAGCTAAATTAATACATTTAATTTTGAATCATCTGACATTTAAGTGATATTGCACAAAGGTGGATTCTCTTCTATTGTATACTTTACATAGAAAAGGAGAAAACATTTAACGGCATACGTTGGCAATTGTCTGTTTTTTCAACCTGGTTGGTTGGTTGGCACAGCAGATGAGGGGCTCATGTCTAGGCACGGGAAAGGAGGATGCTGGAACAAATACAAACAAGAAACACACTAGTCTTGAATAGTTTCATTTTTTCCCCCAGCCAGACTCACTCACAACTTGTAAAAGCTTTTACAGAAACTTACTTAGTAAACTGATGAGAGAATAATGTACAGTATGCATACAGTACAGCTTTTCAAGTTAAGGTTGCATTTAAATTAATTACATTAAATTAAGGTGCATCAGAGCACAAGTAGTAAAGTTGACATGATAAAGGACAGTGTCAGTATAAGTTCTGCAGCGGTTTACTACTAAATGATCATTGTTTGTTATACGTTAAACTGCGTCTAAATATCTAGTTAATGGAAATGGGAGAGCTGTGTGTGTGCATTTTACAATATATGAGTTTTTATGCGATGTGAGTTTTTATGTAATGTAATGACAAGTCACCATCATCTCCCAGGACCTCAAGTGGGAGCTAAACCTCATTTCCCTCACCAAAAAAGCACATCAGAGGATGTACTTTGTGCGGCAGCTGAAGAAGTTCAACCTGCCAAAGACAATGATGGTGATTTATTAAAAAAAAAAACATTCATCCACACTGTGCTGAACAGCTGTCACCGGTGTTTACCTCTGTTGTGATGAAGTCATTTGAGCGGCTTGTGTTGCGGCATCTCAAAGCCATCACTGACCGTCTACTGGATCCCCTGCAGTTTGCCTACAGAGCTTACAGGTCTGTAGACGATGCAGTAAACATGGCCCTTCACTCCATCCTCTAAGTGTGCTTGACTCCATCTGCAGGTGGATCACAGACTTCCTGTCAGACCGGAGGCAGCACGTGCATGTCTCTGACCCCCGAACCATCAGCACCGGTTCCTCTCAAGGCTGCGTTCTTTCCCCTCTACTCTTCTCCCTGTACAGTCGTGGCCAAAAGTTTTGAGAATGACACAAATATGCATTTTCACAAAGTTTGCTGCTTCAGTGTCTTTAGATATTTTTGTCAGATGTTACTATCGAAGGCTGAAGTATAATTAAAAATATTTAATAAGTGTCAATGGCTTTTATTGGCAATTACATGAAGTTAATGCAAAAAGTCAATATGTGCAGTTTTGACCCTTTTTTTTCCAAGACCTCTGCAATCCGCCCTGGCATGCTGTCAATTAACTTCTGGGCCGCATCCTGACTGATGGCGGCCCATTCTTGCATAATAAATGCTTGGAGTTGGTCAGAAATAGTTTTTTTTGTTTGTCCACCCGCCTCTTGAGGATTGACCGCAAGTTTTCAATGGGATAAAGGTCTGGGGAGTTTCCTGGCCAATGGACCCAAAATATCAATGTTTTGTTCCCCGAGCCACTTAGTTATCACTTTTGCCTTATGGCAAGGTGCTCCATCATGCTGGGAAAGGCATTGTTCATCACCAAACTGTTCCTGGATGGTTGGGAGAAGTGGCTCTCGGAAGATGTTTTGGTACCATTCTTTATTCATGGCTGTGTTCTTAGGCAAAATTATGAGCGAGCCCACTCCCTTGGCTGAGGAGCAACCCCACACATGAAGGGTCTAAGGATGCTTTACTGTTGGCTTGACACAGGACTGATGGTAGCTCTCACCTTGTCTTCTCCGGATAAGCTTATTTGCAGATGCCCCAAACAATCGGAAAGGGGATTCATCAGTGAAAATGACTTTACCCCAGTCCTCAGCAGTTCAATCCCTGTACCTTTTGAAGAATATGAGTCTGTCCCTGATGTTTTTCCTGGAGAGAATGGCTTCTTTGCTGCCCTTCTTGACACCAGGCCATCCTCCAAAAGTCTTAGCCTCACTGGGCGCGCAGATGCACTCACACCTGCCTGCTGCCATTCCTGAGCAAGCTCTGTGCTGGAGGTGACCCGATCCCGCAGCTGAATCATGTTTAGGAGACGGTCCTGGCGCTTGCTGGACCAAAACATCCTCTGAGAGCCACTTCTCCCAACCATCCAGGAACAGTTTGGTGATGAACAATGCATTTCCCAGCATGATGGAGCACCTTGCCATAAGGCAAAAGTGATAACTAAGTGGCTCGGGGAACAAAACATTGATATTTTGGGTCCATTGGCCAGGAAACTCCCCAGACCTTAATCCCATTGAGAACTTGTGGTCAATCCTCAAGAGGCGGGTGGACAAACAAAAAAAACTATTTCTGACAAACTCCAAGCATTGATTATGCAAGAATGGGCCGCCATCAGTCAGGATGTGGCCCAGAAGTTAATTGACAGCATGCCAGGGCGGATTGCAGAGGTCTTGAAAAAGAAGGGTCAAAACTGCACATATTGACTTTTTGCATTAACTTCATGTAATTGCCAATAAAAGCCAGTGACACTTATTAAATATTTTTAATTATACTTCAGCCTTCCATAGTAACATCTGACAAAAATATCTAAAGACACTGAAGCAGCAAACTTTGTGAAAATGCATATTTGTGTCATTCTCAAAACTTTTGGCCACGACTGTACACCAACAGCTACACCTCCAGTCACCAGTCCGTCAAGCTCCTCAAGTTCACGGATGACACCACCCTTATTGGGCTCATCTCTGGTGGGGATGAGTCTGCCTACAGGTGGGAGATTGACTATCTGGTGACCTGGTGTGCACAGAACAACCTGGAGCTCAACTCGCTGAAAACAGTGGAGTTGATTGTAGATTTCAGGATTGTAGATTTCAGGAACAACCCAGCCCCAGCCACATAGGTGACTCCCCAGTTGACCCACATAGGTGACTCCCCAGTTGACTGGTAGGTGAATACCTACTTGGCAGTAAAAACCTTTCTGATTCTGATTCTGATGCTGATGCTGATTAGAGCGACTATGAATATCATGACGTAGAAAAGTCCCAAAATGTCAGCATCGGTCAAGGTTCAGGATGATTATAAACAGTAGATGGCTTGTTGGGCCATTTTCAACCGACAAAATGCCAGACACCAGCATTGATGTATTACATCACAGTTCAGGCATTTCATTTAGATTACAGCTAGATTTTTTAGGGTGCACTTATTAAGTGCACTTATTAATGTTCCAATCACCACTGAAAACCAAATGCACACAGACATATTGCACCGATATGTGTGAATAAGTGCCACATGACCAAGATAAAATGTAAAATTCTCATCATTGTTAATTAGGCCTACCTTTTAAAATGTATGTTCATACTTCAGTCTTTTAAATTAACTGTCTAGGCCTGTTTCTGTCTTTCTGGTATATTTCTGACCTCTGGAAATTGAATCAAGCACTTTCCGTAGCCTACTCAACATTACATACATTTCCCCCGCAAAATGACACTCCCAAATCACACAATAGCTATTAGGAATGATTTATAAACATGCACGCTTACCAGAGTGAAGGTGTCGAATTTGTTGAAAGGGGCCTTTAACCTCATTTCTTCCCTGATTTACTTCCTGTGACAGGTAAATATAAGCAGGCCGCAGCGTCCATCAAGCAAAATGCATAAACAAGCAACTCCAAGGGGAAAGTTTAAAATGCCTGGAAAAAGACGACGATACAATGTTCGATTTCCGCCTGTAAGTAAAACATTTGAGAAGGTGTTTTGTGCACAATGGCACAAGCGAAAACCCTATTTTCTCTGATGCTCTATTTGTGCTAAAACGGCAAGTGCTCACCTTGTGTTATCCTGGACAGGGTCGCATTAAGAAGATCATGCAAAAGGATACAGAGGTGGGAAGAATGGCCATGGCGGTGCCAGTGCTTATTTGTATCCTTTTAACAAGCTCAGTTTTATCCATAGGAGCCAACTGTGTATTGTTCCACCTAAACGTCTGTCCTAGCTAAAGTTTTGGAGATGTTTCTGAGATCTCTTCTCACAAAGGCTAACCTAATCACACAATCAAGGCACGGCAGAACCTTATCCGTTAACCACGTGTAAGTTTGGCATTAATTAACCTGACTGGAAATATTGTCATTTTCATTGTAACTTCCGGGAAGTTGTGGAGTAACAGACCTGTTTGTCAGTACCCTGCTAATGTCTGTCAACTCGTCCATGTGTGTGTGATATTCTTGTCGTCTGCAGGAAGCAGTGCATAGATACCGAGAGGACATTTGATTTCCTAAGTGCCATTGCGGAGCAGGCTCATGCCACCTCCGCAACCAAAGAGAGTCAAGAGAGACAACACAGGTGGGACATTGTGACAGACCACGAAGTTGCCCACAACGGAAGTACCTAAAGCTTAACGTTTTATTTTTGTTTCCTAGCATTATCTCTCAACATACTTGATTATGATGATAAACGTAGGCTTTTCATTTGCTAATGTTTTTGTCAGCTGTCAAACCACATCCCTAAGCAGTAGACTTTAGGCATGTTACTAACAACGTTTGACAAGGGATATTAGATGGAGCCTGCTTTACTGATCTACTGCGTCTATGTTATTCAGCAAATTGGCTTTTTTTGCAGGAGAAGGTGGCAGGATATTCCTGTGAAGGCAAAGCCGTGTAAGAAGGAAGAGCCTCCTAAGATAGCCATAAGAGAACCTCGCTATAATGACAGCTCCTCCAGTGTACGTGCTTTCTTTTTCCTGCTCACCTTATTAGCAACACACCGCTGCAATGCAAATGGTTTGTGATTGCTACTCTTCGTCAATGTATCCTCCTTTTAGGAGTCCGAGCTGTACATCTGTTTGGATTGAACAGTCTCGCTGACAAACGGGTAAGATAATTATCTCAGACTTTGCCGTTGTCATTTCAAAGTGTGTTTTGTAGTCTTTTTACCCCCTAAATATGAAATTGTGACTTCAGGTTTACTATCCATGGTGTTGCCTCCCCCACGAATGTCATTGGAAACAGATTGATTTTGAACTGCTGTGAAGACCCAACAGTAATTTTGGTTATGAATTTGATTATTGGTGAATTATTATTTGTCGGGGTGAGAACGTTTTTGAAGTCCAATGCAAATGATCTGCAGACAAAGTTTAATAATATATTGATGTGTGTATGTTAATATGTAAGTGAAAATAATAACTTTATTTGAATGTGTTTGTATTCTGGAGGTTGGATGGGGGAAAAAATACCAGATCTGTAATATGTGTACACTTAATAATTTGTTGGCTCCTTTACAAGTAGTTCAAATAACTATTATGATCAATACTATATTTATGAATGAGAAATACTATATCGTTATACATATTACAACCTCCTGTGAAACTGCTTAATTTCATAAAGGTGAAAATCAGAAATCCATTGCGATAGTGATGAACTTTTACTCAATCTTCAAGTTTCTCTGCTCTGCTGTAAGGTTCTCAGAACTAATGCTGACCTGTAAAGCACACTTTACATTTTGGCTTTTGACTCCTCGCTATATTATAATGATAATAATAATAATAATAATAAAACTTTATTTATATAGCACCTTTCATGCAAAATAATGCAGCTCAAAATGTGTATATGGCTCACATACTCGGGCTACAGATGTGTGGAATTTAAACTGTCACGAGAAGGGATTATAGCCACTAAAGACAGGTGCAGTAAAATATAATTCAACTAATAAATCTGAGTCTTGACTAAGACTATTTGGGTCTACATATACATAGGTGTGTAGGAGGGCCTTACCTGTGTTGGGAAAGCTGACATAGCTGCCCAGGGCAGTGCGCACCCTTTCTGCTCCCTTCTTCATGAGCGTGAGAGTGTCAGGCTGGTCTTTACTCAGTGTGACGCTAATCAGGAATTATTACTCAATCTTCAAGTGTTTGCATTGGATGGGAAGAGCTGAACAAGCATACCAGTTCATAGTTTTAAAGCTTTATTCTGGTTTGTCCTTGTGTTACCCAATCCTGTACTCGCCTACATGTCTCTTTTGCCAAATCCCTGTGTTTCAACGATGCATATTGTGCATTAAAATGTAAAGCACTGTGTGTGTCAGTCATCATTAACTGTATACAGTACAGCCCTCTGCATGTGATAGGCTGCTACTGCACTCACTCATACTTGGGAAGAGACTATACAGAGGAATGGGGAATGCAAGGATGATTTTATTTATATGAAATCAATGAGGTTTCAACAGGTTACAAAGTGTTGTGCTATCGATGAAAAATACTTCAGTTGGAGAAAAATAATAAAGTGGCAGCGTGGTTTTGAAGTGAAGCACTTCTGACGTAGATGGAAGCCAGAAGACGCCTCATTTTGTTTTTCCTTTTCCTGCACTTTAAATCTCAGCAGCATGGGTGAAAAATATTCTTCCCAGGACAACACAACCAATGCACTGGCATGGCCGGGGAGTCCACCGGACCAAAATGGAATAAAGAAATACAAGACAAAACTTAACAGCATGATGCGTAAATTTACAATGCACATCAATTCAATATAGCCCCCACTAATGCCTCAATGATGGCTGCTTGACACAAGCAATTCCCTGTCAGAGGACTTAGTTTCCTTAACAGTGGTCAGCACTTTAAAACACATTCAGTATAAATGACATAATTCAATCCACAGACACGTGATACTGAAAACATGAGGGGATGAGACGGACAGAGACGCAGCATACACTCACTCATTCTGCCTTCGTGCTACTTTCCTTGAAATTACCATCAGAATGAAACACATTTTTAAGCGGCTGCAAAGTTCTTTACTTTTCTTTTTTTTCATGCTCTTTGTTTTCATCTTTATACAATTACAAGCATAGAGGAAACAACCCATACTTAACATCTCAGAACTGCACAAGGCATTTCAGAACCACAAAGGCACAGTCTAACCCTACACTGACCATAGAGGACCAGTGCCAACGGAGACTGTGCTGCAATTAAAACTTCAGTTATTTCATTCACACACACAAACATAGTAACACATTTTGAACACACTCATAGATAATTCATGAACATTTAACTACTCTCTTCCATCTTCCTTTTGTCTTGTCATTGCAACTTTTACAGTTCAGTTTTTTCACCCATTCTTTCTGTACATAAGGATAAAAAACAATGACGCCCAAAAAAAACTTTTATCTTTTCTTGTTTTTAAAAACCAACCAGTATGAAATAGTGCCAAGTTGGCTCTGCAGCAGAGTTACTTCTTGATGTTGAGTTTCTGTTCTGTGCGTGACCAAAAACCAAAGCAAGAGAAGAAAGAAAAAAGCTGCTCTGTTCAGTAGAGCCGGGTTCCGTAGCCAAAGGTCTGTTTAATGCCTTGCAGGTAGTACCGGTGCCAGCCCTCCTTTGTCTTCTCCTCTTCACTCTTTGGCACAGCGCGACACTCAATGTTCAGTTCTGTCTCTCCCTCCCGGCCGGAGAATGTTAACGTGATGATAGCATAGTGCTCTACGGGGGAAAGGTGCACATATGTTTGTTAACTGGACCAGCATAGAATTATAATCACATAAGCATTGAAATTGCTTTCAAATTTTCAACAAAACTTTTTGTCCCTTCAAAACAATTATATGGTATGAAATTATTATAAGGATTCTAAGTATTATTTTTTTTTTAAACAGAACATATTGAACCTTCCACTACATAATTCAAGAGGATCTTAACATGGCTTTAACTTCTTCCCATTTTTAGAAGGATCTGGATATCCAACATGGCTGTGTACTGGCTTCATGTCTCGAGAGATCGTCTTACACTGAAACGTGTTTTTGTGGAGTGTACGATGTTAATGTTGTCTTACCACTGGGCCAGGAGTTGTACCTCCATTTCATTACAATCTTTTGCTGAGGAACCTGCCAAACAGAAAACATGTTGTAGTTTGTTTCTGCATTTATCTGTATAAGGAGATCAGGACAGCTTTTTAATTTTTCTTTAATGTCGGGTACTGGTATATTTCAAATGCGCTGGATAAACAGGAAGTGACCTCACCAGCTCTTGGAACTCTCCCAGCACATTGCCACCAATCATGTGGAATTTCCCGCCCTTCACAGGTTCAACCACAGCAGGTGCATGTGTGAAGGCCTGCACCATCTACACACAACCAGGAAGACCCAGAGTCAGGTAAATCAGTACTCAGTACAACATCAGCTTCAAATCAAAGCTTGAATACAATACCTAAACTTATAGATCCCAGACAGTTTCTGTGAATAGCTCCCCTGGTTTGGATCCATACATAGAGTGGAGTGTGAAATGTCTCCTCTATTCTTTCCAGAGACCATGGTATCAGGTTTGAATGTTCAAACAATGTGTCAGCGGCATAATGTTGCTTCCCTGATGCTACAGGTTGCCAGACTGTGTGCAGAGAGATGGTACCGAGCCCCTTTTCTCTCCACGATTCCCAACTAAGAACTAAGCTGAATAGAGTGAGAGATGTCCTACTGATATATCTCCATGCAGCCTGTGTCAAGAGCCAAACAGCTGAGTAGTATAGGCCACAGAGGCAGTATGTGTGAAAGGTATTGGAGACAACTGGATCAAAAATCACCTTGTTTGCATTATGCTACTGACCCACTCAAAACATAACTGCATTCTTACACACCCCTCTCCTGTTGCAGTGTGTGACAGAACGGTTATCAACACTACTATTACAGAGGGATCAGCATGGGCAGCAGAACTCTGTTGTAATTGGTCAAGGCTAACTGTACCTCTTGGCTGAGGAAGACTCTGTACAGCTCCCCAGGGGACGTCGTGAAGGTGTCCCTAATGCGGAACTTACAGGTTTGGATCTTCTCTCCGGTGTTTGCGGAAGGTTTCGAGCAGTTGGAACCGATCTGAAAAAGAACAAAGGACACATTTGATGCAGAGATATCACTGTCTTAGATATGCCCACATACAACTACTAGTTTTGGCATGGGCTGACTCAACTTTACAGTCTCAGAAATATGATGGATATGTTAAAAGGGCCCTTGTGAATCTGCGCATTGTTTTGCTACCCACCAGAGTTTTGTCCACCTTGGCTTTAGACTGAGATGGCTGCTGCTTGCTGATGCCGTTAGCTGTGGGCAGGATCATGCCTTGGGTGAACTCTGTATGACAGACGGACAGACGGACAGACAGACAAGAAGGATCAGAGCTGTAGTCCCGAGCAAACCCAAGAATGGCTTACATATTCCTTCACAATCCATCTATATCGGTATGTATATTTCATGCAGTATGCAGTGGGGTGTTGTTCAGTCCCTCAGTGTTACTCTTTTGCAGTGGTTGTCAAACTTGGTCCCCCTTTGGCAATCAGCAAAAAAATTATTTAACCACTGCTCTTTTGTGATCTGAATTTTTGTGTGTGAGGTAGCTTTCCCACTTGGGTCACTTGGTTCTACATATACATAGGTGTGTAGGAGGGCCTTACCTGTCTTGAGAAAGATGACATAGCTGCCCAAGGCAGTGCGCACCCTTTCTGCTCCCTCCTTCCTCATGAGTGCGAGAAGCTGAGTGTCAGGCTGGTCTTTACTCAGTGAGACGCTAATCTGTGACCCCCCCCGGAAACGTCACACTTACGTTAAAATAACACCAACATGCAGTAGAGCAGCAATAGCAAGAAAACAGGAGAATAACCTTTTCATTTCGTCCTTTTAAATCAAAACTTACATCAAGGTCATCCATGTCATTTTCATCCGAAAGGTTTGGAACTTCTATAAGGCCTTTGAATTTGGTCCCCGTTTTTGTTATTCCTACACAACACACAGACAGATAATGAGTTAGCAATGCCACTGTATTCAACATTAGGACTACAGCACAGCGTAATATGACAACTGTATTAGTAGGACCTCAACCGACAACAAGGACATACATGAAAGTACTGATAGTAGTCCGGTAAAATATGCAAATTCTCTATGGCACCTTGTTGCAAGACCTCTGAGTGTGTGTGCTCCTCTCTATAAACCACAACTATCCACTTGACTGAGGTTCCATTGCAGTTGGCATCTTCCACTCCGCCTTGATGTTCCAGTGAAGTGACTGTTCTCTCTCTGTCGCACTCTCTTTCTCTCTCAATTTCTCTCTGTGTCTTGTGTCTAGTGTGTGTGTGTGTGTCTAGCGTGTGTGTCTAGCGTGTGTGTCTAGCGTGCGTGTCTAGCGTGCGTGTCTAGCGTGTGTTGCTGTGTGCTCCTCACCTTTCCACTTGGCATTGAGGTTCCACTCGTAGAAGAAGATGAGCTTGCCTTTGCGGTTGCTGATGGTGGCTTCGCCCTCCACCTTGCTCACCTCCGTCACCTCACAAGAGCCATGCTCGTTTTCCACCTGTATGCCCACGAGCAGCTCCTTCAGCTTCTCAGACGACCAGTTTGTGGCGTTGCGCTC
Source organism: Sprattus sprattus (assembly GCF_963457725.1). Lineage (NCBI taxonomy): Eukaryota > Metazoa > Chordata > Actinopteri > Clupeiformes > Clupeidae > Sprattus > Sprattus sprattus. The sequence continues at coordinate 16,304,272 of NC_137911.1, forward strand.
CGTCCTGACCACACCAACAGAAGAAAGGGCACAGTCAATGGGATGAAGCAAAGGCCAAGCTCATTATAGTCATAAAAAAGTGTCTACTAATCGGTGCACTCAAAATAGTCTAAAAGTTATTGAATACTACATTTAAATCACAGACACTAAGACATGGGACATAGGAAAAGGCAATCTGCATGCCCAATAAGTCTGCGCATCATCCTGCTGCCATTCCAATGCAAGGCATTCCAGGCTGCATGCTCTCTTTCAGTCCAACCCTTTAAGCCTGATGAAAAGCATGCAGCTTGAATTGTCACATTGCGTTGGTGAGTTTAAATACACAATCGCATGGGGCCAAACCAGAGCATTGGCTATATTGTTTCGCTATGGTGAAGGGGATATCTGAAACAGGAATGCATGAGAAAGTGTAGGTTGTACATCCCTTGAAAACATAAATACAGAAGAACAAAATACAAATACAGAGGTCATGTTCTTCATATAATGATAGTGATTTGGCAAAAACAATTATTTTGGCATGTTTTCAGATTTGAATGCCTTGCTATACTTTTCAAATATTCTCCTTCACCCCTCTTTTACTGATAAGGAGTATTAGTAAGGGCCATCATTTCTCAGCACACCACACTCGTCATAATCAGGAATGTAACAATTAGTATCAGCATTGTATTGCACATCAGGACACATTCAGTCTGCTTTCAAAGGGACACAATTCTTGACTGATTCGATTTTGATATGAATAGTTGCCATCATTCAAGGAGTACAGGACGGGTTGAGATAGCCAATCTCAGGAGGTACAGTGTTATAATGGCAAAGATTATTTTAATGTGCAAAATATTTATAATTTAGCGTCCGCTAATGTACAAATCATTCAATCGTGTGTTCAACAAAAATGACCACGGTACTTAACAATAAAGATAAAACTGTCATGCATCCTCCTCTGACAGTCCCGTCTCTGGTGAGCACAAGCTGGACTGCAGTGTCAGGTATGGTCTACACAGAACATTACACCCGGATACCCCACGTTGAGAATAAGCAGCGGATGAGGTACTGCAATTCAGGGGACCAAGTTCACCATCACTAGCCCATTATGTCGCCTGAAGGAGATCATCTAAAACATTCATTCAGTGACAAGAAGACAAACACGTTTTGATACATGTACAAGAAGTGAGCAGGTTTGTCTGAAAGTGATAGCACAGCGTTGGGTCAATTCAAGCAAGTGTACGAACGATTGACTTGTACGAGTGGCTGAAGCAACATTACCTTATTATACATCTAATGCCAATCAGTTATATTTTCAAGTAGCTGTTTAAAAAGTAGAGTTCACGGAGCTCTCTTGCGAACGTTGACATAACGACAGATGCCAGCCAGTGAACACTTCAAAAGTTGACTTAGCTGGCCTGTCAGCTAGGGAGCTAGCAAACGTTAGCATAAATAATTGACCACGTTTGCCGTTCCTTCGACATTACCATTTTTTTTTAAAAGAGACACTAAGCTAACATTTACTCTACGTGTATACTGAACAGTTCAAGTTGTAGCCTAAACCAGAAAATAAATTAGATGGCAAGGGGCAAACCAACAGCGCTAACGTTAGCATTCCCAGCCATCACTTGTAGTGTATGATAGCGTTAACCGGTTTGATGGTTTAACGGTGAACCCTTTCCTACCAGTGCCAATTGTTGACGTTTGTTGCATCTGCTCTTTCCTCCACAATCCAACGAGGGTCTCCTTCTCCCCATTTCGCCATAGTTGTTCAGTTGATAAATAAATACAGATGAGGCGATATAGGCTCTTCACCCGGCGAATGATTTCTCGCTGTCCGATGCACGCTTTCTAGAATACTCCAGGCAGCTTGTTCCACCAATTTTGTTCGCCGTGGTGGGTACTATAGTTGCTGTCCGTGTGAAACATTTGTGTCACTCTAAATGTTCCGCTATCTCACATGCGACACATCAAGCTTATATCGGAGAAAATGACGGGCTGTTTATTGAAAATAATGTTTGTAAAACGGAAGATTGTGTAAGAGGGAAAGACGTGTGAATTTGTTTTAAGTGGATACGACGCGTGCACATTTACTAGCAAGATAGGAACTCTGTTGGCAAAAGGATTAGGACAAGATAAAGATGTAGTGTTTCCTTTCTGTAACTATGCGAAGATAAGCGTGATGATGTAAAAGGTTGGGCACGATTGACAATTAGCTCTTGTTGTGTCCTATGTTGTTATGTCATACATTTGGCATTTGACCATTAGGTCTCTGCGAATTAATTCGCCCTTACTATGTGTGTGGGGAGCACGTTTGGTGTGACCTCCGGAGGTGCTGCCATCGCTAACTAATAATCTGCCCCATAGACATCATATAGGTAGACGCCGCCTCCACTGCTTCTCGGCGAAACGCGTCGCCGCCATATTGTTACAGGAGCTCTCTGACGTCAGAGGTCTGTCAAACGTGTCAAACAACCGCAAGTTGCCAGGAGCTGCGGTTTATCTGGATACAAATCAGATAACCTTTTACATTTCGCAACCAATTTCATGGAGTATTCAAGGGTTTATGCTCTACGTGAAGTGTGTGAAAAGGATTTGCCTCTACATTACTTTGAATCTCGCTAGTTAAATCGCCAGTCATTCATGTGCATGGGTCTATGATAAACGCTCACCTTTCTTGCACAGCTCGTGCACTTTGAAAATACTGAGAAGATCTATAAACTATCGAAATAGTGCTTCTTTAGTTACTACGTATTGACCATCATTAAGAGAAAGAGCATACATCAAATAGTGAGAAACTGGCAGTCAGTGTGTTTTTCATAGTTTAATAGTTCCTTTTCAAGTATGTGCATTAAGAAACCTTGAACAGTGCAATTGGCAATACACAGTTATTTCACAAATCAACATTACAAAAAAAGCTATATATCTCAATATATACATACACATCTCAATAGTTGAACTGTAATATAAATAACATAGCATATATATAATACAATATAATATAATGACTCAGTATAATGTGCAATGGAATAACATATGATATATATAATATGTGATACAATATAATATAATGTAATATATTTTAAGTATAGGTATATATTCATATTATAATATATATATATATACAGTGGTGGCCAAAATTATTAGAACACTAGACATATTTAAGAGTTTTCAGTTGTTTTTGTTGAATTGGCCTTTAAAATACCTTAAAAACTAATTCAATATCTACAAAGTCATCATTATGCTCTATAAACCATAGAATAGAGCCATCATTTTGAGGTTTAGGTAATTTTCCGTACAAAAACAAGCTAGGCCTATTTCACTGTCAATGTCACACAATCATGTTCCTGCACAGAAGAAGCCAAATTACTTCTGTAATCATTGTCAGGTGTTATTGTGGTTACATTGATGGTGATGCAAGAGTCTTAGGACACACCTTGGCGATTCTTTTGACTGTACAAGGCCTATCCTGCTCATTAAGTGATTGGTAACATCAGTGTTTTGTCACTGAGGCCACACCACCAAATGGTATAGATCCAAAGCCTCTAGAAGCAGTCTTGAACCACATGTTGCTCTTTGAACATGGCTAAGGTGAAGAAGGAGCTAACGAGTGAGCAACGGGTTTGAATAAAGGCTTTTTTTGATGCTGGCTGGAGTTACTGCCCCATAGCCAAGGACTTGAGATGCAGTCCAAGCACTGTAAAGTACACTTTAGACCACCATGGCACCAGAACCGAAAGGGGAGAGGTTTCAAAAAGAAACTTTCAGACACACAAGTGAAGCATCTCAAAATTCTCAGTCTTCAGGACAGAAGAAAGACTTCACAAGAACTGTGTGACGAGATCAACATCACAATGACTAATGGTGCATTAGTGTCTTCAACAACTGTCCGTCGGAAACTGGGAGAAGAAGGACTTTTTGGCAGAATAGCAGCAAAGAAACATTACTGAAAGAAAATAATTGAGTGTAACGCCTGAAATTTGCAAAATAACACAAGAAATGGACAAAGAAAGATTGCTTTAAGTGTTGTGTACTGATGAGTCCAGGTTTGAATAGTTTGGCAACAAGCAAAGCGTGTATGTTCCACGAAGTGAGGGGGAGAGATATAAAAATTAGTATCTCTTGCCAACAGTTAAACAAGGAGCGGGTAGCATTATACTGTGGGGTGCAATTTAAGCCTCAGGAACAGGTGACTTTGGCTAAATTGATGGCATCACGGATACAAAAGTATAACACAACATTTTGGTGAGGCACAAAGTTCCTTCTTGGAAACGTCTTATTGGGCCTGGATTTATTTTCCAAGAGGACAATGACCCTAAACATTATTTTAACTATTGCCGAAACTACCGGCGACAAGGAATCTGCTAAAACATTGAAAATGATGGACCGGCCCTCTCAAAGTCCGGACTTCAAACCCATCAAGCAAATTCGGGGCAAGTTGGAAAATAAACTCGACAGATCTATCGTAAATTCCAAGGAAAGCCTTTGGCTTGAGTTGCAGAAGGCATGGGATAACATTAGTGTTGAAGTTCTTCAGAAATATATTGACTCTATGCCAGAGAGATGTGCTGCTGTAATTACTGCAAAAGGTGGACGTACCACATATTAAAGTTAAAAGTGGATAAAAACAGTAGGATTCACTTCATCTGATATTTGTTGTGCTCACCACAGCCATCTGCATGTTTCATGAACATTATGAAATTAAATCATGTTTTGGAGGCAAAAGAAAGGTAATTATTCTCAGATCTGTCAGGTGTTCTAATAATTTTGGCCACCACTGTATATATTTGTACATTTGTACAATTTGACATATACAATCATGCTCATAACATTTTCAGATCTATGCAGTGCAATTGACACAATATAGAATTTCACACAATATATGATATAATATAATAATTTAATCTAGGCTAGAACCCTTTAAAAAGTATCGTCTTGCTGAGCTTTTTTCGACTGTTGCCAGTCTGTAATTGCTGCGTGCTCAGTTTTGCAATGTGGTGCAGCCTGATTTTGTGGAATATGATTATATACCTATACTTAAAATATATTATATTATATTGTATCACATATTATATATATCATATATATGTTATTCCATTGCACATTATACTGAGTCATTCATTTCTTAATGCACATACTTGAAAAGGAACTATTAAACTATGAAAAACACACTGACTGCCAGTTTTTCACTATTTGATGTATGCTCTTTCTCTTAATGATGGTCAATACGTAGTAACTAAAGAAGCACTATTTCGATAGTTTATAGAGCTTCTCAGTATTTTCAAAGTGCACAAGCTGTGCAAGAAAGGTGCGCGTTTATCATAGACCCATGCACATGAATGACTGGCGATTTAACTAGCGAGATTCAAAGTAATGTAGAGGCAAATCTTTTTCACACACTTCACGTAGAGCATAAACCCTTGAATACTCCATGAAATTGGTTGCGAAATGTAAAAGGTTATCGCGATTTGTATCCAGATAAACCGCAGCTCCTGGCAACTTGCGGTTGTTTGACACGTTTGACAGACCTCTGGCGTCAGAGAGCTCCTGTAACAATATGGCGGCGACGCGTTTCGCCGAGGCAACGGGCTGAAGCAGTGGAGGCGGCATCTACCTATACATGTCTATGATCTGCCCCTATAGTAAACCGAAATCCAGGTTATATTTTGTTTCTTTGTCTGTGCTGGTACTAGTGGTTGTGTTGCCCCTGCTGTACTCTTTCGAGCAGCTGCAAATTCTTGTGTTGTATTTTATCTGGTGTTTTATTTAATACAAACATATTATTTATGGAAACCACGTCTCTGCTTCCTTGGGCTAGTTTGATTTATATTTTAACTATTTCCCAGGGTGAAACTCCGAGGGTGGCGTAGTCGTGTGTGCCCTTCCTAGTCCCACATTGTCATGCCACTTTAGATATACACGGCAAACTCAGTAAACAGAATCCTAGTCCATTCACCCAACTTCTCCACTGAATGATTCACTATATTTAGTTGAATTTGCTTTTTGATTAAGAGCTTTTTTATTGCCATAAGATTATATGATGTACGAGAAAAAAATGCCCTAAAGCTTTCTTTGGCAGTGTAAATGTAAATGAGAAATCCAGTAAATTAATTAAAGTAGTAAAACTCATGAATGTAACATTAATTATCTTAGTATATTAAATAAATAAAATGAATATCTTCACTAGGGGAATTGTAAGCTCAATAAGGGTGGTGAATTCAGGGTTTGTAGAAGCAGTATAGGCTAAACCCCTGTGCAATATCACTTAAATGTCAAATGATTCAAAAATGCGTCACTTTTACATCTTTCACTACGGAGCTTTGCTTTTTTTATTTAGATTACATTAGATTAGATTCAACTTTATTGTCATTGTACAGAGTACAGGTACTGAGACAACGAAATGCAGTTTAGCATCTAACCAGAAGTACAAAATAGCAATAAAAGCGCAGAGTATGTGCATATGTAAAGTGGAATAATTGACACAGTACAGTGCAAATGATTAGTGGCTGGATTAGTGGATTTATGTTTCAAATGTCCACCTTTATTTTTTGACTTAACCCTCCACATGGCACAGAAGAAACAAGTGTTGCACACATTTCTGGAGAGATGTTCTGGAATTCTTCATAACATTTTTTAAATTCAGCTGATCTTTGCTGCAGGGGTAAAGTTGCTCTATCTTTCCCTTTAAAATAGGGTGTTCTATTGGATTCAAGTTAGGCAACATACTTGGCCAGGTGTTTTTCTTCTTTTGTGTGATTTTGGCAATGACCTACAAATCATTATAACGCTGGAATATTCTTCTTTTGCCAAGTTGGTCTTGTCAGCCAATGTTTTGGTATACCCACAGTCATTCACATACATTCATGGCGCATCTATAAATGTCATCTCCCCCAACATCCCCATATCATTACACTCCCACCTCTGTGCTTCACTGTCAGGACTTTCATTTACTGTGGTAGTCCTGGCCAGGTTCACAGAAAACTTTCTGGACTCCATCTGAGCCAAATACATTGTAAAATTCATGATCAAGCAGCTGCTGTGACCACCAAAAGTTTGCCAGCAGAACATCCAAAATGGTAATCTTATCATGGTAACAAAGGAAAGGTCCCCACACTGGATTTGCACAGAAACCTTGGGTCAGGAAGCAAACTGAGGTGTGAGTGACTGCAATTAATCATAGTATGGGAATGGTGGAGGCCATTGAGAACCATCCAAACTCTCATACAGAACAACAAAAGGTTGCCAGACCTGTTTGCATTGCAAGCCTAGCTCATTTACATTAAAGCCTAGGAGCTGTCTTAGAACAGAATATATGTTCTTTAGTGTGACCTACTGGCTTTACCACCTGGGACCTCTGGGGCACCAAGATATACAGGATATCCAACTTTACTTCTAACATGTACTGTATACTGTATATACATATATTTATAAATAATGTATATCCAGCATTCATATTCAGCAGTCAGAATGCTGAATATGACCCCAAGAACACCATCCCCACCGTCAAGCATGGAGGTGGAAACATTATGCTTTGGGGCTGTTTCTCTGCCAAGGGCACAGGACAACTCCACCGCATCGAGGGGACTATGGATGGGACCATGTACCGTGGAGTATTGGGCTTCAACCTCTTTCCCTCCCATTGAAAATGCAACCTTAAGGATTTGGAAAGGATATGCAAAGAGGAGTGGACCAAAATCTCTCCTGAGATGTGTGTAAACCTGGTGACCAACTAGAAGAACTGTCTGACATCTGTGCTTGCCAAAAAAAGGTTTCTCCACGAAGTACTAAGTCATGTTTTGCTAGGGGTTCAAATACTTATTTACCGCAACAAATCTAAATCAATTCATAACTGTTATAAAATAGACCTACCATTACAATTATAGATCACACATTTATTTGCAATTGGGCAAACTTGCGAAATTGCGAGGAGTTCAAATAATTATTTTGCCCACTGTATACAGTAGGCGCAAACACAATAATGCAGATATGTCAAAAGAACGCAACGTAATGATCAATGATAAAGTGCCATTAAAACGTTAAACACAAAGGAAACAAGGGGTGAGAATAACCATCCATCTTAAAAAAAAGCAAAAGGTATTTGGTGCAGAAATAGTTATCAATTCTCGCATAAAATAATAGTCCTTTCTATCTATTACCATGAGACATACAAATAACATCCACAGAAACCTTGAATCTTCAAATATATACTAATGAAATTTACACTTTGTAAGGGGAAAGATGGAAACTAAAATCTTGCACATTTCAGACTAATGTATTGAATATTGTAGTGCTTTTTTATTTGATAATGCTAAATATACCAAAACCGAGCAGGGTCACAGAACGTGCAACATTTTACAAACGGCACCCCATATGTGTCTCAGCGTTCTTATTTATTTGTTTATTTATTAATTTTCACCAAGATAGTTCTAAACTGTCTAAGCAGTTCAAACACAGTATGTGGCACTTACTTCAACATTCACTTTAAATCTAATTAGAGATATGAAATGCCAGCCAATTAAATCTTTAGAATGAATATAAGAATTCAGTCCATTACAAACAAACCCAGATAAGTGACCAACACAGTGAGCAGTGTACGTTTATTGAAGGACTAGAAACAATCCCTGTGTGACAACACTTTCATGGCCCTTTTTAATGGGGAAATACTGCAAGTGTAAAAACATATAGGGCCTACTGTCCAGGGAAATCAAGACCTTACACATTCACTTAGTGATGACTGACAAATGCAGTGAAACTGCTTTTGAAAGTTAGTATTGGAAAAAATATGCTAAAACGAACAATAGGTCAGGATGCAGAGTTAGCAGTAACTGTAAAGTTTAGTTTCATAGCAGTTACAAATACAAACCAAAAAGCAAACAGGTTTTTCTCAACAAATAGCCTTACATGAGAGGTAAATCTTTTTGAATTTAGGAAAAAACACATGTGTCTGCTACTGAGAATGTGAACAGAGATACTGACCAGCTCATTGTTCTGAGAACTTCACTAACAATCAGCTTTTCCTGACTGCACATACACACATAGATCAGAGAGATCACAATAACTACACATCAGGGTTTCATCCTTATCCTCAGAATGTAAGTGTAAAAGAATATACTCTGGCTCTATGATCTACTAAGACAGCCGGTTAGGAAACACTAGCCTGTTAATAACACTATAAGTTTCAGTTGAAAAGCAGAGAAAAAGTGCCTAGTTCTATGGCATTGGCCCATAAAGTGTATTTTAAAAAGTACTATTAAGATGCTGTAATCTGCTGACACATTTTGTAATAGTAAAAGTAGTACAAAGTATTAAAGGACTTAATGCCCATTTAGATGGCTGATAGGGGGCATCTTTACATCTTCAAAGCACGGGCTGCCTCCTCGATAGCCTCACGTGGTTCGCTGGGGGGAGGAATCTTCAGGTCAGTGGGTTCCACACCCCAGATCTCTGTGGCATAGTCGGTGATTGTGCGATCACTTGAGAACTTTCCAGAAGCGGCAATATTCTTGATCACTATCTTGGTCCACTCTTTTGGATTCTGTGGACACAATTCATTTAATTGAGTGAATGGACAAAAATTTGTTCAAAATGAGAAGGTATTCAAAAGTGCTCACTCTCTCTCTCTCATGCGCACACACACACACACACACACACACACACACACACACACACAGCTGAGTAATTTACCTGGTAGAGAACATTAACTCTGTCCTGACATTCGATGTAAGACTCATAATCTGCAAAAACTTTGAACCTGAAAAACATGAATCATGAAAGATGAAGAGACAAAAAAACAAAACGGGCTTAATATTCTTTTTTAACATTCATATAGAGAGGTAAGAAAAAGTTGGTCCCATTTCAGTACAGATGGATCTGACATCAAACAGCTTTGGTAAAAAGTACTTCCATAGACAAATCCACCCTGACCTTTCCAAGATTCCAAGAGAAAGTTTTACATCCTCTACTTCAGCCCTGATTGGGTGAGTAATGAAAAACACTCTGCTCTTTTAGAGTCCCTTCTAGGACTTTTAGAACTGAGCTCAGTGGACTGTACACACCGGTCATGATTGAAGAGCATGTCCACAATATCCTTGAAGAGCTCAGGCTTGCTTGGGGAGAAGAAGCCGCTCTTGATCTGATCGATGACTTGCTTCAGCTCAGGCAACTCCTTGTAATACTTCATGGCATTGTAGCTGAGAGGGACAATAAATACAATGCTAAGTAGCTAAGAACTAACAGGGAAATAAATTAACAATAAAATATTTAAATGAAAGAAGAACACCGGTTAGTTTCTCAGCAGTCTGTATTTCCTGTCAGGTGGACAGCCTTGGTTTGTGCATTTGTGATATTTGTCATGCGTCTTTCTTATCTGTTCTCTTAACCTTGATGGCAACATTGTCTCAATGATTCTATTAGCCTTCATCTTCTGCTTACCTTGTTTGATAGCAGTGGTACAACTATAGCTCGTTATGGGTTGTGTAATATGAAAACAGTGTTTTGCGGGCACATATGTAACTGTGGAAGGTATGTGGTCTCACCCCTCTTTGTCCATCTCGGCCACGTCGTCCACCCTCATGCCAAAGATGAAGAGGTTTTCTTCGCCCGCCTCCTCGGCCATCTCAACGTTGGCTCCGTCCATGGTGCCGATGGTGAGGGCGCCGTTCAGCATGAACTTCATGTTCCCCGTGCCAGAGGCCTCGGTGCCGGCTGTGGAGATCTGCTCAGACAGGTCCGTGGCAGGGATCACTGGCCAGGGAAGCATTGGAGGAAGAGGGTTGTCATGGATACACAGTGATTGGAATGGGAGGTGTGTGGGAATGTGTGAGTGTGGGAGAGTGAGTGAGAGTGAATATGTGTTTGAACATGTGCATGTGTAATTGCAAGGGATTTGATAGAATGTGTCAGTGCATTATTTGTACCATGAGCCGACATCTCTTGTTTTTGAGTGACTAAGAGTGAGTGACCAGATGTGCATAGTATTTGTCTGTGCATTAATGAGGTCTGTGGATATGTTTTCACTCACCTTTCTCTGCAAGAGACACCCTGTAGTTCTCAAGGTAGATGACCCTCAGCTTGTTGCCCACCACTGGGTCGTTGTTGACCACCTCTGCCACAGAGGTGATGAGCTTGATGATCATCTTAGCCATGTGGTACCCTGGAGCAGCCTGCAGGGGGAGACACACATCACATCAATCAGAAAGGGAGCGAGAGAGTGAGCAAAAGAGTGGTTAGAGACGAGAATTTTACTTTCAAATAATTTGGCATGAGCAGGGAGATTGATTTGACAGTTCAGATAGAGATTCTGTCAGAATCTGAAACAGGTTTAGTCTGACCGGACACTGACAGAATGTATTTTAAAGTTGACTTCTTAGTTTAATGAAACAAATTGTGTTGCACTCAAAGCTACTAAGAAGACAATTCAAACACACAGTGCTATCAGCGAACTGATACGTTCACTGATCCATTTAACCTAGCAACTCAGCAGATCTGTCTGGAGCTGGAGAGAGAGAAAAATCAGAGATGACTACCTTTCCACCGATGATGACAGTGCGTGGGACAAAAGCAGCAGTGGGCTTTTTCTTGATGCCTGTCACCACACAGAAAAAAGTGATTTAGTTAATTATCTGGTGTGGGTGTGTGGGTATGTGTGTGAATGTCTGTGTGTGTCTGTGTGTGTGAGAGTGCGCGCATAAGTACATATGTACAGTATGTGTGTGTGTGTGTGTGTGTGTGTGTGTGTGTGTGTGTGTGTGTGTTAACTGTACTTACGGTTGTACATGGTGATGATGTGGAGGCAATTAAGCAGCTGGCGTTTGTATTCATGGATCCTCTTCACATGGACGTCAAACATGGAGGCAGGGTTGATCTTCAACTTGTACTCGCTCTCCAAGCACTGGGCAAACTTCGCCTTGTTGTCCTGGCACACATCACAACTCACAATGCATTACTCTGCCAGTAACGGTTACAAAGCAACTCCCTCAACCTCCCTGAGGACTAAATGGATGCCCTAAGAAGATGTGTCTTTTGAGGCTGAACTGGAAGCTTTTGTTTGTGGGAGGAGGGAAGATATTATTTGGTGAGGGAAATGAGTTCAATCAAGACGTGAGCACATGTTGGCATGTTTTCACATGGCCAGTTTCTGTACAGCTTGTGCCCCTACAGGTGACATGATACCTAGACATTACAGGGCTGGGATTATGATCATTGTGTCTTCAGCAAATAAATAATAATTTTGAATCATCTCAAATCTAAAGAACTCGGATCAGTTTCAGCTGGGTAGCATAGTTCTGTCTGTTTTTGCCGCAGAAACCTGAATCTACCATTTTGTACAGGTGAACCAAACAGGTGTACCAAAAGCATGCAAAGCTTTTGTGTGTGTGTGTGTGTGTGTGTGTGACTTCAACCCTGGTATGTCCTTGTTCATCTGTCTGACTCAGCAAGAAATCTATAACAGAGGAGTGTGTGCTTGGGGCTAGAACCTGTCCTGACCTGCGAGGTTCGAGAGCAGATGGTGTGTGTGTGTGTGTGTGTGTGTGTGTATGTATGGTATCTAATAACAGAAGAACTAGTCACACAGCTTCAGGTCAGCTAGAGAACAGACCTCTTTGTTTCTATATGAGCTGCAATTCCTCATTTTCACCAGTGGGCATCAGAGGACAGGCCTGCAGGGTGTTTTTCTCAATATTGTGTGTGTGTGTCTGAATGTGTTAGTATGCATGTGCATGAGTGAAAGGAAATGAGTACTGCTTGTGTGTGTTCAAGGGTGCTTTTTCATGTTTGTACCTGGTTTGGATGTGTGCGTGTGATCATTCTGTCGGAGACGTACCTGTTGCACTGTTCAGTTCAGTTTCGTATTTATTTCTGCTTCATTTGATCAGCCCAGGCTCATATTCCAAAACAATCTTATCTAAGTCACTCCTAATGTTCTAAGATAAGAGTTCCTGTACACAACTGCAGGGAAGAACGTCCTGAGGTAAAAGCAAATGCAGGCTTGGCCTCATTGCAGCAGATAGGGTGTTTCATGGCCTTCTGCTCACTATGATATGGCAGAGATATGTCTTTTTGCCTTCATTTTAGTTTTTGAAGCATCAGCAGCTTTTCTATGATCAATACTGAGTGATTACCACTTTGTGGTACATGGTAATATTCCTGTGGCCTAATAGGGAGGCAGAACCTGTTTGTGTTGAGGTCAGAGCACACCTCCCAAACTCAAATGACCACTGTGTTTGTACTCACACCCTTTTTAGCAGCTCATAGTCACAGATCATCTTCAAGTCATAAATCCTTCCATCTCTTTACAGTAGAGGACCCATTTCAAAGCATTTTGGTCTTCCTTAAATAGAAGTCCTTTAAACTCCTGCCACGTGAATGTGGGATCTACTTTTAGTGCTAAAATACTATACGCTAATATTATTGCTGGACAAAAAATAAGGAGTCCTAAAATTACAGGTAACACCACCAATATTATTCCAAGCTGTTCATAAATCAGTCCATTAGTAGTAACTTTTAGCTAATGGATTTATCGTAAATGTGAGTCCAGGTTCTGACACAAACAGATTCTGGAGCTGATACTCTGAGCCTCCCCTGCCTTAAAGGACAAGCCTATCTGCCTCTAGCAGGGTTGGCAGTTAAGCAAGTCAGCACAGAAGAAAGCTTCGCTTCAGGTGCAAATCAAATCTCATTCTCTGCAGATTGAGCAGGAAATGGGGGTGGAATTCCAGTCCTTCTTCATTTCCTGTGTTATCCTCAGAAAATTTAACCCATACTACATTGTGTGTGTGTTAGAGTGTGTGTGTGAGTCAGCGTCTTTATGAGTGTGTATGTTCATGTGCATTCACCTGTTTGACTTTGGACACATCTCTGATGAAAGCATCATCGTCCACCAGCTCATTGAGTTTCTTTAACTGACTCAGGTCCTTGACATAGTCCTCCCCGATAGCCTAAACACCAAGGGAGACACCACAACAGACAGTTTCTTTCACACAATCCTTTAAACAATCTTATATTTGTTCTGCAAACATACAGTACTGTGCACAATAATTTAGATTTTCAAACATTATTTTGTGTGCACTTTGTAAGTGTAATTTATAAGCAAAAAAATTCATGTCATTTTGAAAGCATCCTCAGTTTACAGCAGTGTTTAAGACTTCTGCACTGTACTGTATATGTAAGGATGTGATCGTATATCTGCTCAGGCTTTGCTGCAGGTAACCCCTCACCTCTGCGATCAGGTCAGCCAGGCCAGGGTTGCAAAGCAACAGCCAGCGTCTGGGAGTGATTCCATTCGTTTTGTTCTGGAACTTGTCTGGTTCTAGCTCGCTGAAGTCACGGAATCTGAAAGTGGGAAACAGTGGTGCTCCTGGTGTTCAATGGTACTATTGTTGCAGATCTCAAGCAGGTGCCATGACCCCTGATTTAAAATCATTATTTTATACAAATTTATATATTACATTATATTAGGGCTGTCAACGTTAACGTGTGCGTAAAATGTGCGATTAATTAGTAAAACATTTTGTATCTATTGACAGCCCTACGTTATATATTATCACTAATAAAGGGTTTTGCTGTTGTCGGGTATACTAACAATCCTCAATGAGACATATGACATATGATTTTCAGTACTGAAATGAAGTGTTCAGTGTAGGTTGTGAGATGTGTGCATACTAGAGCAGGGGTCTCTGTGTGTGTGTGTGTGTGTGTGTGTGTGTGTGTGTACGACTTACACGTCGGTTTTGATGATGTTGGAGTGTATCTCAGCCACACCATTGACAGCATGGGAGCCCACGATGCACAGATGGGCCATGTTAACTCTCCTGCCTCCTTCCTCCTCAATCAGAGACATACGGCGGATACGGTCCATATCCTCAGGAAACAGAACTGCTATGGCCTACACAACAGAGGCACACGAGTTGTACATGCGTTTGTGTGTGTGGATGTCTGTATTTGTGTATCTGTGTGTGTATATGGGTCTAAGACTCATATGTGGGTCTATGACTGATCTGGACAATACTGTGGATTATTTTCAGGTGTATAGCTGTGTGTGTTTGTGTGCGTGTGTGTTTGTGTGTGTGTGTGTGTGTGTGTGTGTGTGTGTGTGTGTGTGTGACACTCACGTCCAGGTGGACCTGGTTGATGCGGTAGATGATCTGCAGGTGTCTCGGCAGCAGTGTCTCCATCAGTTCCACAGGCCAGCGTTCCAGAGCTTCAGGGAGGACAGTGTGATTGGTGTAGGCAAACGTGCGTTTGGTGATATCCCAGGCCTGTGGAACACCCACACACACACACACAAATTTGGTTGTAAGCAAATACAATGACAATAAAGGCTTTTCTTTTTAGGCATTGAATAACTTGGGTGTAGACATACTAACCGTCTCCCAGTCCAACTTCTCAATATCCACAAAGATTCTCATGAGCTCAGGGATGGCCATAGCTGGATGGGTGTCATTTAGTTGGATGGCCACCTGTCAGACACACAGACACACACCCACATGTTTTAATGTACTGTTAACACACACAAACACAGGTATCAATCAAACATACAAATCCGAAGTCCACACACCTTTTCAGGGAAGGTGTCAAATGACAGAGGGGACCCACTATTCTCCTTTGAAGTCTTGAATCTGCGAATCACATCCTGAAGTGTCGCAGCCACCACAAAATACTCCTGCTTCAGTCGTAGCTCCTTCCCCTCAAAGAACTACAAAACAGAATTATGGGATGCAGGGTCTCTCACTGAAGACTACACCTTCAGATTATTATTATCAATTATAAAAGTTGCTATTGAGTGTAGGAAGAAGATATTAAAGGGAGAAATGCTTCATAATATCAAGAATGAAGTATAGACTATGCTAAAAGCTTAACTCACATTGTCATTGGGGTATAGCACTCGAGAAATGTTCTCTGCCAGATTCCTGTCGAGCACAGCCTGGATGTAATCTCCAACATTGACTGTGTCATGACAAAGAATGGCA
This sequence comes from Sprattus sprattus, assembly GCF_963457725.1. NCBI lineage: Eukaryota > Metazoa > Chordata > Actinopteri > Clupeiformes > Clupeidae > Sprattus > Sprattus sprattus. The sequence continues at coordinate 16,320,219 of NC_137911.1, forward strand.
AAAAGACATCAGCTTCAAACAGAGTTACCCTGTTGTCTTACTAATATGATATGCTATTTTATCTTTATCTTACTTAGGTAAAATTGTTCAATTTAAAAGTAAATATTCTGTTAACATTGCAATAGGAAGATGACGAGGAACTCAATATGATTGGGCAAGCATGTGTTCAATGTTCATGCCTGCACACAGACGCACACGCCCCGTAAACACTCACAGTCCTTGAGGTTAAAGTCGTTAGGGGCACGAGCAGACCAGAGTCTCATGGTGTTAACTGTGTTATTCATGTAGCCAGGAATAGGGGTGTCATAAGGCATTGCCAAAACCACCTGCACACACAAAGAGATAAAGACAAGGTGGACATGAACTTTAGGTTAATTACTTTGGCAGTAATGTGGAACAGGATTTAGCCTAACCATTGATACGGAACCAGTCATTGACCTTTCTATGAAGGATACCAGTGTTTGTGTTTACCTTTGTTTTTTAGAATCATAATGTGTGTGTGTGTGTGTGTGTGTGTGTGTATATCATACCTGTGTATCAACCCATTTAGACCCCTCCTCTGTCTCCTCCACCCTTCCATAGAAATGCACTGGCAGCATGAACTCTGGCCGGGCCTTCTCCCAAGGGTTACCATGACGCAGCCAATCATCGGCCTCCTCCACCTGACAGCCAGCCAATCACACAGGGTGAAGATATCAAACAAGGAAACCACAAATAGGATGAACTACATCAAAACCATTTTGCCGTTGCATTTAACCACATCAGTTAACTTGAGTTACTTTCATAATATAAGAGTACACTGGGCTGTTCAGTAACCGTCAATGAATAATCAACTTGAGGCCATGCTTAGGATCCCAAAGAGCATGTTTACACAATTCCATACAGTTTGCACTGCAAATATGTAGGCCTGGCCAATATTACTGGTACAAAAATAACCTACAACCTTTTCACTACACTGCAAACAGCATTTGCAAGTCCACACAGCCACTCTCTGGTCAGGCACCGCTACGTGTTTACTGATAGGTTGTTCCTGTCATACTACAAACTCATGGGACCTTGACCCTCTCATTATCAGAGGAAGGGGCTCCCTGCACAAATCACAGTGGAAATTCCTTACATACTTTCTTGAGGTGGTCTTAATCGGCATGTGGCATAAAATCTGATTTTTGAAAAATTTATTTTTGTTTTGGCAAAAGACTTATTTATCATAAGAACTAACTATAAAAGCTTGCAGCAGATATTCCCATTATGGAAAAGGTCTGTAAAAACATAGGAATTAAACGTGTGTGTGTGTTAGGGAGGGTGAGGGAGAGGGGGAGTTCTCACACATACATATACAATATTGTAGGCTGATCTCACCTGCCAGCCATCTTTGAACCTCTGGTTAAAAATTCCATACTCATAGCGAATGCCATACCCATATGCAGCCAAGCCCAGCGTAGCCATCGAGTCCAGGAAGCAAGCTGTATGGAAGAAAGGCAATAGGTCATACTGCATTCTGACTACCCTTTTATACTTCAGATTTTAGTAAGTGATACAGGTTTACAGAAGGCATAAATATGTTACTGTATGTTGCCAGGCTGAGTGCCACTAAACCTAAAAAACAGGGAGTTTACAGGCGTGTTGAGAAAGTGCATTGTTACATCTGAGGCAGTTAATGGCAATAACCATATTTAGACATCTCTATGCTGTGGTTTAGATTGAGCAACTCTGCCCAAAGGAAGTAGATGTGTGTGTGTGTGTGTGCGTGTGTGTGTGTCAGTGAGAGAGTTCCTTGCATTTCCTGTCCTAGCATGCCATGGCAAGGTGGTTTGTAGTTTTCCATCAGTACATTTCCACTTTAACTGTACTTCTCCCACTGACTCAGACAAGAGCTAATGCACTGCAAATTTGAGAGGAACTACACATAAAAACAAACAGCTTCTAGACCTGCCAGCCGCCCCAGGCCGCCGTTTCCCAGACCTGCATCCTCCTCCATCTCCTCCAGGTCCTCCATATCCAACCCTAACTGAGGGTGGGAATGTAAATGAGAGTGCACAAAAAGAGAAAGAGAGAGTCTTATTAGAAGCAGATTAACCAAGGAATTCAGGTTGGTCTAAATAACCACTGCGTCTTCATAGAAACAGTGGTCCACTTAAAGGCACAGCGTGTAGTTTTTAGTGGCATCTATTATTAGAAATGGAATCTACGCTTTTTACGTTTTTATGGCATTTGATGGCCACTGTAGGTACATGCTTGTAAAGTGAAGGGTATTCATCTGGTTGCAATTCAGCAACCTTATCACTACATGCTACTTAAAACTACACACTGTACCTTTAATAGACACAAGCCACAAAACTCAGCTTAATTAGGCAATAGGGACACAATGTGGCAAGGCAAAGAAGAAATGCACTAAAACTTCAACACTGGTACACATGCTTTGGCAACACAAGTATTCTTGTTGTGTCAATAAAACATTACAAATGTGGAAATTGAAAGCTCCTGCACAAGTACGTTGTCTGGGCCATGAGAACAAAAAAACTGGCGCTTGAGAGAAAATGACTTCCCTAAATGGATTTCCCTAAAAATCTATTCTCAAAGGGGAATCACAAAGTGCAAGGTGCAAAGACCAAAAGCGTTGGTTGTGTCCAGTAACACAGGTTTGAAAACAATAACACATATCCATATAATATTCTTCATTGACGCTTGCATATAACTCAACTGTAGGACATATACACAGTCCTAAATTTACATCATTCGGTGTGAAATATTTTTTTGAGGGTAACAACAGAATGTGCTAAAAAAAATCTGATTCTGATTCTAATCTGGGCAGGAGGCTTCTCACTGTATGTCAATCCCTTTTCTGATATGAGATAAAAGTTGCTCCTTATATTGGCCTTGAGACATATTCAAAGTAACAGAGACTATAAAGATTGCAGCTTACAAAATAAAAGTTGCAGGTTGTAGCAGTGAGCATATGACACAGAACTTTGGCACTCTGTCTGTCTGTCTGTCTGTCTGTCTGTCTGTCTGTCTGTCTGTCTGTCTGTCTGTCTGTCTGTCTGTCTGTCTGTCTGTCTGTCTGTCTGTCTGTCTGTCTGTCTGTCTGTCTGTCTGCTAGCCTACTTCCAGGGTTCCGATGGCAATGCAAAAAAAGTAATGGCAAAGCTCATTTGAATTGAACTACATTTAATTGAGAGAGAGAACATGTGTGTGTGTGTGTGTGTGTGTGTACAGGTTGGACAGCATCAGAGGCAACAGCAAACTTCCACCTACGGTTATTCATATCAAGTGATGCAACTTGTTGCCAAGTGACGTGTCTAAAATGTGCACGGTCATTCTACAGTGCTCTCTCTCTCTTTCCTTGTCTCACCCTCTCTCGCTCTCACACACACACACACACACACACACACACACACACAAATTGCCATCATCTTGGCATAGCCTGTGATCTGAATTCTCTCTACCCTGTGTCCCCCTGTGATTGTGCAAGTGGGTCACCTGGTAGATGGCCTCATCACAGGCATTCTGCAGCCCCAGGTTGATCATGGTGTTCTGCAGAGCTCGGCCCATATAGAACTCCAGTGACAGGTAATAAACCCGCTGCAAGCGAAGAGGTCAGGCATGTTAGGGAACTTCTCCTACTATTTTCTCAATGTTAAAACAATATACTCCATTGATTCTTATAATACAGCTCATCTGTAGCTAAAATTTTATTTATATTATCTATGTAGACAGAATGTCATGTTTTGCTGGTGTGGGACGTCATTTGTAGACATTTATATTAGTCAGATTCGCTTTCTTCACATCGGGGCCATTGCATGTACATGCAAAGTGGGCGTGATAGGATTGAGCAACGGCACATAGGTTGGAACCAACCTGCTCGTCTGTTTAATGAAAAATGAATTACTTGTTTGGTTCTTATGTGCAACTTTTCACCAAATCTGCATTTATATTACAAACATGTCCATGCTTCTCACTCTTCGGTATATCTGATGGCAAAATTACCAATTGTCAACGTTACCTTCGGGCTGGACACTCACCTTTGGGTCAGTTTCGTAGTAGAACTGTTGCGTTCGGATCCATCTACCAACGATGTGGTCACGCACGGTGTGCGCCAGAGCGAAATAGTAGTCTCTCGGAGTGGCTACATTTCTGTCTTTCACCAGAGTGAAATGCAAGTGCCGATTGAATCCTTTCTTGATCTCGGCGACATTTTCTACCCCGACGATTCCTCTGATGCTGATCTGCTTGCGTTTTTCCTGGTCAGTCAGTGGAGCAGCCATGCTTCAAAACTTTCTCCCTACTTTTGGACCGGCATTTGGATTTTGTGAATCGTGCTTTATACAAGGAAGAAGGTTGCCTAATCAGGCGTCTCCTCCTCCACTTTTCTCATTGGTAGCTGAGACAGGCCTGTCAAGGTAGGCGTTTGGCAAGATGATCTTCAGTGAGATTTTAATAAATACATGGCTCAGTACATGGCGGCGATAACACACTGACTTTATTTTATTTAGTAGCCTAATTGCAGTTACAGAAAACACCAAGTGCTGGTACAGTATAATACAAACATCGAATAATAATAATAATGATAATAATAATAACGATAATTATAATAAACCACATAACCATATTTCATTCTTCATATCCTCTTGAGTAAATTAATAAATAAGACAGTTGACGACAGCAACCGAAGAACTCTATATTCTACCATACATCATTGGCTGGACAGCACGAGCACACATCATCCAGTAGCATGGCTTCAGTTTTGAGAGAACATGGTTGGATTCAGATTATTCAGCTGTCTTTCTGTCTGTGACCCATTTCATGTCACAGCCAACTATACAACCATGGGCGTTCTTCCATTCGTGTAAGCATAAATAAACTCATACTTGAGCTGACATCACAAAATAGATTCTGTATATTTGTAAATGTTTTGCACTTGGCAAATGAAACACCCAAAGAGCAGAGTCATTGTTCTCTTGCAGTAAATGACAATATATATATTCTTTGTTTATTTTGTCTTGTCAAATCTAGCAGCTGCACAGTGTAATGCTTTAGTAGACTGCATTCTTTTTAGTATTAAATACCACAATACAGCCCTATACCTGTTTAATAAGAATATTTGCTTTGCAGACATCTATGCTTGGAATTAAACAGGTAGTCTTCTCTGGCCTATAGAAAGCTTTGCATTTTGGCAGCTCAGATTTAAGAGATTTTGAGGCAGCAGTCTCAAGGCGAGTGTAATGTCATGTAAAAGGTACAGTATAGAACACAGATCCAATGAAGGATCCACACTTAGACATTGTGGAGTTGCAGTTGAGGTGTAGTGATAGAGCTATTAGGACTATTCTGTGTCCACATCAAGTTATGTATTGGTAAAATAATACCCCTGTTCTCTAGTTAGAGTGCCCTACATGTAAAACAGAGCTCCTTGTGTTGGATGCCCCGGTTGAGTCTGGGTTTGGGGGGGGGGGATCCCTTCTCGTTCCAAGTCTAACAAAGATTCTCAAACAGAGGCCTCAATGGTGTATAATCAGGCCACAGCTCAGTCATGTGTGAGGGTATCACTTAGCCAGTATTAACTAGCTCTGAGGAGTTTTCTGTTGGGGCTATTTGGACAAAAAAGTCCAAATGAAATAAAAAAGAAGGAACATTCTATTTTAATGCCATGACATCACAATTGTAATATTACAGCTTTCCATTGTGACTTCACAATCATAAAACTTCTAGTTCTGAAAGCAACCTCCATTCAATGACACTCCACACCACAACTGTATTATGCCACCACAAAAATATCTCATTGCCTGTTCACATCAAGTACTCAGCGTGAAGAGGCACACAAGGTGTATGTGTGTGTGTGTGGATAGCACCTTATACTTGAGCAGCCCACAAGTGTAAAGAAAGCTGAACTTCACTTGAGTACTTAAGTGTCAGGAACAGGAGCATACCACAATTAACACATGCCACAGCACCTCAGCCTTTCGTTTGAAAGGATTTTGTGCTTATTTAGTGTATTGTGTTCAATACCGTTCAGTACACATAAGATGGGGGATATGTGGGGTCAGTTATAGTCGCATTTTAAGGTACACCCACATGGGACAGAAATCTACATCAACCTGAAAGGGCCTTGTTTTCTTGTGTTTTTTGTACAAAACAGATGGGAGACAGCCATAACAAGAGTGCTTTTAACATCACTGACTCCTAACGCGTATCTCCACATTGCGATGAATAATGGGTCATTTACAGAGGGGTATTTCAAGAGGGCGAGTATAAAAACATAGGACTTGGTCACCCACGGTTACGCACAGTAACCTAAAGATACCCATGGTTACCCATGGCACCAGCAGAGGAATTTCGGTATAAAGCCTGACACCATGAGCACCACATAAAACATGTGCCAACATGACACTGAAGATTAATAACAATTATAATCATATTAATCAATATAATAGGAATTATAGATACTCTGGAGAAACATAAGTACTCTTAATATTCAGGAATTTGTCCCTAGATGGGTATAAAATAATTTTCAAGAACTGTGAAATCTGTTATTGTTGAGATCCCAAGGACACAAACATGAAGCACAGAACACACCCAACATTCAGACTCTAGAGTTGTAAATCAGACGCACACAACCTCCTCTCCACTCTTAGAAAACATACTCTTACACCAATGACAGTTGTCCACCTCCTTCCCCCCTCTAAATGCTCCTAGCAACTGACTGAGGGTCAGTGCTGTTTTGCGTGGTAGTTGCTCATTGTACAGAAACACATAAAAAGCGAAAAGGAGAAGAGAGCTGCTGCTAGACCATCAAAAGCAAAGCAAAGCAGAGCAAAGCACAGAGACCACCTGGAGTTATTGCGGCCAATTCACCTAACGTGCTCGATTATTCCCCCTAGTGGTCACTCTATGCTAGTGATGCGCTAGTAATGGAGTAGGACAATGGAAGAGTCCAAGCAGAACTTGTGCTCATGACACAACGCATAACAACAAGAATGAGGAAGTGTCGTAACACTGTTGCACACTCTATCTGTATGTGAAGTAAATGTCTGTGACGGCACACACACACACACACACACGCACACACACACACACACACACACACACACACACACACACACACACGCACACACACACACAGACACACAGACACACAGACAAAAGCTGTTTGCAGAGTACACGTATGCCGTTTCCATTTTCCAAAATGTCCCTCTGTCTGCCCGTGAGTCTCTGATGAGATGCAGTCCAGATGAGAGAGGAGAGGGCTTCGGTGTGCTTCAATGCACAACAAAGGCTGAAGGGAGGGAGGAGGAGCGTATTGGCGTAAGGAGGCCCAGAAGAGGAGCATGGAGGTGTGGGTGAGATGGTGCCATGGTGCTGTGGTGACACAGAGTAGACAGAACTGGCTTTAACAGACAGAGCCGTTGGGGTCAGGGTCTCCAGGTGTGTAGAAGTCAGGAATGGGTAGCCCAGTGTGCAGCGTCACCTGCTCAACAAAGAAATAAACAAACAAACACACACACAGAATGAGATGGAGCTCTTTCATAGTTAAAAGTATGAATTAAAGTTTAGATATGGTGTCAGAAAGCACCCCTAAAACCTTAAACAGTTACATTATATGTGATGCCACTTATACAGTCCATCAGTGTAGTAGCAACCTCAAAAACACTGTGTCAATCTTTTTAAATGTGTGCAATCGCTCTGGCCTCTCAGGGTGTAATGACATACTTTATACTATGGGTGGCACAGTGGAGCCACAGAGTGATAAACTCAAAATCTGTTCAATTGCATCCTACATGCATATTGATGAGGAAGAAAGGTCCCTGTCATGTTATGAATATTCATTTTATGCATGAGCAGTTGACAGTCCAGCTTGGTGTCCTTGTAACATGCATAATTGCAAACACTGGCACTCTTAAATTCATACTTTGACCCTGGAAAGTATTTGACTGAATAAGATCACTGTGCCTTTTCACAAAGTGATTGTGAACTGTCAAAATGGTGTGGTCTGTGGTGGCAGAAAACTTCTTGTGTGTGTGTGTTCCATATACAGTTATCATTTCTCTATGCATGGATATTGTATGGAGTTTATGTCTCTGTTCAGTGTGTACATTTTGTTGCTTGTGTTGTCTCGTTTCTATTGTGTATGGGGATTACCTCAATGTGATATGTGTGTGTGTGTGTGTGTGTGTTGGGGGGGGGGATTGTGTGTGTGTGTTGGAGAGGGAAAAGGCGAGAGGAAGAGAGAGTGAGAAAGAGAAAGTGTGCGTGTGTCTTACCTGCACGTTGCGGTTGACACTGATGGCAGGGTAGTAGAGGCCTTCCAGCCCCTCAAAGGCCACGGGACCCTGCTGCTCGTCGTTGAGGAGGAAAAGGAGGATCCCTCGGGTAAAATCCAACAACACCCCCACAGTTGCCCCTTTACCGATCCCTCCATCCGACCTGAGAGAGGAGGCAAAGAGGGGGGATGGAGGAGTGGTAGAAGAGTGGACAAAGAGAATGGATGACAGTGGGTTTAATAAAAGGGTCATTACATCAATGGTATTGATTAAAAGATTGATTATAAAGACAAAGAGAACCTCTGGGAACCACATAAACAAAGAGTATATACACACATATAGTCACAAATCTATTTACAATTTTCTCTCTCGATCTCTCTTTCTTTCTCTTACTTTCTCTACTTTCCTCTCTCCATTTGTCTTTTAGATATGTACAAAAAGTTCTTCAAGAGACAAACCTACTCACACTCAAGGCCACAGTGACAAACACACTCCAAAGTGTATGAAAGTGTGTGTTGTTGCCTCACCTGTTGGTGTGTGAGTTGTTGTGCATGAACCAGGAGCGGTTGTTGTCCACATACATGGCCCAGGCCTTGTCGTCTTTCCCCAACATCACGTCTTTCAGCACATCACCGCGGGCGATGCCGAACGCCGGGTCTGGGTGGTTGTCATAGCGATCGATGGTTATCTCCCAGTAGTGTACGCCGCGGGAGAACGCTGTGTTGCCCATGACCACCCGGTCGTCGTAACTGTTGCACGTCACCGTCAGGTTGTCGTTGGACAAAAGGATATCTGGGTGGGCTGACGCAGGGTCAAAGACGAACCAGGCGACTGTTCACACACACACACACACACACACACACACAAACACACGAACAAAACAGAATACCATACACTTTAACCCTTTTGAAATGGTAGTCCCGAAAAGCTGTCGCGTTTGATAACAAACCAGACACTAGACCCAACTGGAGATCATTCCATGTTTTTTTCTACTTCTCTACAATTGTCCCTCTCTCTTCTGTCTTCACCCCTTTCTAGCCCACCTCTCCACCCTCTCCCTTCTATCTTCATCCATTCCCTTTCATCCTCCTTTCCCTCAGCAATGATGGAAGACACGCCTCTCTCCAGTGGGGGTCTGTGCTGTACAGAATGGGTCTGAATAAACTGTCTCTCTGATCAAAGGCATCAGCGCCTGAGAGATCTTACATGCTTCAGACAAATGAATGTTATACAGAACTAATGGATTTCCGCAAGGCCTTTTGAGTGTAGATGTCAAATGTATGGTAAGAAAAGAAAGGATGACGCTAATATTTGAATGGATGACATAGGGAACAATTGTACGAGGAGGTACCGCATTAGCAACGAGTGGAAGTAGGCCTATGTGTTGTGTAAGAATGCCTGGGGCTTGCAGCTTTGTTCACTGACTAGACTCTAGTCAATGCTTTCTCTCTCTCTCTCTCTCTCTCTCTTTCTCTCTCTCTCTCTCTCTCTGGTCTGGCAGTCATTATTGTCAAGGCCAATATTTTTTTTTTCCAGAATCAGGTCATGTACAGGGAACAGATTTCTTTCTGCATTGACCAGTACTTTCGAAAGGGCTGAAACAGCAACTTTCTGTAAATCACTGAGATACTGATGGCCAAATTGATTACGCATCTGTAGAAGCTAATGTATCTCCTTCGCCATCTCAATGACTTCCCTTTGATTTAATCAGTTCACTGAATGGATTTTTCTGAAATAGATTTAATTTTCAGCTTTATTACTGAGACCATGTTCTGCATGGCAAAAAGAGCCCACGGTTGGCCACAGGCAGTATTCATAGCTGTGACTTCTTGACATGGTTGCCTGGTTGCCTGTCTGAGAATTCAGGCTTGTTGGCTATTGCCAAACCTGTGGGTCCAATGGAGCATTCATCTGAAATTCCACTGCGTTCCACTGCAGCCTGCCAACAGACTGCTAGCAGAAAGCCTGGGTTGTGGGCTTGTGTGAGGTACACAAACACAAACATACACACACACACACTCACACACATGCGCACACACATGCTTCACAACTTCCAACACCGGGAGGCCAGGCTATACAAAAAACATGAGTCATTCAGTGAGTGGGCAGCTTGCATCCCTACAGGCAGTATACCATTGCAGCTAGCATTCCACCTGCACCAGCATCCTTTCACAGCCAGCTAGCTGGTCAAGGAGATGCTGCTAGATAGGGGAGGACAACAGCCTTATAAGGATGCATACATACAGATGGGAGCCATCTATTGGTCTAAAATGGTGGTGCATGCAGTTCAGAACACACCAAAGGAGAGGGGAAAATGTGGAAAGAGTAGTTAAGTTTGTATGAAAGTGGTGTGCGTTTGTGAGCCATCCATACCTTCAGCAAGAGAGTTAATATCGCATGGGGGGAGTCCAGCTGATGAGGCAGGAAGAGAGATGGAGAGAAAGAGAGATAGAGAGAGAGAGGGAGAGAGAGGGGAACGGAGGTGGGGATAAAGTGGACAAAGAAGGGTGGAGGGATGGGGGAAGCGAGTGAAATGATAGAGAGAAGAGAGAGATAAAGCAGAACACATTGAAGCAGAAGGAAGGAGAGAGAGAAAACTGGAAAGCAGATTTCATCAGGGAAGCTGGATCATCTTAGTGGCCTCCTCCTAAATCTTCACTCTGTTATAGAAACTTCATTACAGTCTTGTAAACATGTTGCAACACCTGCTATAATATGGGGCATAACACCTGCTAAAGCACCTGCTATTACCTGCCATCTATAATGCTCACAACACACTGTTTCAGATTACTGAAGAGCTAAAAGCTCCACTTAAAATGCCAAATTGCTGCAGGAGTCATTAAAACAAAGAGACTGGAACAGCTTAAATCATTTGCTGACTTGTGGGCTATTCATTTGCAGTAAAGCTCTAGTTAATCTAGATCTACAGCTCCAGATATCAGATTTGACATGTTGCCAGTGGCTGACATCTCAAATCTGAAGCATGCAGGCGCCCGAATCCTCCATTTTAAGAAGATGGCACACATCAAGGCACTTGCTGAGGAAAGAACAGTGGCAGCAGCAGCTAAAGTGCCAGCTTGGGATAGACTCAGCGTTCAGCGTACAGCATACAGGGTAACTTTAGCGCTGGCTATTAACCTAAGTGCTTCTAAGGGGCTATGCTTTGTGCACAACACTATTTGGCTGCATTATGCACAGGCTACACTCTAGGCTGGGAATGGAGTGATTGCAGTCGCATGCCTCTAGATAAGCATCATCAGGCCAACTGCACAATCTCTAGCTTCCCTGTGGATAAGCAGTGGCAGCAGTCAATGGAGAAGCAAGCGCATTTATGCACACTGTTTGCGGAGACTTTTATGTATGAGCAGCATATGAAAAGGTGTGTCTGTGTGTGTGTTAATGAGTGTGTATAAACTTGTATGTGTGTGCATGTACGTTGGATGTTGAATTTGTGGATGAGTTTATGTGTTTACTGATGTTTGTGTATGATGTCTGAGTACGTGTCTGATATCAGTCTTTGTGTGTGCTCTCTTACTTTCAGAGGTCTGCATGATGAGAGTCTTGCTGTACTGGCCGACGCCACTGCCATTGAAGGCTTTAACACGGGCCCTATAGGTGCTGTTGAAGTGAAGGCCATCCACAGTGCAGATGGTCTCTGCGCCCACATACACTTCCTGTAAAATACACACACAGACACACAGACACACACACACACACACACACACACACACACACACACAAGAATACACAGACACACACAAGAGGAATCAAAGACAGGATTTAGTAGGTCTTTCCCCTGGTCCATGCTAAGTCATTCTCATGAGTGTCCAGTCTGTGTCTAAATGACTGGACAAACAGCACAATCCCAGAGCTCTTCTCCCTCCCTCACACAGCCCCAGTGAAACTCAATAAAGCTGCCAGAGGCTCTTTCAAAAGCATCTTTATTACCTTCCCCTTACTGGACATCAATTACAGCTAAATGGCTTGGCAGAGAACGCTGAGCGCCTACTTAATTATTATCTAATTCTCTGAATACAACCAGGACCTGAATAACGAACCGGTCTTTTGCACTTAATATACTTGCTATGCTTTTGCAGTGTCTCACAGTATTGTTAGAGCTCATACGTAGTACATATATGTCTACTTCATAGGTTCCAGGTAAATGGTAATACCCATCATTCTCCTGCCATAGTCATATTTGCTGGAACAACATTATATTGTGGGATGTAGGAAGCACAAACGCTATTAGCTCAAAAGCCATTAGCTTCATGTGGAACCATTTCAGGCTGTTCATGATGACATTTGAGGATTTACATTTGAGGATGTTTAAAGATATTGGGGAACAATCCAGGTTTTGAGAGAAGAGCAACATGGCTTCGGGAAGGTACAGTGTGAGCTCAAACGAATCCAGAGGCCCAGAGCTGTAGTGCAGGGGCTGTGCACGTCGTGCTGTATAACACACGCAGCCCACTGCAAAACCCCATACACTCTGAAGATCTCTCTCAGTCTATAATTACTCCACATAGAGTGGGCGAGGAAGAGAGCACGAGATAGTGGGAGTGATGGAGAGAGAGAGAGAGAGAGAGAGAGAGAGAGAGAGAGAGAGAAGCAGCGTGAGATAGATAGATAGATAAAGAGTTATATAGAGAGAGATAGAGAGAGAGAGAGAGAGAGATAGAGAGAGAGAGAGAGAGAGAGAGAAATAATGTGGGAGAAAACCATCCCACACAATGTGTTTAAAATAGCAGATGATCTGTGTAGAGTTCCACTGACGATCAAGTGTGAATCACAGTAACACACACACACACACACACACACACACACACACACACACACACACACACACACACACACACACACACACACACACACACACACACAACTCATGGTCATGGACACACCATATGCCCTTTTACACATGCAGTCAGAGCCAGTTTGGAGTGAGTGTGGGTGTATGTGTGTTTGCACTTTTGAGTATGTCAGTGTATATCAGAGTAGAAGTGGTGGGGAAGTGAGAGTGCGTCAGTATGCATGCCCTTGTGTAGATATCTGAGAGCACAGGGACATGTTAGTGCATTCACGTGTGTGCCAAAGAGCCACGTTGGTAGTGTGTGTTTCTGTATTTACCATACTTATGTAATAGTCCATGGGAATTCAATTGTAGGTGTGTATTTAATTCTGATTTTTTTTGTGGTTCCACTTCAGTAAACTGATTCTTCTAGAACTAGCGTGTACGGCCAATTTGAAAAGCACAAAACCAGAAGGAATTTATATGATTTTTCATTTGGATGCAACCACCTTGTATCACAAGGTTTTGTGACTTCAATTTTTTGTGACAAGTGCAATGAGGCATGTGTATACAAAACATTTACTATTTATAATCAATCATTTTTTATGTGTATGCCATTTCATGCATGTGTGTATGTGTGCATGACCATATGGGTTGTGTATCTCGAGAGTGTGCATGTTTGGATGGGGGTGGTGGTGGTGGTGGTGGTGGTGGGGTAAGACCATATGTTGCTGATTGCCGTGCCTCTCCTTGTCCCATTGTGGTTTAGGTTTCTGTTATTGACACTGTGTTATTGTGCGCTGCTGCTCCGTAGAGGTAGGTCTCTGTGTTAGCAGTGGCTTAGCTCTTAGAGAGAGTAAACATAAAGATCAACATAGGAGATTACAGATGTGAGTATGTGTGTGTGAATCTATTTATGTGTGTGTGTGTGTGTGCGTGTGTGTGTGTGTGACTAAGCATGTTCATCCATGTTCATGCTTTATTCCAGTGTCTGAGCTGCCAGCTGTGCTGCAAGCTATCTACTAACCTGGAAACAGCCTATCAATGGCCTGATTTATTCACATGACCTAAATGTACCTGCCTGTAGACAGACTATAGAGGCCACCTGTGGTACATGTTCAATCAGCATCTGGGTGAGGTGGTTGGGAATAGAGTTACACACCCAACAAGTTCACACAGTTTAAAACCCCTGCGGGCAGGATTGGTCTCCCCTATGATCAGGCTTAAAGACCAACTGTAGAGTGTCTTGTACCAGGACACAATGAAGGACTCCACCAAGAGAATAATGATGAGGTTAATGGTGAAGTGCATTGCTATTGGTGGACAGTATGGTGATGCTGGGCTTGGCCTTTACTGACTAAAAAGGTTTAATTTCAAGCCGCTTGTGGATGTGTGTGTTTGTGTATGTGTATATATGTATGTGTGTGTGTGTGTTTTCACACTTTAACAGTTATTCCTATGTGGTGTGTGATGGCTAGAAGGACTTGTCCTTTAAAGGATGACCCTTTATGTCCCTTTAAAGAAAAATAATGCTACATCTCGGTATAAATGTCACATGTGTGTGCATGTGGCCTTGGGCTTGTAGGCAGTACGTGCTAGTGGTGTGCACATGTTGTGCACTTATATACTAAATGAAGTATGTGTAGATTTGTAGCCTAAATGTACAAATCATGTTGCATTTGTGTGTGTATGCATTCTGTGTGTGTCTGTGTATGCTTGTGTGTGTACGCACCCTAAATACACCCCCGTTTCCATCATCTAGCTCAAGGATGTACCCCTCCACTACAATGGTTGAGAGAGGGGGCTGTTTCCACGACAACGTAGCACTATTGTTCTGAGTGCAGCACTCTTCGAGCTGAAGGATCGGAGCGGCCGGAACTATAAAAAGAGAGGAGTTACATTTACACAAACTCAAACACCTTACACACACACACACACACACACACACACCCGCAGGTCATGCACATTCTCAAACACACACACACACACACACACACACACACACACACACTCACACACACACTCACACACACACAGACACACACATCCGCAGCTCATGCACATTCTCAAACACACACACACACACACACACACACACACACACTCAAATACACATACACATACACACACACACACACACACACACACACACACACACACACACGCACATGCACATGCACACACACACGCACACGCACACGCACACACATGCACACACATGCACACACATGCACACACATGCACACACACACACACACACACACACACACACACACACACACACTCACATACACATACACATACACATACACATACACATACACATACACACACACGCACACGCACACGCACACACATGCACACACACACATCTCATGCACATTCTTAAACACACACACATACACACACACACGAGCTACCTTTCATTTGCACAAAGTCCAGCTGGTGTATGGACTGAAGCAGTGGCCCGTTGTCAAGCGTCAGGTCAAAGTCGCTGGTCATGCGGGGGGTCATAGTGCCCTTCCCCCACTGACCCTCCGTCATGTGCACCCTCCGGATCAGAGCATCCGAGATCTGACAGAGAAAGTGAGAAGAGGAGAGAAAGGGAGAGAGAGAGGCAAAGAGGGAAAAGGGAGAGGCGCGCAAAGGACACATTCACCAAGGTCCATTAGTATGCAAGAAATAGAGTTCTTAGTGTAAATGCTTAGATAGACAGATAAACTGATACATGAGCAGGCATACAGAAACAGACAGACAGAATGTTAGATACATACATACATACATACATACATACATACATACATACATACATACATACATACATACATACATACATACATACATACATACATACATACATACATACATACATACATACATAGATACATACATACATACATACATACATACATACATACATACATACATACATACATACATACATACATACATACATACATACATACATACATACATACATACATACATACATTCATGCAGTATTGGGTACCTGCAGGAAGCCACTGGGGTCATTCTCTTTAATGACCTCTAGGCAGTACTCCATCAGGCCTGTAGTCTGCCTCAACTTCACTGTGCAGTGGGAGATCTGATCCCTCACCACCTACACACACATAGAGAGAGAGAGAGAGAGAGGGACAGAGAGAGAGAGAGATAGAGAGACAGAGAGAGGGGCAGAAAAGAGAGAGAGAGAGAGAGAGAGAGGGAGTAATAGGATCAGAGAGAGAGGGGGTAAAAAGTGAGCAAATAATAATAAGATCCGTGTGTGTGGTGAGAAAAATAAGCGAGTTGGGGAACAGCAGGCACAGTCGTATTTCTTGTTCAATGGCCCCTCTGGTAACACTGTCGACACAGCTTTAATGAATGTCACTGCGCTTGGATAGCCAGGCATTCCTCTTCTCCTCAGGGAAAATCTCTCTTTCTCTCACACACACACACACACACACACACACACACACACACACACACACACACACACACACACACACACACACACACACAGAAACACGCATGCATACTTCTTGCAATGCTTCTGTTCTTGTTAAATGGTACTACTTCTACTACTACTGTTCATTTTAAATTACACTACTACCACCACTGCAAATAATGATAATATGATAATTGGTGGAGGGAATAACATTAAAAATAACACATTAAAAGCTGAATAGTTGAAGACTTAAAGTCAAATACACAAGTAACAAGATTAAAACCCCATAAGAGTAACACCAAAAAGAGGATAGTGTTATTGCTAGAGAACAATGCTATTTCCAGTCTCCTCAACAACAGCGCCTTGGAATCACCAGTCCTGCTGAGGGGCCGTTGCTAGGTAACTGCATCAGTGATTCTCTGCATCTAGCCCTGCAGGCTTTCATGGTGCAGTGGCTTTGGGCTGAAGATGCTTGACTGTCCTGCCTTAAAGAGAGGGATGCCGCTGCAGAAACACCGACACAACAACAACAACAACAAAAACAACCTCACACACACTCACCCAATCACACAACTGGCATGGAATTCCCCAGTCCACAGTTAACACTTTAGAAAGGGGCTTCCCAGGTTTTGAGACCTCTGAGGAGGGAAGAGGCTCCTCAATTGGTGCGTTTTGGACACAACATGCTTCCATGCACAGGGTGGCCTGTGGCGTGGCATAGTAAGACGAGATCTCTAGTTAGAGCTCAGGACACTTGGTTTGTTTAGGAGATAAGCATGTGACACAGAGATCTGGCCAATGTGTGGGTGCTCTTATCCACTAGCACAGGGAGTAGAAATATCTTATCCCAGGCATAATGAAAAAACAATACGTGACGTAC